>NW_025335440.1:25376282-25478466 GCF_004798865.1 Varanus komodoensis | reverse complement strand
AGTGACAGATTTTATTTTCCTGGGCTCCAAGATCACCGCAGACAGGGACTGCAGCCAAGAAATTAAAAGACGCTTGTTCCTGGGGAGGAAAGCTATGGCAAATCTAGATAGCATACTAAAAAGCAGAGACATCACCCTGCCAACAAAAGTGTGTATAGTCAAGGCTATGGTTTTCCCAGTTGCAATGTATGGCTGTGAAAGTTGGACCATGAGCACCGAAGGATTGAGGCCTTTGAATTGTGGTGCTGGAGGAGACTCCTGCAAGTCCCTTGGACCGCAAGGCGATCAAACCAGTCAGTCCTAGAGGAGATCAACCCTGACTGCTCTTTGTAAGGCCAGATCCTGAAAATGAAACTCAAATACTTTGGCCACCTAATGAGAAGGAAGGACTCCCTGGAGAAGAGCCTAATGCTGGGAACAATAGATGGCAGAAGAAGAAGGGGATGGCAGAGGATGAAGTGGCTGGATGGAGTCACTGAAGCAGTTGGTGTGAGCTTGGGTGGACTCCGGGGGATGGTGGAGGACAGGAAGGCCTGGAGGAATGTCATCCATGGGGTTGTGATGGGTCAGACACAACTTCGCGACTAACAACAACAACAACAATGCACTGTTTATACATTTAATCTGAAATTGTTGAGAAAATCCAAGGCTTGGCCCTGAAGTTGCTCCTCCAATCAAGAACTGAGAGAAAGAGAGAGATCCTACCAACCCCCCCTCCCCATCCTCACACAAGCTCCCTGCAACAGTGCCTACAGTATTCCCGAGGAGCCCTCTTGCAGAAGCAGATTTCTCAGGGGTCTAAGCATCTTCAAAGGGAAGGAGGAGGTGGGAAAGCCTCATTCTAGCACTATGAACTCTACTTCATTCATAGAAGGAAGGTTAAGATCAAGCGTCATGTGCTGTACACTAAGTGACCATCAACATATGGAGTTTAAGGTCAGGGTGGCTGCTTACACTTTGCCCTCCCCCCCAAAAAATTACAGGATACAGATTTTCATAAGATTTCATAGGCTAATGTTTGCATTTGTATTTAGGGTGTATGCATGTATTTAGAAATAATTTGTATAATGTTAATAGACACACAGTGCATCTCACCATAGCAGAGGGGCAGAGGCCAGGTGAGCTGTGTACCTGACCAGCCTGGTGAGTCCAGATGCTAACAGTTCACCAGCAACTTATGACCCCTGCATTGTCTTCTTAGGGTTCTCTTGAACTGGGCAGCCCTTCAAATAGAGGACTGTCCTTGGCATATGGCCACCCTCTTTTGTGTGTGCAGGGAAGTATACAAATCAGTTGCCTCAGTGAAGTCTATGCCTCTTTTCACCACTGGGTGGATTTAAGGACATATGCTACTGTTCTGATGTATTTTGATCATTTCATAGAAGTGACACACTGTGAAATTTGAGCGTGGTCATTCATCTTTTTCACAGATATGAGCAAGCATATCTGACCAGTTTGATCGGGCTCAGGCCTGAAACCTATTTCTGGATTGGTCTTTCTGATCTCGAAGAAAAAGGAACATTCAAGTGGACCAATGGAGAAGCTGTCAAATTCACTCACTGGAATTCAGAAATGCCTGGTACATAGACATATACTATAGAGATGAGTTTGCACTAACATCCTTTATTTGGCAATGGAAGCTCATCTTCTCATTTCACCCCTTATTACGTGGCGAATTCTAAAGAACATATTTTTCTCACATTTGTTCTTTAGTACTTAGCTTGCCTCAGAAGGATTTTCCATAGAATATTCGGTTTATTTGCTTGTCATCAATTTGCTTTCTTGTGTTAACTTGGTTAACTCTGAAAGTATATTTCTGCACCATCTCTTGAAAACCTGTCACTCAAATCTCTGCTTTTCAGTAATATACAAGACAGAGGATGCAACCCTGACCCACAGCTTTCCCAGCCTTTTAAAGAAACATTTCAAGATGAATTGTCTATCAGTTTTTAACTATCAATGTTAGGGTGAGAGGGCCTAAAAAGACACAGCAGAATAGTCAGGGCTTCAATAGAGATAAGTTTGAAGTATTTAGAGTACACCTCTATGTATCTCTACTGGCAAGTAAGCATCACTCACTTTAATTGGATTTACTCATAGGAAAGGATTGCTGCCTTAATTATATTTGCTTTTAGGATAACAGTTGAGTAGGATATGGGTATGGGGTAGGGTATGCCACTGTAGACAAGCTAGTCAGTTGTATTTCTACTCTATTTGCTTTTATTCTGTATAAGTTACAGGCAATCAAAAAGGGCTTCAGGCTGCAGACTAAAATCCGTATGCAAACAAAGAAGGCAAAGGATTAAAGCCAGCACTACATAATGCTGGTTCTCTAACCACTAGTGGGCTTTCTAGATTATAGCATCTTAAGGAAAAGTTGACACAAAAATAGTCCGAAGGATGACAGTTCTTCTTCAAGCTGCATAAGTGATTAAGGCTGGTCCTCAAGGCAGCTCCTTCCACATGGTGGCATTCCTGGGTGTGAGTCACTCAGATGACCATGTTACACTGCATTGTGGATCCCTTTTCATTTGATAGCTACCTCTTGGATCTCCGATTCCCACTGTTTCTTCCTCCCCACCTTGGTTGGGAGCCCACATTCCCAATTCCAGAAGCTCCCCCTTGGTTACAAGTGTGTTTACTCATCTCTCAGGAGGCCTGGACTCTTCAGCAGCCTTTCTCCCTGTCCCCTGCTTTTCCCATTCCAACTCAAGACTAAGTCTCCAGTTCTTCTCCAAGTAACTCAGAAGTTGTGTTGCACCCAGGTCCTACACCTGTTCTGTTCTTTTCTATATATCCACAAGTAAAAGGGCTAGAGACTTACTTTTAAAGAGCATTATGTTTTATTGACTTAAACAATCTCTGCACCAGGGTTCAACAGAGTTTCCAGGACCATTCATCAAAATGAATGGGGAAGGCCTGGAATACCCCTTCAAATGGGGCAAGAGAAACAGGCCCTCTCTCCATGATGTGCCCTGATTTAAAAATGGCATTGCAGTTTTTGAGCTACTTTCCAGTTTCCTGTAATACAGACGACCAGTTTGTGCACGCAGGGGATCCATGTGTTTCTTTTTCGCTTTCCTTGTGGAGTCTCTGGTTTCTTGTGCCATGTAAGTCTCCGTTGTTTTCCATAGCCACCTGGTATTTTGCCCAGCTTTTCCCAAACTGCACAGTGAAGCTTAAACTAGCTTTTGTTTTTCCAGCATTTTAAAATCAAATGGACATGTGTTGAATGTTATTTATTTATTTATTTGAAGAATTTCTAACCCAAGCATCTTGGGATGGCTTACAAAAAATGAGTAGAATAAAACAAACACCACAGCATCCAGTGTGTGATCTATATTTCTTAAAATATATATTTTTCTCAATTTTTTCCTCCATTCTTTTGTGGACATCTATACGAGATACATCTCAGACTAAGAAATCTTGGTATCATCATATATGAAAATGGATTTTATCCTAAAATAGAACTGGGAGGCATTATATTGAGAATTGGGGCAGTGATTTTTTTACGAAATATGCTACTTTAAATTACCTGTCTGTCTCTTAATGTGCCATGTAGGACGGAAGGTCGGCTGTGTTGCCATGAGAACTGGAATTGCAGGCGGCTTATGGGATCTTCTGACATGTGAGACAAAGGCCAAATTTGTCTGCAAGCACTTGGCTCTTGGAGTCACTCCGCCACCTGTGCCAACAACAACTCCCGCCCCGACATGCCCCGACGAGTGGGGGTCAAGTGACCAGAGGAGTGTGTGCTACAAAGTAAGACATTTAATAGCTGGAATTAGACATACCTGCCACACTGAGATGTTTTTCCATGTGCGCACACACCACACACATGGAGAGTCAGTGTTGCATGGTGCTTGGAGATTTGAACTGGGGTCACGGGACATCTGGGTCTGGTCCCAAAGCACCATGAAGCTCACTGGGCCTGTCACTCAGTCTCATTCTAAGCTACCTCACAGGGTTGTTGTTTGGAGGATAAAATGGAGGGGAAGAGGTCTGTGTAAACTATGTTGGGTTCCTCTCAAGAGGGATAAAAAACAAGGTATAAATGCATCCTCCTCCTCCTCGTTAATGGTAAGAGGCTGCCTTATCAGGAAAAATTAGGATTAGCTTGCCACTTATGAATGACCAACCAAGAGGACAAAGGTAAGCATGGATTTGTTGAAAGTGGGAATATGCTGATGTACTTGCACACATTCAAATCTAGAAATAATTGCTATGATATGGATAGACATTCGGATCACTGCGTCACACCATAGTAGGGAAGGCTGGGGCCAGGTAACCTGTGTGCCTCCTAGTCCATTGTTCAGGTGTTCCTTCTGATGGTTGTCTTTCAAATGGAGTTGGGTCAGACGGAGTCTCGGGGCCAGGTAAATGTCTATATTGCTTCCTATTTGCTTTGTTATAGTTCACTTCATGGCATCCCTGTGTTCTGAAGTAATGCTTTTCATTGTTCACATCTGCACAGTATATTGTGCTTAAGCATAAATTAATGCATTGTCATTAGGCTTTCACCAAAGGAGATGAAAAGAAATCATGGGCTGAAGCTCAGAGCTTCTGCGTAGCTATTGGAGGAGACCTGGCTTCCATTAGCAGTTTGAAAGAAGAACGTTCACTGCAGCGTTACTTATCGTGAGTAAACTATTCCATCTAGCTAGGGCTGGGCAGTTTGTGGAGCTCCAGATGTTTTGGCCTACAAAGTCAGCCATTCCTCACCGTTGGCTATACCGGCTAAGTTTGATGGGAGCCCTAGTTCAAAACTTTGGGGGTTACATCTAATCTATGCATCGCAATTCTTCCATTCTAAGAACAAATGGAAAAGTACCATTGAGTCCCATATGAAAGTCTATTTTTGTGGAAAATAGATTAGGACATACGTTTGAATTCTCACATCAAAAGGCACATCAACATTAATTCTGATCTGGTGACGATTATTATAACACAAACACAAAAGAAGGCCAAAAGAAAAATTAAACCATGGGGAAAATGTGACATTTCATATTGCTCGATCATCAAATATGATCGAGCATAATGACATAATTTTTAACATGACTCTTAACATTATCAGGACTGATTTTAAGGCTTCTTTCAATGCTTTACTATGTTTTTATTTGATTGTTTTATCTTCTGAATTTTTTGTCAACTGCTTTGATTGTACATGCACAATAAGCACACAGACTGAAAGGAAAATGCTGAGTTAGAGAAGAAAGCCTGATTTCAAATAAATGGGCCAGCAAGGTGACCTGAAAGCTAATTACCTTTCACTCACTTGGTGATAGTAATTATTAGTCATATCTGATATTTTCATGAGTTTCAACCTTTTGAGGAGCAATTATTCAAGGAAAGTGATTTATGAAACATCATGTCTCTTTACTATCCTTCAGGATACTTTTGTTTGTGTGATTTCTTAGGAACTATGGATTCAGCACTTCGCATTACTGGTTAGGTTTAAATTACATAAATCCGGATGAAGGATTCCAGTGGAGTGACGGGTCTCCAGTGAGTGGCTTACACTTTCTCCCAGTGTTTCTTTCTATTGTTCTTCCTACTTACTTGCCTAGGTGGGATTGCTGAACTGTGAGATGAAGTACCTAGATAATTTCACATTTTGAAATGAATTAGATTGTTGAATGCAAGTTTATCAAGAGCCTCTCATTTCAACCTGAGAGCTTGTTCCAACTCCAAATTATGTGAAATTGCATGCTTCCTGCACATTTTTTCTTTGCGGGAACACACACACACATACTTCACAAACATTTGAAGAAAATTCTGTGCAGTGGTTTTGTTTTTGTACAACAGTAGAAATGAAAACTGTTGTGGCACCTGAAATCTTATGCCACAAAAAATGTGTTACTTTAGTTTTTAAGATAACAAAAGACTTTTTGTTGTTTTTTGTTGCAACAAACTAGCAGGACTACCCCTGAGGAAAATAGCTTTCTCTGGGAGGAGAACATGAAAAACTTGAGAAAGTTTCTCCCAGACAGTCTCCTGAGAAATTCCTGAATGTTTTCTGTTTGTAGGATTTAAAAAAAAAATAGCTATCTGCAGTCATTTCTAAAGATGTGGAATTCTGAGCTCTCTCACAACTGTTTAAGGAGATGATAAGGCCTGTGTGTTCCAACAAAAGATAGACTACATTTTCCATCTTATTGACATCTTGTGTAGAGAGTCTCCATCCGAAGAGCTGCAAGATGGCCACATTTATATAATTTTAGCTAAGAAAGAGGCTGAGAATCTGCAATGTATATTTTTGGTGTATTTTTCACTTGCTTACATCCTACTTTTGCTTACCCATAGTATACCTTCAGGTTTTCTTTTTGCCAGTTTATATTCTATCAAAACATCAGAGGAAACAGCTATTTGGTTTCTTGTAAAATGGCAATGGAATCCTATTCATTTGTTTCTGCTATGTCATCCATATAGTCATTTACCACACTACTGCAAAAGTAGATTTAAAAGCAACCGGAAGCCCTAAAAATTATGCTGAGTAATACCTAAGTAAAAGTTGCACAGTTGTTCTCATTACAGAACAATGCATATATTTCAGATTTAATTTTAATAATGGGACTTTGGGAGAATTTTAAACATTCCGGATTTTAAAATTTTAATTTTCTCAGCATCTTACTATCACATAAGGTTGATCTGTATGCAAATTATATGACATTTGATTTTCCAGATCTAATACATTTGGTTTCATAAAAAAACTTGGTACAGGATTTACATTTTTACTTTAACTTTTCAGCTTGAGTTTCTAAAACCTTCAAGATAAATGTTGTTTATTTATTTATTAAACAAATATACTGCAGCCCATAGCCAATGCAGGGCTTTCAGGGAGGTGCACAATAAATGTTAGAGCTACTACTTACTTGCCTTGAACATTTTATCAAAATTGGTTAAACAGTAGAACTTTATGGTGAACATATGCTGTTGAGAAGTTGATATCAGCCATCTTGACTTCCATCTTTGTGTTCATGATCAGCATTACACTGATTCATCACCTCAAAGAGTCTCAAATCTTTGGAACTCTCCCTACCTATTTTATTTATCTATTTTATTTTGATCTATGTTGTAAGCCATCCAGAGATGCAATTAATGGATGTCATACAAATTTTATAAATAAATAAATAAATAAATAAATAAATAAATAAATAAATACCTATTGTATTCAGTGGATGCTGTATAATTGGAATCTATTTTGTAGCATAAGGAAATAGCCTTCTTTCCAGGCATCTAGGCTTTCCAGGCAAATGCATAACAGACTTATTTCTATATTAGCTAGGGTATACAAACTGGGAATATGGAGAACCCAATAATTATAATGGTGTGGAACACTGTGCAGAGATAAATGGAAACACTCGCATGCGCTGGAATGATGTGCACTGTGATGAAGCATATTACTGGATTTGCCAGGTCAAAAAAGGTAACGTTTCAAGTCATTTGTTGTTATATGCCATCCAATCATTTCCAATTTACGGCAGCTTGTGAATGAGCCCCCTTCAAATTGTCCTGCCCTTGATAGCCACGCTTACCTCATGTAGACTCAATTGACCCATTTTATACTTGGTCTTCCTCTTTTTCTCTCTTTGACTTTCCTAGTATTATTGTCTTCGTGTCATGTCCTATTAAGCCATAACTTCATCAGAAGATTGCTTGTAAGAAAGTATCACACAACTAATATTAAAACATATTTTAAAACAAATCAGCATTTTAACTGATTAACTCCAGTAGCTTTTGGAATCTGAGACATTAGCTATCTTCTGTATATCAGAGAAACTAAATGGGGATAATTCACTGTCATCACATTCAAGCCACAAGAAGCTCCGTCATAATGCTTTACTAAAATGGACAAAGATATGCATGAATGCGATGGTTGCAGTGTTACAGCCAGCCAGAAGGTGGCTGGGGAACTCTGAAATACTCTTAGGTGCAGCTCTGCCAGTGGAAAGGATGACCCCCAAGTTCTTGGGGGATGGTACAGTCATGGTATTCTCTATTGTGCGGTGGGGAAGGAAACAGCATACTGGGGATGTAACAGGGCGAGTCTTAGATCCAGAGCATCAAAATACCCCTTATGCCACTGATACGCCCCAAAGCATTGTGAACTGTGTCAGATCTGGAAGTGACATAGTCAGTTTCCTTCCTGTTGATGTCGATGGTAGAGAAACAGGGAAAATCTCATTCATGGGGAACAAACCACTTCCTGCTTTCACAGAATCATAGAATAGTAGAGTTGGAAGGGACCAAGAAGGCCATCGGGTCCAACCCACTGATGTTTCAGGACACCAGTTAACACCATCCCACTCAGATGGCTGTTTTCAGGGCTGTTTTCTGACTGAGAAGCTGGGACTCTTGACTCTGTCTAGGGGCTATATGATCATTTGGTGCAACACTGGTTTAAAAATGAGAGTTTCAGCTAGCATGATGTATTAGTGTGATGTTAAGCGATATGCTGGTTTTAATGCAATAACCATGCTATATTATTTTCCCCCTAGGAATACAGCTAAAACCAGAACCTACAAATCCACCTTTGCCAAGTAAGTTTGCATTAAAGGAAATTGTACTGCATGCTTGGGATGCAATGGGAGCCAAATTAAGGTTGCCATTTCCTAACACTGAGAAGGGTCCCACTTTGTCATAGGAGCTGCAGTGCAGGCATCCATTTCTCAAGCACAGCTTCTTCTTTGCTAGTCTCTCAGTGTCCAAGCTAGATAAGACAGGGACTGGTGCCTTGTCTCTATCCCACTCACATATAAAGTAAGTTTGAAATGATCTGTTTTCACATGAAACCCATCCATCTCCTGGGCCTTACTTCACTATAGCATTTCCTCCTGACAAATCTGATACAGGGCATGAATCAGGATGGAAGAAAATTCCTTCAAGCCATGTATCCTGCCTTACTTCCTTTGCGGAACAGAAGGTGGCTATATGCAGTTCCCAGTGAGACTCCTGTCCAACCACCAGCCCAGACTGTTTAGCTTCAGGAAGGTGGCATTTCACAGAACATTGTTTGAAGCGCTCTTAACCTGTGGATCAGAGATAAGGGACCAGCGGGTGGGACACAGATCCACCATCCTTGGAATAGACAGTGGTTATTACGTACAGAACACAGAAACTGAGGATGATGACTTATCTTACAACTTGCATTCTTTCTGGTGCATGGCTGCATTTTTAAGCAGCCCAGCTTAAATAAAAGGAGTGTTTCTGATCTCAGGATATTACTGTCTCTTTTGTAGAATTCCAGCTTACTATTGATGGCTGGCTCGTCAATGGGGATAAGCAGTATTATTTCAACACTAATAAAATGCCCATGGATAAAGCACGGGAGTTTTGCAAGAAGAACTTTGGGGATCTAACTGTCATCGAAGGCAACACAGAAAGAAGGTTCCTAACAAAATATGTAAGCCCTCATTATTATCTCTGGCATAATAAAATTCTCAGATGCAAACCTGGAATCCTGTAAGGCTCTAGCCTTCATCAAAATTTTGTTCACAAATCTAATACTCCAGAAATTTGGCCATAGAATTTCATGTTCTCATCCTTCAGTATCAGGGAGTAAATGTTTAAATGATATGTAAGTTAGTGTCTTCGTTTCTGTGATATGTTATGTTGTAAGACACACTTCAAATAATGGTAGAAAAGTTGCAAAAAGACAGTTTCTTGTGTCTGGGTGGGTTTGCCTTAACATTTGAACATTTGAGACTATATCCAAAAATATAGCCTATCCCAGGGGTGGCGAACCTATGGCAGGCATGCCAAAGTGGGCACGCAGAGCCCTCTCTGTCGGCATGGGAGCCAAGATGCCCCAGGACCTCACCAGCAGCTGAGCATCAAATAGCAGCACACACAGGGGCCATGCGCATGCTAGGAAAGCAGTAACGGTACCAGGTGATGACATCACAAGCCACGACTCATCAGAGCTTCACATGGCCAGTCAGTGCGCTGCCAATTATATATATATATATATATATATATATATATATATATATATATATATTTGATTGGACTGAGTGTGAGCTGTTTCTTCTAAACTAAAATCTCAGTTTTCAGGTTTTATTGCAGTGTTCGCACTTTGCGATATATAAGTGGATTTTGGGTTGCAGTTTGGGCACTTGGTCTATAAAAGGTTCACCATCACTGCATTAGGGTTAGAAAAACAAGGTGTTCTGGCATGATTTTGATAGTTGGAATGTGCTTGGAATGGGAAGAAATGATGAGCTGTGCAGAAAAAGCTACTCAAGGAAGGCTTTTTCATAACCACCCTCTTTTCAATGGAACTATAGCCCTCTATTAGGGTTAGGGGTGTGCACCAGGGTAGGATTAGGGTTAGAAAAACGAGCAGTTCTGGCATGATTCTGATGGCTGGAATGTGTTTAGAGTGGGCAAAAATGATGAGCTGAGGAGAAAAAGCTACTCAAGGAAGGCTTTTTCAAAACCACCCTCTTTTCAATGAAACTATAGCCCTCTATTAGGGTTAGGGGTGTGCACCAGGGTAGGGTTAGGGTTAGAAAAACGAGTGGTCCTGGCATGATTCTGATGGCTGGAATGTGCTTGGAATGGTAATAAATGATGAGTGGTGCAGAAAAAGCTACTCAAGGAAGGCTTTTTCAGAACTGCCCTTTTTTCAGTGGAACTTTAGCCCTCTGTTAAGGTTGGGTTGTGCATGGCTGAGCTGAGCAGGATAGGGCACTTCAAAATTGGGGGAGGTGGTCTTGCCCTTTTAGAGAGCACTCCTAGCACTGGTGTTTCCCTCTGGTTTTGCCATTACTGGAGAAACTATCTACTTAAGTTAAATGGACGGATTCCTGAAGGCCCTGGGGGAGTTTCCAGCTGACAAGACTGGTGCTCCTGTCGAGGCTCTGGTCGAACTAGGGAATGGGGAGATGACTAGGGCTGTTGATATGGTTGCTCCTAAGCGTCCTCTCCCGCCAGGCGGAGCCCACTCTTCCCCTTGGTATACACCTGAATTGCGGGCGATGAAGCAGGCTGGGAGATGGCTAGAGCGTAGGTGGAGGAGATCACGGGATGAATCTGACTGAACACACTTAAGAGCCCATTATCGGGCCTATGCTGTGGCGGTGAGGGCGGCAAAAAAGAAATTCTTTTCCGTTTCCATTTCCTCCTCAAAATGCCATCCGGCGGAGCTTTTTCGAGTGGTACAAGGCCTGGTCCGCCCTGGCCCTAAGAAAGATCTGGTTCCACCCTCGCAGGCCCGCTGTGATGACTTTGCCAAGCATTTCAGGGAGAAATTCGCTCAGATTCGCTCAGATTCGTCAGAAAATCGCTCAGATTCGTCACAAGCTAGACTCTACTAGTGAGTCAGAGGCTTCTGGGGAGATACCAATGTCGCTGTCTGGTCCAAAATTAATGGATGAATTTCAGTTATTGCGGCCTGATGATGTGGACAAGGTGCTTGGACAAGTACGTCCCACCACTTGCCTATTGGACCCTTGCCCGTCTTGGTTAATAAACAACGCCAAGCACGGGATTGGGACCTGGATCTTGGAAGTGGTTAACGCTTCTCTGAGGGAGGGTCCGGTGCCTGCCCCTTTAAAGGAGGTGGTAGTCCGACTGGTCCTGAAGAAAGCATCACTGGATCCAGAGATGGCCACTAATTATAGGCCAGTGGCCAACATCCCGTTTCTGGGCAAGGTGTTGGAGCAGGTGGTGGCAAGACAACTCCAAGCACTCTTAGATGAAACTGATTATCTGGACCCATTGGTGTGGGCTCCGGAATCATCAGTATGCTGATGATACCCAGCTCTACCTCTCGTTTTCCACCAATCCAGGTGAGGCAGTGGCTGTTGTGAACCGGGAAGCCAGGTAGACGTGAAGCCCACCCCCCCTCCGCCGCTGCAAAGGGCGCTTTCTACTCCCCCCACCTTTAAAAACATTCTGAAAAACATTTCTGCAAAGTTCCAGTTTGGCACAGACATTCTCCGCAAGGGCATTAAGGGAACGGCATTAGGAAGTGAGATTTGTTTCCCAAATTAGTTTCCTGATGGAATTTGTCACAGAAATTTGCAGAGCACAAAAGCATGTGAATCCCTTTTTATCCTCATTTTTTAGATCTCAAAAAATAACCAGGTGGATTCTTACTTCATTGGTTTACAAGTGAGCCTTGATAAGAAGGTTAGGTAAGTTAAATGGAAAGCTTCGCTTTTTATTCACGCAAAGCATTTTTGCCACCCTTCAGCTCAACGCAGCTCGCCGGAATCACTCAGCCCTTGCCTTCAGGCTCACAGTGCAGAGAGACACGCAAGAAATGAGGAGCAGGGAAAGCACAACAGTGATGCTTGATTCAGTTGCTCAACTGACCGATCTACTGAACTCAGTTCGCCCTGCATTTCTAATCTGTCTTGGCTGGCCTGACCTTTGCTGGCTGTTCTCGTTTCATTTCTTCCCTTCTGCAGTTTTCCTTCTTTTGAGTTCAGGCCAGATTTATTTCTGCTCTTTTATCCAGAGGACAAGATGTTTCTTGTCCATGCAAGAAACTTGGCATGCTAAGCCGCTAGGGTATTTGTGTGCTGTCTGAGCACCCCCCACCCCGCTTCCAGGAAGGGGTTTAGAGGGTTCACTGGGATGACCTATAAAGCACCCCAGCCAGACATGTCTTGCAGTGGGCTTCAGTAAACCCCATTCATCATCTGGACCCAGATGACTATCCAGACCTGGAAGGCAATCGAGCCCCTGGGCAAGAGTGGCAAGGAAGGGTGGGCCAAAATGACCTGTCCCGCTCCCAAGCAATCCACTCTCCTTGCAGCAACAGGGATATGGGGAGGCCCCCAGGCTGTTGCCTGCTCAGTCGGGGCTGGAGAGAGGAGGAGCTGCTTGGCTGAGGAAGCGAGGCAGAAGGCCAGGGGAAGCAACCTCCTGGCCAACAATCCCTGCAAGCTGCAAACCATTCTGCCAAAAAGTAACATGCTTATTTGCAGTTAGCTTTTAAAATGTTCTGTTTTAAAAAAGTAAGGCCAGGTGACACAAAAATCCTTGGCACAGCATCGGAAGGTGCCTTCTGCTGAGCCAGACCATGAGTTCATCTGGCCCAGTGCAGTCAACTCTGACTGGCAGCAGCACTTCAGGATTCCAGGCAGCTCCCCAGCTCTGTCTTGAGATGCCAGGATGGAGCCTGGATCCTTTTGCAAGCAAAGGATGCTCCCAGCCACAAAGCCAAAGTAGCCTATAAACCTTCTGCTGAGTCTGTGAATATCAACCAGTTCTGACAGATGGAGAAAAAGAAACAGCTGGTTCCTGATTTCCAAATTAAGGCACTGGGAAAATGAAGAGTTAGACCTATGAATCAAGATTTGGATTCAAATCCAGACTGAAGCAGGTGGCCTCAGAATCAGTCTGAGCTGAACTGGATTGTTTTCCAAAACACCAAATTGGGCTCTGAACCAAATCTTGTGGTCTGTCAACAAAGTTTTAAGTATTTTTAGACACATATTTTAAGTCTGTTGAATGCAATGTAATGGGGTTGTTTTTCTTCAAGCTGGATGGATGGAACCCCTGTGCAATACGTAGCGTGGGCACCGCATGAACCCAATTTTGCAAACAATGATGAAAACTGTGTGGTCATTTACAAAAATACAGGTGAGTGACTTGCCAGTGCACAATAGATTTTCCTTTACCTGCCACAGTAGATACTTGCCTAGGCTGCCTTGCTGCAACAGGTAGCGTGGCACCCTAGGACCAACCCTCCCTGCCCTCATCTGAGTGTTTCCGGAACCTCTTTCGATGTGTCTGTGCCCACCTGTTCCCCTGCTCTTGATGGCATTGGCTGAATTGTGGTGATAATTGCAGTGACCTAGGTGAGGCTCCCATTGGCTTACCTGCTCAATTGGAAAGACTACCAATGTCAAACTGGAGTGATAATTCATCATGCAGTCCTATGCATGTTGAGTCTGAAGAAGTCCTGCTGAATTCAGTGCCAGTGGTTTGCAGCTCCAAGATAATTTCTTCATGAGAATAGCTGCTGATGGATCTGGAGGGAATGATAATTAATTCAAAATAAGTTGAGAGAAGAATCTAGTGCTGGAAAGAATTATTTTGAATATCTGCTGCCAACATAAAAAGGAGCACATAGAGTAGGACATTTCCAGAAAAAAAAATTGGTTTCTGTTTTCAAAGGGTAAATGGTATTCCTGAATGCAAGGCATAGGTTGACACTGCAATCCTACACACACTTGGGAACGAGCCTCACTGGACTAAGTGGGGGTTTGCTTCTAAGCTGACATGCGCAGGATTCCAGGGCAACTGTTTTAACAGATACACTAGTCAACCTTGTATGTGTATTAAGTCATAGCTCAGTGCCATGCAAATAAGCAGGAATGAAGTGGCATTTTGGGGTGCTGTTCCCTCCATCCCCTTTCTTTCTTCCAGCTGCCCAGCATAAAGCATGGAAGCTTTTGCTTGGCTATGGTTTATCATGTCACCTGCATCATTCTCAAAACTGCTTAGAACATGCAAGGGGGAGAATACAGGCTCAAAGCTTGCTGTGGGTTCCTTGCTTGTTCATGCCACACTAAAGTATAGAGTGGCATGCAAAAAAATGTGCCCAGTACTGTATGTGGCATTCATTTACAGCAAACTGCTTCCATTTGATAACATTTTCTCTCATGTTCAGGTCTTTGGAATGATATAAACTGTGGTTATCCAACACCTTTCATATGTGAAAGGCACAACAATTCAGTAAATGCAACAGTTGCTCCCACGCCAGTTCCTGTTCGAGGAGGGTGCCCAGACTCATGGCTTCTGTTTGAAAATAAGGTACCGTTAAAGTTTTCTTGTTTCATGCCAGAACCAGGAAGCAAAGGACCATAGGAACATGCACGTGTGCTAGCATAAGCTGGGAGACTTTGCTTCTTCCTTCCTTCCTTCCTTCCTTCCTTCCTGTCTGTATTTGCAAATGCTTCTTGGCAGATAATTACAGAAACTCTAGTGAGATTATTATGACTTTCACAAGGCAGGGGCACATGGAATGGTGACTGCATTGATGGTTCCGTTTGATCTCTGTACTACTAGTTGCTCTTGCCAATTGTAAACTATTATCCATCTTTTCTATATCCCCATACGAGCAACAAATACTTGTTGCAGCAAAAATGTGAATAAAATGTTAAGGGATGCAATGCAGGAAGGAATCGAAGAGGAAGAGAATGATTTATTCAGTCCAGAAAAAGAACTGACTGGGACTCTAACCTTTGAATTTAGTATTTAGATACTTTAATATGCAGGGGTAAAATGAATATATAGCTTGGAGGTTTACAGTGCAATCCTATGCATGTTTAGACAGAAAAACGGCCTATGAAAAAAGCACAGCAGCTGGCTGGGACATTGTGGAGGTGCAGGCCTCTTTTCGGCTAAATGGGCACAGGTCTGCAGTCTCAGTAGCTTAATCGGAATAGCAAGTTTAAAGCAGCCATGGTTATAATACAATGCAAATATTTTCACAAGGAAAATGTGTAGAGTTATATCATCCTTGCTGTGTAACACTGAGCTGATAATTCACCTTTTCTTTACTCTGTTGCAAGTGTGTATAACTCCAATTTGGACTGGGGCCACCAGGTGCTGGGAAGACAGGATTAAAGCTTCCCCATACATGGTTTCCTTTTTGAAGTCAATGGTGCTAGGAGAGACTTTTGTTGTTGCAGTTAACCCTCTCCCTGGTGGGGTGGAGGAGGAGAGAATCTGGCGATGCAAACAGTGGGGAAGATAAGGCCTACTTCCACTGTCCCAGTGTATGGTGGTTCTGATCCATATTGGGTCAGTGCATGCTGATAGGGTAAAGAAGAATAAGGTCCTGCAGTATTCATTTAGTGTATTGTGTAGTTTGGGTCTTAAAATTTCATGCCTACAGCTTGGATTATAGAATGGCAGCCCTAACATTAAATTTCAGTGATCTGTGGATCTGTAAATATATTTGGATTATTTCTTAAAGTGCATTCTTCCCTTTTTGTTGTTTAAAGTGTTACAAAATGTTTGGGTTTAAAGCAGAAGATCAAAAAACTTGGGATGCTGCACGAACAGCTTGCCAGGGCTCTGAAGATGGAGGCAACTTGGCTACCATACCAAATGAAAAGGTTCAAGGTACAGTGCCTTATGTCTGTCAGTGAAAGCTCAGCTGATAGCAGCAAAGAATCTCTTCACTTAAACTGTGATTTTCTAGTTTTTGGAGTGGTGAACAATAAAAGATAAAACACATAAGTTAACAAAACAGAAGTTAAAGACAAGGTTGATAAAACTGTGTGAATGAAACCATAGCTGGTTAGATCAGGAGGGTTTCCTGAAGTAAAAGCATTTTCCAGAGGCACTAGAAATAACACTGTTTGGGGTCTGCATGACTTCAGTAGATGGAGTTCCAAAGAAATGGAGCCACTAAGCTGAAGGCTGTTCTCCAGGTGTATGCCAATTGGGCCAGAGGTCCATGTGGATACCAGAGACACGCCACCTGATGATCTCAGTGACCAGGCAGGTCGATAAGGAAGGAAGCTCTCTCTTGGAAATCTGATATGCTGTTAATCATCCTCCATTGATTGCATGTATATTACAAAAATGCATTTGAATATATATAGCTAGATAAGAAAAAGCCTACAAAATGTTATTAAAAATTTGAGCACCATCAAGGAATTCATATGGACACAATGCTAAGCCCTAGTTTGATTCTGGTTTTGATTTCTGGGAAACTATGGTTTATACAAACCATTGTTTGTGGGACTGAAGCAAAGCAACAAACTATGATTTGCCACAAACCATGATTTACTGTACAGCAGTAAATGTAAATGGAAGCTTCTACTCTCTTCACCTTATGCCAAAAGAACATGAACATGCACAGGGAGCACATGAACTTACAAATATGCACATAAACACACAGTCTGTGTATGTAATATGCAAACAAAGTGTCAAATTTTATAGTTTAAACCTTTCTTATACTATTTTCTTTCTATTCAAATGCAAAATTCAAATTGTTTCCCTTTCTTCTAGCTTGTTTCACAATTGTTTGTAAGATTGTTTGAATTATGTCCCAGAATGTGGCTGAATCAACTTTCTTCCTCTCTGTTTTCTTTTAGCCTTCCTCACGTACCATTTAAATAATTTGCCAATGGATGCATGGATAGGATTAAATGATATCAACCAAGAGCAAATGTACCTCTGGACAGATGGAAGTGGACTCCACTACACAAACTGGGCTGATGGCTTTCCATTGACTGGATATGAAGGAGATCGGGTAGGCAGTTGATTACATATTATTGCTAGCTTTATTGCACATGGGAATGCTGCTCAGCGCCTTTCTCTTGTGTCTTTGTTCAACAAACCTCTTCTGCACCTGGGCTTGGAAGGCAGAGCCCTGCTGGTGGGATTTTGAGCAGGAGATAGTTGTCCCTCCTAGGACCAGGGCTTTTGGAGGCTCGCAGGTAGGGGGATAAGAACCTTTCCAAAATGAAACATTTATTCTGTTCTTGTCATTCTGTACCCACTATTGTCTATGGGCAGTTTAGACAATGTCATAGCCCTCCTGTTTCACTTCTGTGTGACATTTAATTATAAAAGTGAAAGAAAGCACAATGTCTTATGGGGAGTTTGTACAGTGTGACCCATATAGCAGAAAAGTAGGAAAAGAAACTGCCCTGGTGTCATGCCTCATTCAACAAAATTGAAAGGAGATAAAGAGGATTTAAAGTGGATCAACAGCTTCATGTGAACAAACAAACTACCCTCAAGAGGCAAGGAGAGCAAGTAGGCCAGCAAGTAGGGCCAGCCTTACCATAAGGCGGGATGAAACGAGTGCCTCAGGTGGTAGTGACCTCCCAGCAGTTAGGAGGAGTGATTGGTGGATGCCACACAACTTCTGCTAGGCCTTCTGAATGGGCCTACTGCCTCGGGTGGTGGAGGCAACACTGCCCATGTTGAAGCAAGAGTCAACTGCTGGTCCAGCTGGCTTTGGTACATGCTAAAGGGAGGGGTTTGCCTTTGTTTCAGGCCACAAAATGTCTCTGGCAGACCCTACTGGTAAAGCATTTTGACTATTTCCCAGCTGAAGAGCAAGTCTGATCCAGAAACCTTTGCAACCCTACTATGTTAGAGGAATCCAGTAGACTTCCTGTGTGGGTGGAATTAGTCCAAAGCATGGGAATATTCTTGCTAAGACATTGCATAATGGGACTTGCAAGGAGCAATGGAGAATTTCATGATTCTGTCTCTGATGGTTCTTGGATAGTTGAGGAGAAAAAGAATGCTTTCCATACTATTTTCAATCTTTGTGGGGTTTATCTTTATATAGGATGACTGTGTTGCAATTAAAATTAGGCCTTCTAAAGAAGCAGGGACATGGAGACATTTTCGCTGTTCTTCTTCAAAAAGTTACATCTGCCAGGCTAATACAAGTGAGTATCTGTTTCCTGGGCAGCCCCTCCTTCTACTGTAAAGTCAAATTTCATACGGATCCTAATTAAACTTTAATCAGTACTTGCTGCCAGATAAAGAGATGATTATTGGCCTCCTAGAATAGCTTTAGAACAGTGCTTCTCCACTTTTGCCAGAGGAAGTTTATTTATTTATTTAAAACATTTGTATGCTGTCCAGCTGGGCCACAGCACCTCTGGACAGCTCAAATCACAGGATAAAAACACAATAAAGCACAATAAAAACAAATAACACTGTTTAAATGTTTTAAGTTCAAAATGTGCAATTAACAGTGGAGTCCTAGTCAAACCTTCTTGGAGATGAGCCCCTTGGTGTTTAATGGTCCTTACTCTGATGTAAGCGTGCATAAGATTGTAGCCTGAGCAGAGGTAGTTGGCAAATGGTGCAGAAAACTTAGTAGGCTAATTTGGTTGATGTCAACTTGGCCGTCCAAGATCTTAGGCAGGAGTATTCCCAGCTATTCTTAACTAGAAATGCCAGGAATTAACCTGGGACCTTTCCCATTCAACGTATTTGGTTCTAGCACCAAGCTATGCCTTTCTTACTTGCATACATAGGACAGCTTGGCACCAATGCAGGTTGGAAAGTAATGGCAAAATGGCTGTCCATTCTGTATCAAAATTTCTTCACTTTCCAAAAACTTCAGTGCAGTGAATTTCCATTTTATCCAGCCTCCATATGGTTACAACACAGAGTTGTTTCCCTCCCTCCTTTCTCGCAGTTTGTGAAATAGCATGAAAGAAAGAAAGAAAGAAAGAAAGAAAGAAAGAAAGAAAGAAAGAACTGCATTATATTTAATTTTCCTCTTGCTTCTGTAGACCCCAAATATTCTCTTCCTCCATCAACCACACCAGCACCTCGTATCCGTTACAATAATAGCAGCTATTTTTTCATTGAAACCAAAATGACATGGAAGGATGCTCAGTTGATCTGTCAACGACAAAACTCAGACCTTGCTAGCATTTTAGATCCATTCAGCCAGTCACTCCTGTGGCTGCAGGTGTCAAAATACAAAAGCCCTCTATGGATTGGCCTCAACAGCAATGTGGTAAGTGCATCTTATATTGGTCCAAAGAATAGCATATATTGTTTTTTTGAATTATTTGACTCAGAACACTAAACAGTATGCAGTTAAAGTCAGATAACAGGTTACATCTTTAGTTCAGTTCAAATGAAGACTAGATAAATGGGATAAGCATTACGTACATCTGTATATACGAGTACCACGTCCTGTAGTGATACGGAGTTGGATCCAGAGCTATGCTGGATCACCTGTGCTGGCACAAGTCAATCACACTGACTTCCCCACTCGTCTTCTCAGAGTAGCTCCCTCCAGCTATACAGTGGAGCTATATAATGCTATACAGAACATCAGGAGACATCCATGTGGGAGTGGGGGAGCTGACCCAAAATTGTGCAAAGAGACTTGGTATGAACCAAGTTTCCTCTCATGAATCCAGTCCTTCTCAACCCAATCCAAAATGTCTGAAGGTGCTTACTAACTTTTAATGGACAGTGGAAGCATTTGAAAACCATTTGTGGTTCTGAAAGGACCTGTCTTTATTTATCTACATATTGTTACCCACTCTTTGGAACCCCCCCCCAAAAAAAAAGGATCCCCAGGGTGGCTTACTAAGGTAAGTGATCAGAGAGTCCCTGTCTTTGGACTGAAACTGCTGTGCAAGCGAGGGGATGAAGCTTCTGCCAGATACTCACACTCCAAACCAGAGGATGGCAGCAGGGCTGGCCAGGAGGGCCCTGAGTAAGGTACAGACTGCCCTACCCAAAGGACATGGCCTGAGCCTCAGCCTCATTGCAATTCTCAGCTGGAATTGCCAGGGGGCTGAGAGGCCTGAGGACTGGAGCTCAGGACGGTCAAGAGCCGACTTTCCAGCTTGGCTGTCAACTGTCCCACTTCCTCCTGACATAGAGACGTCTTGCTGTGGAATGGCTTGCCTTGTAACAGCATCAACTATGCCATATCCAAAGGTGCAAACTTGGATGGAGAGTTGATGCAAGGTAGGATAGGCAGAATAAATGCACACTGTATCTTTGTTGAGCCTTGTTACTGTTGCTCTTATGTGCTGTCATCTTGGACTTATGGCAACTCTGTGAAGGAAAGCATGTCCTGTTCTTGACAGCTTAAATGCAGGGCTGTGACTTCCTTTATGGAATTAATCTACCTCATATTTGGTCCTCATCTTCATCTCCCACCTTTGACTTTTCCTAGCATGGTTGTCTTCTACAGTGACTCTTGCCTTCTCAGGATGTGCCCAAAGTGTCAGTTTTGTAAGCTTTGCTTCCATAGTTGAGCTTTTGGGCAATTAAAGAGCTCATTCTGGGTCTTTCCAAGTAATATATTTATCCTTGAATAAGTATTATTGGGTGCTGCTATTTACATAAACAATATCTATACCCAGTAGTACTTACAAAGGTCCATTTATATATGATATTCCAGTTTGGAATATATGAACTTTGTTTGGTCTGTAACAATCCAGGCATCATGGATACAATCCAATATTGACAGATGGTGCCATCCTCATTTGATTTGAATCTTGGCTGCTATCAATGACTGGACTGCAAGAATTATTCCCTTGTTGCATGAGAGAAATAAACATTACTAGACCCAGCTTGATCCCTGTTAGAGCAACTGCCACTGTGGTGTTTCCTAGACTTTGACATTTTTAAAGTCCAATAAATCCCCTCTTGCTTCCAAATCTTTGAGGATGAGCTCAAGAAACAGCTTCTGCAATCTGTTTCCTATTTCAGTGGCATTCACAACTTCAATTTGAGGTTTGGTTTGATAGAGGTTTGGCTTTAACAATAAGGCTGATGATGGTTCCTAGTATATTAAATGAGGGCCTATGAAACAACTTCAAGTTTTTAAAACCTTACTAGCACAAAAATAGGGTGAATAAAAGAGGAGAAGGCCTCCAGTTCTCACAACCAAACTTCCTTAGAAATACAGAACATGGAAACAGAAAAAAAGCGAGTCAGAAGGGGTCTCCCGGGCTATCCCCAACATGTGTTCGTCCAATCTTTCCATGAATGCCCTCACTGATTGGGCCTCAACCACTTCCCTTGGAAGCCCATTCCATATCCTAGGGGTCCTAACCATCAGGAAGTACTTCATAACTTCCAACCTGAAGCCTGGTTCCTTGAGCTTGCCCCATTGGAATGCATCCTGCCCCCCACTGCAGGGAAGAACAGGTCATGGCCTTCCTCCACATGACATCCCCTCACTAAAAGATCCCCTCAGAGTCTCCTTTTCTCCAGGCTGAAAAGACCCAGTTCCCTCCATCTCTCCTCATATGTCATCCCTCCCAACCCAGCTACCATTCTTGTGGCCCTGCGCTGAGCTGATTATAACCTAGCTATGTCTCCTATAATGTGGAGCTCAGAACTGGATGCAGTACTCCTGTTGTGGGTGCACCAGAGCCATGTAGAGCATTATCAACACCTCCCTAGATCTGGAAACCACGCTTCTGGCTATATAGCCAAGGGTGGCATTTGCCTTCTTAACCTTCCTTGCAAGTTTGTGGGCTGGGTGAATTGAGGCTGGAATGGGTGCATCCTAAAATGGTTGTGTGAACACACCATCAGTTAAGTCCATGCCACATTTACTTTATTGCTATAAGCAGCCTGCCAATTGAGCTCCTGGTGGTGTAGCAAAGTTCTGAACTGGATGCTTGCTGACGTGATCATGCGACATGCCTAACTGAGCTTAGCCAAGCCAAGCCACACACAACCTGCCTGCTCAATCTAGTTTGTGCAAAGGATTGTACCTGTCAGTGAGTCCGTCACCAATGCTTCTTATTCACCCTGTGTTAATTTTAGACTGATGGGCAATATACCTGGATTGATAAGTTCAAGTTCAAGTACACTAACTGGGCTTCAGGAGAACCAAAACAAAATTTTGGTTGTGTTTATCTGGACCTGGACGGAATGTGGAAGACAGGGTCATGTGAACAGAAATATTTCCCACTCTGTAAACATTCAGATGGTAAGTCAATGGAGAGCAATGGTTTTAATCCCTCGCTGGTTATTCAGGCTATTGTAGCCCCTCATCTGCTAGATTTTCAGGCCATTTTGTAAGAAACAGTGAGGTTTCTGCTTTTTAACATAGCTTTTCATTCAGCAGGCATTAAACAAGAAAAACATTTTTTGAAGGGTAGCCCCCTTTCAAAAATGATCCAGCACCATTGCCATGGTAGGACTGAAGGCCAAACTACACATGCTAATAACTTCTTAAAATGCAAATGCAGTCCAAGGTGGCTGGAAAGGGGACTTAACCCCACAAGGCCAATGCTGGATCAAGGCTTTTCTGCCTGAGATAAAGGGAAAGCTGGTTTTCCCCGTGGTGGATTTGGATGGGCAGGCTGATGTTGAATGTGCTTTTCTGTGGACCTCAGGTGTGGAGGGAAGATTCAAGATGGCAGCAAGTGGAGAATGACTTGTCTGGGCCACCCCACTTGCAAAATCCTGCCAATGAAACAGAGTGAATGTACAAAAAATTCTCACCTGGGAGCTCCCCAGGATGCTACCCAGAGGCATACAGAATGCTTCAGGTATTCTTACCTGAGACATCTCCCTAGAAGACCTCACAAACACCTTTACTGGTTTCTCTCTCCTTGCTATGCATGTTACTATGTAAACCAATTTCTCTAGTAGTCTTTAATTTAAGATACAATCAAGACTACAGTCATGAAGTAGAGTGTAAGCTGAAAAAATAGTCAGCTCTATCGCATTTCTCAACCATGCTTTCAGGACATCCCAGTTAATTACTGGTAACACCGGAAGTGTACTAGTGCCCCTACATATGATGAACTTACCGCTGTCAGAATCGTTAGAGTTCCTCATGTTAAAGGCATAATTTTATTTAAAGCAAAAAGTTGGTGGAAATGTGTTTCACTTAAAAATTACACTTCCTTCTTCTTGTTTTAAAACAGTGAAGCCACCTACAGAACCACCTCAACTTCCAGGAAGATGCCCAGAATCACTGGAGACACCTTGGATTCCTTTCCGTGGCCACTGCTACCACTTTGAGTCCTCATCCAAGATGAACTGGGCTAAGGCATCTTTAACTTGTTTGCAATTAGGCAAGTACTGCTAGTCTCGTCAGATGTAATATGATAGTGCAGACAAGTTATATAAGAGCTTGGATTCACAGTTATGCTGAGTATAGCGCTGCTGACTCAGTGAGACGGAAACTAATAATTAAGTGAATGCCAAAGGTTCTGATGGCAAAACCAGACATCACTTTACAGGCATAGGTGGAAGCTACTCCTTTTTCATTTTTACACTAGAGGAGGTACAGGGACCTTATGCTAGAGTAGGCACAATGATCTACATTGGTATTGGGGGACAGGGGCAATTCAACCAGCTTTCCCCTACTAGTGGCAGAACAATAATCCATAAATAAATACTAGGGGTTCCAATCGATATTGGGAATCCCAATGGACGCTGCACACAGAACAGCATCACCATGAAGTTAGTTTTATTTGTCCCCATAAAATAAAAATAAAAAGGTTCTTACGATCAAAGCCTCACTTAAATAATGTCATTTTTGTACTCTTACTGGTGTTTTGCAGGTGCCAGTCTGGTTTCAGTGTCTGATGCAGCTGAAGCACATTTTTTGACAGAAAATTTAGAACCCCTTGAAAGTAAAGCACCAACTTTCTGGATAGGAATGTACAAAAATCTGAAGGGTAAGTTTGTTGATTTGGATTTTAATTTCAGTGTTTGTATATGGAATCAGCAAATAGCTATGCTCAAAGGATTTGAATAATCTTAATGCCTATCATAGCTGGGCAAATTAAAGAAAAAATGTGGCCTTACTGTACAGTCTAAAAGTCTCCACTTTGACACATACTTTTGACACTTCGGAAGTAAAAAGATGAGGAAACTTCTCAGCCTGTAAAGCATATTTCAGATGATCTACGTTGTCATTCAATGCTAAATTAGTTTTGTGTAGGCATATCCTGCTTAATATATTAGCACAGTAGCCAGTACCCAGTTTATCAAGAAACACAAACAGTTAGTTCTGCCTTCTCCAACTGAAACCCTCCAGATGTGCTGGCCAACTCCAGTGAAGGAGAATCTCTTCCAGCCTAAGGACTTTATTCTGTTTCACACATTGACATAGCAAGCAGGGGTGAAGGCAAGGCAAAAAATACCTGTGAGGAAGACTTGGGAGAGAGAGAGTTCATCCTTCTAGACTTGGGAAAAAATCTTCACAAAAGCTGGGAAAGCAGTGAAAAATTGGTAGTTGGGGGAAAGTGATGTGACTGCTGAAGAATCCCAGAAGGCCATATTGTGGCTCCAGGAAGGCCAGATTTGGCATATGGAGCTAAGGTTCCCCACTTGGGACTATGTTGAATACATCTGGAGAGCACCAGGTTGGAGAGTGCTGAGCTAGACATTTGGATTTGCAGTGTAAATACCAGAGAATACATTTCTTTGCTTCTCAGTTCCACCAATTATGCTAAGAACTAGAGCCCAAAGCCAGTGCAAGTGTGATGTCATTTTATCCCATGTTGTTCTGTGAGAAGTACTTCATTTGAGAGAAAATGCATCTCTTATTGATCACAAATGGATACAAACTGCTTTTATTTTTTGTCATGTCTGATAGTGACTGAGAAGGGTGTAGAGCTCTGCAGGATAATCAGATTTGGAAGAAACAGCTGAAATTGTTAGAGGCCTTAAGGTCAGCAAAAATTTGTCTGAAAGCCCAAGAGTGTTTCACACATGGGGTTTGATATAGAGTTAGTCAAAGTAGCTCAACTGAAATCAGTGAGACTTAAGCAAGCCATGACTTAAGTATGACTAAATTTGGACCCATCGCTTGATGTTTTCTAATCTCAAGTGTCATAAATAACAGGCATAGTTCACTGAACTGATCCATAGAATCAGGAAATTCACCGTTAAATAGTCTTGTTTGACATAAGTGTGAAGCTACGAAGAGCTTCTCAGGAGCTCATGAACACAGTGTATTCTCTCCCTTAACATCAGGTGATTGGTTATGGCTTGACCAGAGTGCAGTAGATTTTGTCAACTGGAACACTGGAGAGCCCTCCTCACACAATAGTGAACACTGTGTGGAAATGTATTCTTCATCTGGAACTTGGAATAATGCCTATTGCTCTACCTATCTGGGATATATTTGCAAACAACCAAAAAGTAAGTAATATGTTTGATATTTATACTCTTTGTAGTAGATTCTATGAATTGGTTTCTGGATGATGTTCATTTGTTACAAAAAAGAAATGCTAGTTAAACGTGACAGACTTCCTAATGATTGCCCCTAATTATTCTTCAGCTTGGATAAAATCCAAGCTAGAGCTGAATTTCCAGTTTGCCCACCTCCCATCTACAAATAGATTCCCTTCCCCATAGTTCCAATCAATGGTGGTAGGTAGTTACTGAAAAAACAAAGGGAAGGCATTAAGACTCTGTAGCCCTGAAACCCTTTAATGGGCATGATGCATCAGCTCTCCTCAGAAGCACCCTGGGTACTGTTTTCCCTCACAGTTGGCTTTTGGGGCTTTGAACTCTTTTTTCTGCCCATATATAATGCAGTGGAAAAGGTTTTCCAGGTAGCTAAAATCATTGGAGCCTTTTGTCCTGGTTTGGGAAGGGGTTGAGGGAACAGTTTTCATTCTCTGCTCCATTCATGGAAAAGCATTGTCACCACTACTGGATCAGGTGGTAGGCAAAAATTGTTTAAGCGGAACTAGAGCTGGGACAGGAGTGGTAAGTGGGAAAGGTCAGAAACAGACTGCAGGAAGGAACTGGACAGACAATTTTGGAAGCTAGCTTGGCTCCAAGAATACGCCAGCCACAATATTTCCAATTATAGAGAATGTTTAAACTTGACAATCCAATGCGCCATGAACTGGGAACTGCAAAGAAATGATTGATATAAATTCAGAGCCAGTAAGTGGAATGTTTTCCCTAAATATATATTAGTGGTATCCATGTGTACGATAAAAGGAATTAGAACATTCTTTGATTCCATGCTTTTCTTCCAATTTGCAGTTGTGCCTACAAAGAAGACTGTGACTGAGAAAACTCCAGAAAAAAATAGTAAGGATTTTGCTAACAAAAACAAAAGTAAAGAAAAGTCAAAATGAGAAATACTGTCTGAAAATTATCTTTGGAATAGCAAATAATGCATAAAGAGCAAACATTTTCATTTCAACTTTTTTCATTTGCTTCTGATTGATGACCACACTTCTTGATCATTTGGTTGGTATGTGGGAATGGTGTTTTTGGTCTAAAAGATGAACTTTTGATACCACTTTCCTCCCCTCATGCCCAGTGGAACACCCCATTAAGCCCTCTCAAAAGTCAAGTTCTCAGCCTTGGAGAGGCAGTGAGTGTGGTTCTTCCCATGTTGGCTGTGGAGAGTGGGGAGTCCGAGCACACCTCCCTAGTTCCATCGCAAGAGCTCTGCTTCAGACCTTGAATCTGGGAATCCAAATGCCCCCTGAGGCTGCTTTGGAGCCACAGGATCACTCCCTAAAAGAGGAAGGTCCTTTAATGCATGGGTGGGGAGCCTGCAGTGCTCCAGAAGTTGTTGGACACCACCTTCTCTCATAGTGATTGGCAGCTGTAGTCTAGGAATCCCAGGGGGTGGAGGACCACAGGTTCTTCCCTCTACTCTAAACGCTTCTTATACTTGGGTTAGCAGAGCTTAGTGGATTAATAAGAATAGTCAAATAAGAACCAGGCAGAACCAGGCTCAAAATCTTTACTCCTTCAAAATGTTCATTGAATGTCACCGCATAGCAATGGTAACACGAAGAGGAAAGCATCTTGTAGGCTACTCAGAACTCTTTGGAGGAGGGCCAAGGTCCACACATAATATTATTAAATCCTGCAAACTTGTTGTTGTTCTGATCACTGTGCATTAATTTACAGGTCCAAAAAGGAGAGAAGGCACGCCAGAACCAACCAGTAACAAGGCTGCCGCTGTTGTCATCGTGGTGATCCTCATCATATCAGGAGCAGCTCTTGCAGGGTTCTATTTTTACAGGAAGAGGAATCGACAGATATTGACGGATGACAACTTTGAGAATTCTCTGTATTTTAACAGTGGCTCCAGTTCTGGGATTAGCGATACAAAGGACCTGGTGATGAACATGGAGCAGAATGAACATGCAACTATTTAGCTGAATGAAATATAAGCTTGTGCCTTGTTCTAATAAATATATTGAATTCCTGAAGCACTTTACCACAACTGATTGTCTTACCTTCATAAGAGAGTGATAAGAATGAGCCCATATGTTTCAGCATTTTTATTATGTACTAGAAGCAGCAATAACTCAGTTTCATGCTCCTAGTAAATCAGCAGCTTTGAATTCAGAATAAATAATGCTGCCATTTCCCTCTTGGCCAAAGCAGCTAGACAGGAAAAACTGTCAAATAACAGGAATTAGTTGATAGCATTAACTGGCAATCCATTCTCACATTCAAAATGCAGTCAAGGGGAATCATTTCAAGATGGAAATAAGTGCTAAGTTAATGACAACTATTTTCCTGTCCTGATATTTATCTTTGCACATTCAGAAAACAAAGGTTAAACAAAACAAAACAAAACATTCTAATGGGCACAAATCTATTCATGATTTGACATGATCTTTTGAGATATGTAATTGTTACATGCCTAGAAGGATTCCCACAGGGGTCTGAAGTGGCCTCATCCAGAGTTGAATCATGTGGCCCACCTGGTCCAGTCCTGTGTACCCTGGCAGTGGCTCTTTTTGCTTTCAGACAAAGATTTGTCCCAGCCCTGTTACATAAGGCTCCTTTCTCCATGCTTCTATGTTCAATCCTCTAATTAGACATATTACGGACTGAACTGGGGACTTCCATATACACAGCATGTGGTGTTCCACTAAGCAATGGACCTTTCAGTGATACGGCTCTACTACTTGGCAGGACTGGTGGGCCGTCTGAGCATAGAATGTTGCCACAGCAACACGGCTCAGATGGGCAGGCTTCCATTCACAGCAGCACACCTGATAAGGACTTATTGTGAGGTGTGTTTAGACAGAAAGACGTCTCCAACTCCCAGCATTCCCAGCAATGAGAATCAGTATTTCTGTAAAGCCTTTGTTTCAAGAGATCGGAAATGTTCTCTATGCCTTTGTTGTATATTTTAAACCTGTTGCATTTCCCTTCTCACAAATATGACTGGAACTGGTCATTGGTTGCAGTTAATGGGCTAAAGCAGGTCAGCAAATGCTTTTTCCTATAGAACAGGCCACGCATCTGAGGACTAATGGAGCGGGTTCTCCACACTTCCTCCTCTCCTCCCTGCAGCTCTCTATGCATGGCCCAAAATGCCCATTGGAGCTGATCTGGGGGCAGATGGGGGGCTGCAGGAAGAAGAACCAAGTCTGGCCCTCCCATTGGTGGAGCAACACAAATGGATACAAGCCATTTCTTTAATGTGTAGCTATCCATGTCTTTTTCTTCTTTTTAAAACAGGTGCGGGGCACCCCACTGGAATTGCAAAAGCTCCCTACCCCCATCCTGAGCAGGGCTGCTGTGCCTGCTTTAAAATTAAAATGGAGCAGAGACATGGCTGCTAAACAGATAGTTAAAGTAATGCCCATTTTTCCAACAACAGCACTATTGATGTATTTCATTGTTTGAACCTGTAGATCTGTGTGAGTGTGTAGAATGCAGAGGCATTTAATGGTTTTTCTCCCCTTAATATGGATGGGAAAAAACTCATGGTTTTATTGATGCCATTTTTGTGTCTCCTGGATAATAAACAGAAAAAGGTGGTGTCATTCGCATATTTAGTGTTGCTTTTGGGGTATTCTTAAGCTGGTTGCCATTTATGCATGCCAGATGAATGTAAAAACAGTTATAGGGATTCCAATATGAGAGTCGTCATCTTTTAAGGATTAGTCACTGTTTGACTCGAGTCTTGAGGCCTGCATCCTCTCGAGACCATCCATTCCTTGTGGTGTTTGGACCATCCCCACAGTGGTCTCCTTGCTATGAGGGCATTTCATTATCCTGGCAGGCCAGATGGGATGTTCCAGTAGCCCAGCTGGCTTCTGGCCTGTATTTCAAAGTTATTGTTACAATACCTTGCCAGTGTTTGTGTGAATGTGCCATGCACATGTGCCCTTGCTGTCTTCTCAGATGGGTATTCCTGTCATTTCAGCACCTCTAAGAATGGGCATCAGAAAATGTAGGTCTTGCCTGTGGGATCCAGTGCAAAAAAGCGACACAGGCATAGAAAGAAGTGGGGGTAAAATAATGTATTTTTATTTCAATTGCATGCACTTAGGAAGTGATCCTAACCCCGCAGATCAGACTAGAGAGTATTAAGTTGGGATGTAAATGCCACTCCACTGGCAGACAGCACTTCCAGCCTACCATACCCATAGAAATCTCCCTGGGTGTATATTTTCCACCAGCAATTGGTCCCCAAGTGGGTATCCAAGAATGCATTTGTGTTGAATTCACTGGCTCTCCTGAATCACATGGCCATTGCTCCTCCAAAAGGCCTTGCGATCAGGACCAGCTAAGGTATCCCTTTCTCCCCATTGGAATTTCTGTCATATAAAGGGAATTTCTAACAATTGACTTTCTGCTGGGTATTTTTTGCCAAGCCCTTTCTTCTTTCCTGACAGCATCAGCCAACAGAACTATGGAAGAATTTTTTTTAAGGACTAAGGATTTTTCATGAATACAGTTGAAGATGGAGTCATGACATCAGAAAGTGTTCTGGTGGGCAGCAAGGGAGAAAAGGTGGAAATTGTAACTAGGTGGTACAGGACAAGCTTTGCATACTAAAGATCTCCAGTTTGATCCCTGAAAAAACATGGAAAAGAAATCTTGCCTGAATCCCTGGAGATTCCCACTTCCAACCATGATCAGCCATGCTAGACAGAGGGGTCAATGTTCTTGACAGGTTCTTGTGTGCCTTGGGGGAGTTGAGGGTGGTGGAGCCTGAGGAACAGAAATTGTTGATAGATCAAAAGAAAAACTTCTCTTACTAAACTATCAGAGTAATGCAGTGTCTCAAGTCAGATGCACATAAGCTTCCTGTGCAGCCATGGAGATCTCTGCTGTGCGTTTAATCTAGAGTCATCTACTATTTCCCCTTTCTCCGTTGCTCATCAATTGAGATTGCTGTAACATGGAAGCCTAGCACACCCAAAGATATCAAAACTTTCTGTTTTGCTCAGAAAAACTCTTAAAAGACCATGGAGCAAGGCATCTCATTTTATTATGAGAAATTCAATCATTTGTAATATATTTCATCCAAATTCAGTCACAAACATGAGTCACTGGCTATATTGTGCCTTAAATTTCTTAGGCATTAAAAACAGTGATGCTACATGTCATTTTATACTGCATTTTCAGCTTGTTTTTTATTCTTATTTACTGTTGTAAAAAGGCTAAAGGCCATTCCTGTTAAGTTGGAGCATATGGTATGTGCATACATAGCTTAATGCAGTGTGATTATGAGAGCTGCAACATTACTGGACAATGTTGTGTTAGCAAACATGTGCATCCTACAGTTACTCTTAGATCTGGGATTGGATTATGAATTGTGCTCATGAATTTGACATCTTATAATAAGTGAATTACCTTCACTGTGAGTTTTTCAGCCCATACCCAGGCAAACTATGCAATCCATTTCTCCAATATCTCCAATAACAGCATTACTTGACTATTGATTATTGGAAATAGCAAATATTGAAAGTCTCAGGAATTCCTTTCTGTTTTCAATATTCTGTTTACAATAATCTTGCAAGATAGGCCAATATAATCTAAAGGGGGTTCAGAGGAGGGCAACAAAGATGATACAGGGCCTGGAGAATAGGTCTTATGATGAGAGGCTGAAAGAACTGGGCCTGTTCAGCTTTGAAAAAAAGACTACAAGGTGGCATGATAGCACTCTACAGGTACCCCAAAAGCTGTCACAAAGAAGAAGAAAAAGACCTCTTCTCGTCATCCCAAATTGTAGGACAGGGAACAAAGAACTTAAGCTACAGTATTCCAGGTGCAGGCTAGACACAAGGAAGAATTTCCTGACTGTGAGAGCAGCAGGACAGTGGAACCAGCTGGCAAGAGAGCTTGTGTGCTCTTCCACACTGGATGCATTCAAGAAGCAAATGGACAGTTATCTGATCGAGATGGTGTAACTGGTGTCCTGCTCCAGCAGGGGGTTGGACTCCATGGCCCCTTCTGACTCAACTATTCTATGAATCTATGAATCATCTCTGTGTTGCAAGTGATGCCACCCAATAAGGTCTTGGCTGAGGTATGAAATAGGTCTTCCATAGACTTTGTCCTGTGACACAGAACTACATAAAAACTGCACACCTTCTTGACAAAGTGGAGAAACAGTGGGCAAACAGGGAAGACTGTGATTTTTGAACTCCCTTTAAAATTTGATACATGAAGCAAGTGGCTTGCACAATAAAAATCTTGAAAGTACTCATAGCCTGAGGCTAGTCTTCTTTATGGTTTACACCTTTTCCTTGTAAAACTTGATATAAGACTACATTCTAATATGAGTGTTATATTTAATGGTTAATTTTCCTTCCCTGGACAAGCTACTTATACAGGTAGTTGGCAGCCAGCTCCAGATACCCTTGAATGAATGGAATGCTCTGGTTCCCTTTCATTCAGGTGGATTTTGGCATGAAAACAGAGGATATGACCCTGTTGATTCTTTTAGTTCTTGAAGGGGCTTTTGCTACCTTCAACAATGGTACCTCTTCGGGGTGTGAGGGCATTGCATCACTGTGGTTTTGGGTCTGCTGCAATTACTGGCTCCAGAAGGTGATGCTCAGGAAAACTACCAGGCTCCATAGATTCTCTAACATGGGCTTCTGCACAGGTCATGCTTGACTTCCATGCTACCATCTGCATTAAGTGGAATCCTCCACAATTTTAGAGTGCATTGGCATCGATATGTTGATGACACCCAGCTCTACATCCTTTTCCTCTTCAGCAAGTGAGGCTGTTGATGTGTTAGGCTGGTGCCTGGCTGCACCAATGGATTGTATGAGGGCTAATAACCTGAAGCTAATAACTGAGAAGGTGGAAGCGAGTGCTCATCCTACTCTGAATGGGGTTGCATTCTCCTTAAAGGATCCGTATCATAGCAATGTTCTCCTGAAATTTTCACTGACACTTGAGGCTCGGATGGCTCCGATGAGTCTCAGCTAGTGTCCCATCCACAGCTCTTACCTGGACAGGGGCAACTGGAGTAGCGAGATGCTCATAAACCAGCAGTAGCAAGCCACACTCAGCATGGGGCAGTGACAAACTGGATGTCTCCTTCGCTGGCCATCCTGATGGGGGCAAGTGAAGCCAACAGGTCAAGCCAGGATGGCTAGCAGTGTGTAAATGGACTTGGCTAGTATGTGGCTAGCAGCATGGAAGCGAGCATGGGTGGGTTTGCCCAGCACAAGAAACACTGGTGAAATCTTACCATTGCACTGTCCAGACTCAGTTCTAGAGTTCCTGCATTGTAGGATTAGCTTTCTGAAACCATGGCGAGAACCTGCAGTCTGTTCTCAGGTTTACGTGCTTCAACATGGCTGTCATCAACAGGTCTCGCCCTCCGTCTTTTCCTCTTCATTAGCTTCAGATGAGATTTTAGAAGCATAGACCTTCCATTAAAGATCAACAGGGTATGAAATAGTAGAAATCATAGCAGTGTTCTTGAGATATGGGAGAGGCATATGCTCATGTGAGGAGTGGGAATCATACAGAAATCCCTGCCTTCCTTCCTTTTCAGAAAAGATTCTGATGCCTCCTGCCATTTCAGGACTAGATGGCAGAAATACTGGATACTTCTCAATCAGTCCAATCACATTACCTGTTGCCTCCTCCACCCCAGCTCTGAAATGTCTTCCTCCTTTTCCAAGGCAGGCTAATTCTCATGCTCTGTCTGAGAATCTTTGCTAGGGAATCTTTACACTTCAAAGCCATCTGTGAAATCTTTCCCTCAGCCTCCTCTGAATCTTTTTCAGCGAACTGTAATGGGTCAGAGTTGGATCCCCTCACTACAGTGGCTCCTCCAGTTTTCCAGATCCAGGATCACCATTTTACCATTGTTGCTATGGAAACATCATGAAGTCTCCTGAACAAGGGGAGGAAAACTGTTTAGTCATTACATTTTACTCTACCCTGGTTTCTAACATCCGATTGCAAAATGTGTTGTTTGTACACATTGTTCCTTTGACTTAAAGTGATATTAATTTACTGAAGTTGCTGTCCTATGCATAATTGCTAGGAAGTAAGGGGCTGTTCATTATGTGGAAATCTGTATGAACGGAACACTCATTTAAAAAGCAAGGAAGGGAGAAATATTTATCTTGTATAATTGGCTTCCTGTTCCACTTTCCCATAGATTTGCAAATGCTTGTTTGCCCCTGTAACCATGTTTTGAGTTCACTACAGCAGCCAGGAGAGGAACTTGTGTTGGTCTGCAGCACTGGCCATGCTGGCTGGAGCTGACAAGAGCTCCAGAGAGAGGCTGTACGCACACAAGTTGGCTTCAACTGTCAGTCAAATCTCAAAGATTTAACTGCTTCTTTCTCTTCCAAACTGCACTTCTCTGTCTGTCAGGTGCCCATTTGAACAATGCTCCTCTGTGGAGGAAGCAGAGCTTCCAGAGATAGCCCAAAGCAAGGACCCTGCCATGGCAGAGACCTGGGGAGCCTGGGCCTCAGGAGGCATGGCCGCAGTCCCTCTGAGGCAAGAACTGAGCCCCAGAAATTGCCCTCGCCTCAAGAGGCAGGCTGGTAGACCCCCTTTCAGAAGCAGAAAGGAGGATGGCTCAAGAGGCATGGACTCTTCAGGTGCAGGGAGTGACAACGGAGCCTTGGATGGGACTCAGGAAGCCCCGGCAGTGAACCCCTGCAGCATCCATCCAGCCATTGCTGAAAGGAAGTCTTCTCTCAGCTCATCGTAACTCATATCCTGTTTTTCTGACCCTGCCTTGCAATTCCTCTCCTTGTTCCTGACCATGCTGCTTCTTGGACTGTATACTGACCGCTATTCAGTTTGACCTTGGCTGCTCACTTGGCCGGTCTGTGGCAGGGGCAGGGTGTGTATCCCATTCAGCACAAAGGGCTGCACTGTGCTTTCATCCACTTCTAAGCTTAGAAAGGTAGGTAGATCAGCAATCTGCCTAAAAAGGTAACCCTTTACTGCCCGATAATTACATTCTTAAGACTCGTGGCTAGCAAAATTCTTGATCAGTCAAAGGAATATGGGTGGGTCATTGAAATTAATCTCTGTTCATGAGGGCCACAGTGCTGCCATCCTGGGCACACAGGCTCAGGCACCTGCCAGGAGCTCACACTCCATCAGAAGCTCAGAGACAAGAGCTGGCTGGACTTGCACCTTCTTATCATCATTGCAGCCTATCTGCTCACCTGCCCCTCTCTGGCTCAGACAATGGTGCTGAGGAGGAGGAGCAGCAGATGAAGCAAGCGAGCATTGCCATCCCGAGAAAGAGGATGGCGAGCAAAAGCATTTGCTGGCAATGGCAGTGATGAGCAAGACTCATTGAGGGAGAAGATCCATTGATCTTGCCCAAGAGCCTTCATAAACCTGGCGCCAGGGCTGCGTTCAAGCCCTCTCTGGGAAGATGCAGGAAATAAAGCACACAGGGATCTCTAACATGTGAACAGGACTTGGTGACACAGCAAAAAAAAAATGCTAGTAAAGGGTTAGGAAGAGTGATTCAAACAAATAGCTGAGACACACAGGAAGATTCTGCTCCATTCATCACAACTGCTCGGTTTCCCAGATGGTGTCACAGAAAGCCCAGAAGTGGTTTTTTCTGGTGCTGGACACAAATCAAAGGAAGGAACTACTCCTCCCAAAGGGATGAGGATACTATGATTACTGAATAGGTGGTTCAGGGAGGCCCCTTTCCTCTTCATTCCGTTCATATCCAGTCAGCATTTTTGGATGGCACAGTAACATGTTCACAAGAAAATGAGTAATAAAGAGTACTTAAGGTGGTTGGAGTTGCTATTTTGACCTCACTTGAACTATAGAGCTGTCCAAAGCATTAAGTAGAACAGCAAATGGGGTCCCCTGACCAAAGTTAAGATGCAAGGCATTCAAGACAGCTCAAGGATATTGGCACCAGAGGCAGAAAATCCTGCAAAGGGTTCTCCCTGGCACTTAGAATACATTGATAAGATAATTAGGTTTGCTACCTGTTAATGACACCCCAAAACAGTCACTGGGATACATTGATTGTGCAGGGTTGGTGAGAACATTCCAGGACTATTCTCACTGGGTTTTTGGTTGGCCAACTCACACCTTTTGGGTTAACTCAGTTTTGACATGCCAGCTGGGTATTTGCATGTGTCACAAATGTTCCATGTGGTATTCTGGAGCTTCACTGGATTTCTGGCAATTATTTAGATGTGCCTTTTGGAATAAAACATATTCTTGACACATGGGTATTATTTAGCCAATAAATTCATTGTGCACAGCGCACATAGTCAGAAGCTCTTCCACAATAGACAACAAGTCTTATAAAGCCCTTTGTTGTTCTGTCACAAAGTCATGCCCAACTCTTCATGACCCCTGGACAACATTCCTCCAGGTTCTCCTGTCCTCCACTTCCAACTCCACGGCCACCTTGCCACTGACCCCATCCAGCCCCCTCAACCTCTGTCACTCCCTTCTCCTTCTGCCTTCAATTAAAAAGCCCTTATATCCAGCGTATCCCTCGAGTCCTAACAACTCAGCTCACAAAATAGCTGCACAAACTGTCTTTGACCACAAGACTTCCTACTGTGCCAAAGCAGAAGCCCCTGCTGCTGGCTATTTTGGATGCTGGCCGAGGCCTAGAAGTGCCATTGCTACTATAGGGTGCCTGGATATCCTACTTTACAGAGAAAAGCCCAATATTTGGAAGAGTCTCCTTGTTGGGAGGAGAAAGATAGTTGCTTTGCAGGCACTTCCTCAGGCCTGCTGGCTGGAGTTCAGAGGAGGAGGAGGATGGAGGGGCTTGCAATGTGGGCCAATTCCAGACATTGGAATGAGAGAAGCAGAGACACTTATCTCGAGCCCAGGCTCCCAGGTGGAATAACGAAGGTGTAGAGTTGGCAGGAGGAGTCTTGGAACAGGGGAGCTTTTCAGAGGCAGACAAGGCAGGTATGGCTCTTGACCCCATGGCACAATGTAAGCAGAGGAGGGCAGCCCAACTAGAGGATTGGCATGCAGAGAAGAGGCGTGCTCATTTTCCGAAGGCCCTTCCCAAGGGGTAGGCATGCTCACAGGGAGAGTTCCTGGAGAGGAATGTTAGATTGGGTTCAACAACCATTCTGTGCATGCTCAGAGATTCATTCTGGGAATTTGTGTGTCTGGAAAATGCTTTGGTCAGTAAAGAACATTTTCCTGAAAGGGCTTTGAATGTGTAAAAGGAAGAACCCTAGTTCAAGACACTCCTGGCTGTCCAGTTCAAGTCTAGCTTAGATGAAGAAGCATAAGATGTTCTGAGTTGCCCATCACCACTGAGCAGCAGGCTGAGCAGGCCAGGACAACAGGTCACTTGGGCACAGTCTTTCCCACCGTGTTAAGATATAGCCTCTGTTTATTCAAATTATAGCATTTTCATTTAAATTTGCATGAATGGACACTTATTAGCAAATGCATTTTTGTGTGCAAGCATGACCTCTTCCTAGATGATGCATTTCTTGTTTTGGGATGCTGCATACTTAACAACTGTATCAGTGCATTCTTATCAACCGTCGTTCTTAGCATTGAACATTGTTGATTTTTAAATTGGTGGATTCCACCAGTTCATGGGATGAGAATTATCCCATTGATCCATCTCAATTATGCAAGTATTTTCTGCATAAATTGGGAGTTCAGTAGAATCCTGTGTTTATGTAACAGCACATTACTTTTCTGATATAAAATGCAGAAGTGAAACCTCAATTCTGCCTGCTTTATTTAAGGAGCTCCTGAAAAGCAACTCTCTCAACTTCTTGAAAGGAAATGTTGTGGAAGGTTTCATTGTTTGCAATGGATCATTTTCTACTCCTAACTCTCTTGCTTCTCTTTCTGCCAGCTTTGCAAACAATGGGTAAGGTGATCTTTGTTTTTTTCTCTGCATAGGAAGTAACCATAGAACTTGTTATTTTTAAGTCATCTTTTGGAAGTTACATATGAATCTATGAAATTTTTAATGTAATGTAAATGGTATAACATTTAAATTGCCTATACATATAAATATGCAGGCATGGATTGCAATAAATAATGGAAACTTCATTCCGAATTCAGTTTACTTCTTTAGGTTCCTTATTGTGAAAAAATAATGTCTTTTCCTTCATAGAAGTCAGCAATATAATAGTTACATACCTCCACAGGTAATTATTTCAAAGTGCTTGTTGACCTCTGAAACAGGGAACCAAGGGGAATGTTTTATCAAATTGTTTTTGAGGTGTTTGGAATTTTATAATTATGTAAATCTTAGACTGTTTGTTTGCATGGCTGCCGCAGGGACAATCCAGAGACTGGGAACCACTCCCCCCACCCACATGAGGAGAGATTAAAACGCGGGGCATGTTTATACTTGACAAGAGAAAGCTGAGGGGAGATATCATAGCACTCTACAAGTACCTGAAAGGCTGTCAGAACCCCTGGCAGAATCCCCTTTCGATCATCCCAGAGTACAGGGGGCAGAATAATGGACTCAAATTACAGGAAGTCAGATTCCGACTAGATATCAGGAAAAATTCCTGACAGTTAGAGCAGTGTGACAATGCAACCAGCGACCTAGGGAAGTTGTGAGCTTTCCCACACAACAGGCATTCAAGACACAGCTGGACAGTGGCAGCCACCTGAGAGGGATGGTTTAATTTGGAGTGCTGCACTGAGCAGGGGGCGGGACCCTTGTGCCCTCCGCCCCTTTCCAACTCTACTATTCTATGATTCAATGATTTGGATCAGGTCCATGGAACTGGGGCTGGGGGCTTAATCCCTCCCTCCAGTACCTTTGATTAAATCAAACCCCTGTGAAATTGCTATTAGTACCTGCATGTTTTACCCTGTTCATATAAATGGAGCTGAAGAGAAGGCAAATATACAATTTATCGGGTAAACTGGCATGAAGATTAAGCTCTTCACCACCATGTCTCCAGTCAAACTGGTTTCCCCCCGTTGTGTTTAGTAAAAGAAAATCTGGTAGAACCAGTCTCCCATCTCCCATCAAGTTTATCCCTCAATGATATAATGGAAATACATAAAAATCTTCTGGTGACTGGAGTTTTTTTCAAAAAGAATTTGAAAAAAACATTTAAATTTTTCAAGGAAAGAATAATGCAATATAGGTGACATAAAAGTGTTGAGCAAAAACAAAACAAATCTTCTTCATAAAATAAGCTGGAATCCAAATGTACAATGTAATTTCTGTCTTGCCTGTAAAAGAAGCCAGTTATGGACCAATGGTAAATATTATGGTGCTTCACTTTACTTTGGGTAGTGAAAGTAAGTTACAAAATCAACAGAGGAGAATTGCTTTCTTCTGTCTCTGTCTTACTGTAGCCCTGTCCAGTTATTCAACATGCCATATGGTGGCTTTAGGTTCATATTCAGAAAAGGGCATGCACACTGACCCTGTCTCCAAGCATATCATCCCCAACTCCCTCCAATCAGAACTTGCTGGGATGAAATGCAGAGTTCTCAGTGCAACTGCGAACAGGTTTTGCAGGAGTTTCTAGCAGGCTGAGAATTCTGAAGATGGGCTGGACAACCAGGAAGGCAGGCTTGCGGGCAGGCTAACACCCCAGTACAGACTTCAAGAAAATGCTGGGATGGATAATGCTTGAGCCTTTCTCTGAATTTGGCATGGTCATCCTGTCATATTTTCAAAGAAGCGGCTCAGGCTGGATGCTGGGATGGCAGGCCAAGGCCTCCCCATTTTACCACCCATATGGTGGCAGGTGATGGGTGCAGGAGTAGTGATGTGAAAGCCTGGAAAAAATGGAACAAATGAAGGGGAGGGAACCAGAAAGAAACATTTTTTCCAGGGTTGTTTGGAAGATTAAGTAGGAGCTGTTTTTTCCAGCATATTTTTTCTGCATTTTTCCTCCCTCTTCCTCTGAACCTTCACATCTCTAGCCAGCACCTGAAAATGCTGGGAGTTTGCCAGAGCATTCAGATTTAGTGTCACCAGGATGCTGCTCATAACCAACTCTAGCACTAATATTTAAATCAGTGAATGACTGCATGAAAAGAAACAAAGTTTAATCTAGATTTTGAGCAAGCCAGAGATGTACCTACTCAGCCAAATTGCAGCTCAGGGTTTGGGAACCTGTACTGCAAACTTTTCTTGGAACAAGGGGCATAAGACAATTGCATTCAGGGTCTAAATGATGTAGCTGCGTCACCGAATGGTTGCTGCATGGAAGCTAAGTGTAACTTTCTCACAGTGTCACTATGATTTCTCTTAATTTTGCAGAGAGTGACAGTTTCCTAATATATAATGAAAAGCTCAGACTTTGTGTACAGCTTGAAGGATCCGATTCCATCATCCTGGACCGCTGCAATAAGGATAATGAGCAACAACATTTTAAGTGGGTTTCTGATGACCAGATGCTGAACATGGCAGTGAAGCTGTGCTTGGCAGTGTCTTCAAAAGCAGACCTAGTTCCAGTCACACTGTCCCCCTGCAATAGGACCAGTGCGCTTCAGAAATGGGAGTGCAGTAATGACACCCTTCTGGCACTCAAAGAAGATCTATTTTTGCATCCTGCCAATGCCCATAAGGGCAAAGTTGTGCTATCTAAAATATCCACCATGAAGAGTACCTGGAAGATTTATGGAACAGGGGACAGCTTGTGTTCTCAAGGCTATGAAGGTATATTTCAGAAGGATGTCTCTAGATTAAATTGTGTGACTTCTTAAGCATGCTTAATACCCTGAATCCAAGTGCTGATCAATGCATGCCTTCAGATCAGGTTCATACAAAACACCCAGCTTGATAGCAAATACAGGAGTACCAGTTTTCACAGGCACATCTCCCCTGCCATGATTCTGACAAAACTTACCCCAATGCCTGCATTTACTCCCAGGAATGAACTGTTTCAGAAATCTTTAACACAATAGCAGTTATTTTTATCATTTCATCTGAACATTAAAAACAGAATCCAGAGAAATGCAAGAACATTGACTTTCCAATTAATTTCAGTGGCAGACAGCCTGGGAAGTCAAATATGAGCAATTCTTTGTAGGATGGTATGCTTCTGCCTTATGGGGATAGTGTCTATTCCTGAAAGACAAGGTAGTACCTGGGCATGACCTCAGAGTAGGTGGTCAGAGATGGAGTATGCTGGGATCAGGGCAGACCTGAGGGTCTGAGTGCAGGGACAATTCTGCTCCCTACATTTTGGAGTGAATGTTGAAACACAGCTCTCACAAACGTATAAAAACTGTGTGTATCAGAGTACACATGGAGCTCTGGATCAAGGGTGCCATGTGCAACGTTTCAGCTTCACTGATGTCCACTAAACATCTTTCAGAACTATTCCATGCTAACACACCACTGACCTAATTTTTGCTTTAGCTCTTTTTACCTTGAATGGCAATGGCTTTGGAGCCCCCTGTATATTCCCATTCAAATATATGAATCAGTGGCATGCAAAATGCATAAGCGAGGGTGATGAAAATGGACGCCTTTGGTGTGGGACGACTGCAGATGTGGAGAAAGACGCTTTAACTGGATATTGCCCAGTAAAAGGTAAACCCTTTGCAAGACTTTGTTTAAGGCTTTATATTGTATTGTGTGTTTGCGGCTTAGGAAACAATTTCCCATACTTATATTGCAAAGGAAATCACTTACCAGCTTCCCTTTTTCTGCTTTAAAGATTGGGTTTCTCTTACAGACCTCGGTATCTTGGGTTACCCACAGCTGTTTAATCCTCAATAACAGAAGAAGCTAGGCTTGCCCCTCCCATTGCTTGCATATTCAAAATAGCAGCCAGTACACATCTCAGAATCCCAGAGCCCACTTTTCTGTAACCCCCAGAAGAGGAAACATAGTCACCTAGGTTCTATAGTGGAGTGATGAGTAGCCCCCCGCCCTTGCCCCCCAAAAGTGGCATTCAAAACAAAAATAGCAGAACAGGATGGCATGAATGGAAGCGTACTGTTTTTCTTGTTAGCTCATAGGTAGGGAAGTGAGGAAACAAGCAATCAGTGATGACAGGCAAAACATTGACTGGGCTGCAGAAAATGTCCCATGTGGATACGTTGGACTTGCATGCAGTGGGGACAGGCCAGATAAAGTAAACCAAGTGCAGGACATTGGCTGTCCTGTCAAGGTAGGGAGGGTTTGAAGCAGGGGGTGGGGAGGCCCTCTCACCAGACAATGCCTGACTATGGGAGAGCTGAGGGGGCTCTGACCAAGAAGACTGCCCTATATCAGAGGGGCAGAGGTTGGTCCCACATTCACAGAGGCCCTCAGATTTCCAGATTTGATGAAGCAGGTTAAGAAATGTATGCATTTCATGGATTGCTGTGCTATGATATCATTCTTTTAATTCTACCGAGTCTATTAATACCTCACAATCAAAATAATATAGAAAAAAGCCCGGGTAGCACTATCCAGATAATCTACTTACCAAAACAGATGCTTGCACAGGTATATTAGTAGTGCTGCTAGTGTCACGTGCTTTCAGAAAATTCGTGCTATCAAAGTCTGTTGATGTTGCAAAAGAGTTGCTTTCCATTAACACAATATTTGCAATATTGGGAACACACACTTGGATCCTTGCCATAATGTAGGGGCAGGCCATGGGCTCCGCCACATTATGCAGCTTCCATTTCATGCCCTCCTTAGGTGTAAACAGTTTATGCCCATGTGGCTCCTTGGCTGAGTGAGCACCTCTTTATATGTAGAAGGACTCAAGGGGACCTCTGCGTTTCTGCCCACTGCTTTAGAGATTTCTTAGAAATGTGGGATCTGGATTACTAAACAGCCAAAGATTTGGTCTTACACTGATGTTCATGATTGCATTACAGGTGGCCATGATGATTTTTTCTGGACCAGAAACCATTGGACAGGAGATCTCTACCAGATCAATACCCAATCAGCTCTAACATGGTACCAAGCTAGAAAGAGTTGTCAGCAACAGGACGCTGAATTATTAAGCATCACAGAACTACATGAACAAATATTCCTGGCAGGTATAACTCAGTGCACCATATAAAGTGATCAGTCATTTTCTCATGAAAAGATTGTCTGAACAGTAGGAACCAATGTCAAGAATTTAATATGAAGAGTAAGTACATTTTCCCTCAGAAGAGTTTGCCTGCTTTCAATCACTTTGAGGCAATCTAAATATCTAGATAATTAAGTTCCTAGGTACAAATGTATCTGACAGGTATAATATAAGCAATCACACCTTTAAAAAGTTATCAGTACCGTATCTTAAACCCTCTGAGGAAAATACTTTGTCTGAACTGCAACATGAGGAATGTACCTCCTGCCCCAAAGAATGAACTTGGGTTAGATCACAATCAAGCAATCACTGTGTGGATGCACATGGCATTGCCAAATCTTTTAGCAGGTCACTTCCACGTTGTATTTGCAAGCCATAAAAAGTTCATAAGTAGAGAAAAACTGGCAATTCTAACCATATCATGTGAGGTTTTTGATTTTATCTGGTTTTGTTTCCTTTTAGCTTCAAAATCATGTAACTCCCATTGATGTAGTACAACCCAACTGATTTTCCTTCCTTAAATAGGACTAACAGGCAGCATAAATAATGACTACTGGACTGGTCTTAACAATCTGGATTTTGACAGTGGATGGCAGTGGATTGACAACTGTCCTTTAAGATATTTGAACTGGGCCCCAGGTGAGTGAAGAGCTGCAAACTAATGAATGCTGAAATTGATCAGCATTTAATAGTCAGCAATGCAAAACACTTGAAGGAAAGCATTGGAGGCTAGAGTATTTGAAGAACTAGTGAATAATACCTAACAGAATTCATTTTAAATCAGGCGTAGGTGGCACTCTCAAACTGTTGTAACCTTCATGTAAGGATTAAATTGTATTCAGTGTTTGACATTTAATCAACACATTTTCTAGAAGTGTGCTGCAATTTCTCTTATCAAGTACACTAGAAAAGCATTTTGTTTCTTAGAAGTATATGAACCAATTCTTAAAACCTTTACAGTTCCTGCTGATTTTTAAGAACAGTGAACAAAACTAATTTAGGCTTATTTTAATGTTAGAAGTGCTTCTGTGTTTAAAACGAGATGTTTCATTTGCTTCACTTTCATTTTTTAAAGGTAGCCCGTCTCTGGAATCAGAAAAAATATGTGGTTCAATGGAGTCTAACAGTGGTAAATGGGAAAATAAGAATTGTGAGGAAAAACTTGGATACATTTGCAAAAAAGGAAACTCTTCATCAGATGCTTCTGGCACTCCTTCTGGTAGGATCAGAAACTGGAAATCAAGTTTCCATATATAACATTATATACTTTATGTGGATAACATTTTTAATTATGCTGATAGTGTTGGGCCTTGATGTTAGTAGAGATATACACAATGTGAAACAATTTAATGGATCTAACTGAGGGTATCTTACAAGAGGATATCTTGCTAGGGGCGGGTGGCATGGGGTGGGGTGAGAAACTCTGGCAGAGGCACTTTTATTCAATCACTGATTGACAGCTTACATTTCTATACTGCCCAACAGACAAAGCTCCACAACAAGCTTAAAACAATTAAAACCATAAAATACAACATATGATACCTGTAGAAGCTGTACCTGTAGAAAACTACAGTAAAATACAAATAATACCCAAATAAAACCTAGCAGCACTACAAGGTTTAAAATGGAGGAACAGATATAGCATAAGCAACTGAAAGACTAAAATGCTTGGGAAAATAAGATCTTCAGTAGCCATGAACCAAGCACAGGCTCCTCGGGGAAACTGATTCAGCACCTGGCGTGCCTTGATAACCTCTCCTTGATAACCCATCACTGCAGTTCCCTTGGCAGACACTCTTGGAGAAAAGTCCTGAGGACTATTTTACAGTTGGGCAGATGTATATGGGAGGGGATGGCCTGTTCAAGAAACTGTCCCCAAACCCTTTTGGCTTATATAATATCTGCCAATACAGATCTCGGTACATGATTCATTGGCATATGTTGCAGCAACTTGGCTGAAGCTAAGCAGTGCAGGGTCAGGCCAGTGAATACTGTCCCATTTCTATCATGAAGGAAAAGTGAGACATAAATATAATTGTAAAAAGAATTTCTCTGCACAGGTCTTCAGTTGAGGATCTTTTCCCTCTACACAACTTTAGCATTTTGTTTTACTATATTCTAAGTAAAACACTATGAATCTGGTAAACGTTACCTTTCTGTAAAAGGTTATTATTTGAATTTCTGCCCATTTGGTGCTTTATGGCTTTTTAGGACTGTAGCCAAAATAACCTGATGTACACATGAAGAAAAAGAGTTTTGGAAAGAAGTATAACCCAGTTGAGTCATGCTAATAATTATGTTATAAAGAAGTGTTAATAACTTAAAAATACTAAGGTTTCTTACTTTTAATAATAAAAAGGACATCTCTCCATCAGACTGTCATCGTTATTGTTCCAAGACTGTAAAATTCAGACATCTAAATCTTGGCATGCATGAACTAAATGAACCCTCAGAAAATACATCTTGGGAGTGTTATTTTTTAAAATACACTGACTGAATTTAATTAATGTACATGGGCCAATGGGATTGGTGGCTGCAGTACCTTTCCAGCCACTAGGAGCAGACTTCTCTAAGCAGCGCATGGTGGGACAGGTAAATCATTTGTCTTCCATCCAACTAACTTGTTTACCTGAAAGGTGCCAGAGTCATTTGACCAAAAGAAAAAACAGCAGCTGCATGAGGAGACATCACTTAGCAACAGATTTAGAAATGCCAGCTGAGTGTTCTTCTGGGTTCAAGAATTAATAGCATTTACGGTTTGGGTTCCTGAAGAATCCCTCAAGCCATTTAACACGAGGTCATACCACAAAATAGAAACTGATCACTCAAGCTATAGTAACAAATGTCAAAACTTTACAGTGATGAAATAAGCAGGGCATATCCTCAAATGAAATACCAGGAGGATGATTAGAGGCATAACAGAAATAGTGGGTAGCATATTTCTTAGTAAAGTCAAAGCTTTATTCTTCTCAGCCAACAAACGAGGCATTGCTGAGTTTGTATAGTTATCCATCTGGAAGGCATGATTGGCAGAGCTTAGGTAATAATGTTTCCTTGGCATTTTGTTTTCCCAGGCCCTCTCTACTTAACCGTGCCAACATCTTACTGTTTATAACAGTCTAACATTAGATGTAGTCCCTTGTCTCAAAGAAGGGGATACTCTTGAGCCAAACAGCAGCATCAAGCCTTCTTGATGATCATGGCCTTGGTACATAAGCAGGAAGGCTTCTTCTTAACACAGATAGCTTTATAGCTGACCTCAGAAGCAATTTGTGAAGGTCAATTTTCTAAATCAAGAAGGGTTTTCCCTCCAAGAATCTGCCCACCTGTGGCAAGATACTTTGCTCCAGTTCCAAAAATGCATGTTAGGGTTAGGTCAATGAGCCAAATTAGCTCATAATATCAAGTGTACCAACTGCAAGGAGGTTGAGTTCTTTTGTGTGATCCCTCTTTACCTATAAGCAATGCTAACTGCATGAAATAAAACTTGTACAATTTTCTTAATATGGAATGCCAGATTTGTAAATATGTATTTTAATTGAAGAAGTTTGTCAGTGACACCATAATGACACGTCAAAAATGATCAACATTTCTACTCATGCTGTTGTAAATAATATTATCTTTCTCAGATGACTCTAAGCCTGTTAAATGCCCAGATGGCTGGTCTGGATATGCAGGTCACTGTTACCATCTTAACCGAGACCCCAAGACCTGGAAGGCTGCGTTATTGTCCTGTCGAAAAGATGGTGGAGATTTACTAAGTATACACCACATTGAAGAATACAGCTTTGTCATCTCTCAGCTGAGTTACAGTAAGTATATCCCTAAAGTTTTGTTTTTCTGCCTTTAGAGAGTAAGTAAGAGTGTATCTGCAAAATTCTGCTTTGCCATACTCATATGTATTACAGCAGAAGTGAATTTCATAATCACAGCAAGAACAGTTTCCTGAATAGAATCTGCTAGAGCTATTGAATCAAAACTGGATTTGAGAGTAAAAAAATGTTGGGGGTCTGCTTGTCAAAGCCCACCCATAAATGACACACTGTAGCGTTTCTGGTGCGTGTTCCATCCTCAGAGGCTGCTGACAGTATCTTGGAGGAAATACATTTTGATATTTTATTTATTTATTTTTCAATTTATATCCTGCCTTTTTTCTACAAAGTGCTCAAGGCAACTTACATCATTCTCCTCCTCCGTCTTATCCCCACAACAACAACCCTGTGGGGTAGGTTGGGGTGAGAGTCTGTGACTGGCCCAAAGTCACCCGGTTGGCTCCATGGCTGAGCAGGGGCTAGAACCCGGATCGTCTGAGTCCCAGTCCCACGCTCTTAACCACGACACCACACTGGCTCCACATTGATATAGTGCCAATGAAGCATAAGTGAGTCAAACATGTGATAAGAAACTGCCACCAGAAGCTGCTCAGTTGCATAAATAATTCTGTAGTCCCATAAGGATGTTTTAGTGATCATTTGGACATGGACACTCCCCAGTAAGATGTGTAGCTGTGCATGGATGTCTCTAATTTATATTCTAACTTTATATACCTTCCAGCGCCAGGTGAAAACCATTTTATTTGCCTTTCATTTTAAGAATTAGAATATTTTAATTGGTTTTAACATCCACAGTTGCTTTTTGGTTTGTTTTTTCCTTTGATTCTGATTTTGATTTGGACTTTTGCTAAGATATCATTTTTGCAGTTTACGGGGGTTATTTGTTATTGGTATTAATTGATATAATTTCTGTTAATATTTATTGTTGTTATTAATTGTTAAATTTAGTAAGCCATCCTGGGATGTTTTTCTTGTGTAGGATGGGATATAAATGTTTTAAACAAACAAATAAATGTGTTGCACATCTGAATACTCCTCTACTTCCACCTCTATACCACATGCAGCTACGTGGTCGTCACTGGGCCTCTTACACCTAAGTCTGAGAGCAAGTAAACAACATGCCTTTCTGTTCTTAGGACCGACAGACGTGCTCTGGATAGGACTGAATGACCGGAAGACTCAGATGTATTTTGAATGGAGTGACGGTGCTCCCGTGAGATTTACCAAGTGGCAGCGAGGGGAGCCGACACACATCAGCGACGTGCAGGAAGATTGCGTCACCATGAGTGGGGAGGTAAAAACTAGGAAGCCCATCCCTCCTACTAAAATCGCACTTCCCTCTGAAATCTTTGAAAAGCTCTCTAAGCATAAGCCCTGTTTAAAAAACCAGCTGAAAATGATTTTTACTATGTATTCATTTCCTGTTTAAACAACCAGCAACATCTATGAAGAGTTAGACATGGCTGCGACCATAGAAATCAATATACCTAAATCCATCCAACCAAGCATGGAACTGCAGCCATGTTTTTGTCTCAGTGAAAATATTTTTGAATTTCCACATTTGCTGTCCAAGCTGATCTATGTACACCCGGGAATAAGTCCTATCATGTTCAGTGGAGCTTATGTTCTGGAAAATAAGCAGAAGAGCTTGGCTTTTATCAATCAAGGAACAATCATTTTAAGGCATAGTCCACAACAGATACTGGCTGACTATGCTGAAGGCTATGTGCCCATTGTAATTCTGCGAGATTATGTGGAAATGCAGATTTGCCACTGAAATTCAGCTTAGTAAGAATAACACATTTGAAAGGAAGTTTTGCTTATATAATACCTGTGCTCCAGTCCTATTGAAACATCAAAAGTCAGATAAAAAGATTTCCAGCTTCTGGTCATGGACTTCATGTGTTGCTTCTCATGGTTACAAAAGCAAACTAGATCATGCAATTAGTAAAAGCAAATTGCAGAATAAAATTCAAACTAGGATAAAGTTTTGGGTTTTTTTTTTTTCAGTTTTCTACCAGCAAAGCCTTGTTTGCTCGCGCTCTCTCTCTCTCTCTCTCTCTCTCTCTCTCTCTCTCTCTCTCTCTCTCACACACACACACACACACACACACAGAGAGAGAGAGAGAGAGAGAGAGAGAGAGAGAGAGAGAGAGAATCATACAGTTGGAAGAGGCTTAGCAGGTCATCAAGTCCAATCACCTGCTCAATGTAGGAATCAAGCCACCCATCCAGATTTCAGCCTGGCCCGAGCCTGCTTAGGCTTCCAAGATTAGGTATGATCAGACACCTCAGGCTGTAGCTTGGGTTGTAGTGCTCAGTGCTTAGGTTGTAGATTGTGGACAAGAGCAAATAGAGCAGGCATTGTTTTGCACCTGCCCACCTTCTCAAGCTTTGCATCTGCACAGTAGACATCAAGCATTGCAAAATCCATTGGGTGTACATGGAGTGGATTCTTTTCAGGTCAGGTTTATATTTCTTCCCCTTTCCATCCCCAGAATGGGTATTGGTCAGATTATTTCTGTGAAGAAGAACTTGGTTACATTTGCAAAAGAGAACCTTTGGCAACTGTTGCTGGAGAAACTGAAATGACTGATCCATACTGCCCAGAAGTAAGTCTAAAATAAACTGTGATGAAATTTCTGCATGAGGCTGATTGGCCCCTTAAATGTAATTCTTCCATTAAAGAAGTATATGAGGATGTCAGCCACCTACACTAACTTCTGCAGAACAAAAAGCACCTGTTCAGCATTTAAGATACTACCTTGTTCTTCACAGCATTTTCCTGTTTCAAGCAGGAAAGTTGCAATCACAATGGCAAAATAGAATAGCGAGGGCGCAACCCTCCCTGTGGCTGTAGTTCAGTGGTGGAGTGCATGAAAACGGCCTCCAGTTCATCTCCCACTGCTAAAGGAACTCGGGCAAAAGAAGCAAACGGCTGCTGCCGTCCAAACAGATGGATGGAACCTGTGTAAAGCCGCTGAATCTGTTCTGCTCCAGAAATCATTAGCAGAAGTCAGGCTTTTCGTTTTGATTTCTAGTTAATGGAATGGCTCCTATAACCCCTTTTTATTCTGACATCAATATTCTGGACACAAAATGAGTGTTACCATGGAGCTCTAGTGCCTCCTTCCTGGGATGGTGACAATGTCGATATATACAACATGTTGTAGAAATGCGCACCATAATTCTGTACAAGTTCTGTACAAGATGCCTTGGGCAGTGGGCAGTGTATGGATACTTGGGCAGTGTATGGATTCCTGGTTTAGAGTAGTTTCAGCAGCATCATTCAAACAAACTCAGTGACCCGGTTTGTATTGCATAATTGGTTGGCATTACTGTTTTGTTTTGCTTTTTTTTTTTATTTAAATTTTAAAACAGTACTAAAAACATCAGTCATCACAAACATTGGAACTACTGAGTCAGCCCCTTACTACATAGCTTTTAACATTCTGTAATCATATTCAGATCCATTTATGGAATCTTAAAAAACGTTTTTAGATCTAAACCAAGTCCCGTTTCTCCAGCCAATTAAAAAAAAAAGGGGGGGGGTTCCAAATTTGATAGAAGTCACTATCTTCTTTCCCCTTCTGCGGTAAGATCAGTCCATCCATTTCTTACAGAGTCCTGTTTTCCTTGACCAATATTAAAAGAAAGACTCTCCAAATTTGATAAAAGTCAGTATCTTCTTTCTTCGATAGTAGCTTCAATCTAACCAACTCTACACAATTCCAGATCTTTTCATTTTTCTAATATTAAACAGATAAACTCCTCATTATAATAGTTACAAATACAATCAAATACATTTTTTGCTTACTAGTATTCCAGTCTAATGTCCACTAAAAATGAAAGTGAAAGAGAAGAAAAGTTCCAAGCTTAAAAAAGAACTAAAGACTTTTAACCCAATTTATGTTCACATGTCTAACATCCATTTAGCATCTTTAAGGACATCTTATCTAATCTATTTAACGACAACAATTATCTATGATATCTTTTAAACAAATTTTCTTTAAGTTAATTTATTAAAGTTTCATCTAGCTTACACTTCACTTAATCACATACAATTAACTCCTTATAAGAGTCCAGCTTCTTACAATCTTTAATATATCTCGCTTGTAAAAAGAAATCTATTTAGTACAGCTCCTCCTACTCCCATAATAGTCATTTTCTAGTATAACAATTCAAAGACAAAAGAGTCATACAACTTAACTTTCGGTCATTCATTTTTAAGATAAAAAAAGAAAAAAAAAGAAAAGAATCTCTCATTTTCCCTTATATCACCCACAAAGGAGAGAGAGAGAGAGAGAAAAAAGGGGGGGGGGGACTCCACTCCTATTCTTCTCCTTCTTAGTTCAGTTTAACTCTTATCTTATAATATCTTCATAATTCAACACATTTAAATGTAGAAAAGCTTCCACAGTTAAAATCATATACCTTAGCCTTTCCATACCACAATAAACATGCCAACCCATTTATACCATTCCTTTTTAAGATTTCTTTTTTACACCTCTTCCAAACCGCTTTTGTTTTAATAGGGTTTGTTGAAAATCAATATTTTTAAACATCTCCAGCCCATCTTTCTCCCCTTGGTGTTATTTGTTGAAAATCAACCCACTTCAAAGTCTGTATTTCAATCTTCACTATTTCTTGCTTGATCTTCAGTGATTGTAGCATTTGTTGTAGGTCAAAGTTTATTCCCAATGGCTGTGTTTTTTGCTGCAAATCAACCTTCACTGTTTCTTCTTCCTCAGAATCAATTTTAGTTAATTCAGGATCCATCCATCCTTCAAAAAAATTATTCCTTCCTTTAATGGCCAAATTTGTTTCTTTTTATCCACAGTTTCAAATTTTTCAAATTTTTCATATACTTGTTGCATTTCTTGTATATTCTGTTCATTTTTGGATTCTATATCAATCACCATCTCCTTAAAAGAAGCATCAAGTTTATCAAAGTGCTTTCTTTGTACAATTGAGAAGATTTCCTGCTGTCTCAACATCACCTCTTGGGATATTTGTGAAATTGTTAAAGATTCTTGTATTTCCAAAAAAACCCTCTTCAGCTCTATCATCGTTGCAATAATTCCAATAGCCATGAAGTAGCAGCCAAGATCAGTTCTACTTTTCTTTTCTCTAGATCACTAGCGGTCAGAAGGTTGGCCAGTTGCCAAATATTTTGGCAGAGGTCCCAGAAACACAGGAGATTCTTATATCCTTCCTCTTTTCTCCCTTTTCTCTTTTTTTATGCCAGTTAACAACAGATACAGTTTTTCCACAAGTAGTATTGCAAAAGGAAAATAGGAATGCTCACCCAAACAGTTGTCACATTAAAGAAGAAAGCATCTGACAATGTGAAAAATATCCTGGCGAGTGTCCAGTTGATCTTGGCAGAAGTCCAAACAGATATCCAAAATGATTGGTCAAAGCTTTGAACTCCTATCACGTAATTGCACCTTAAAAATTTAAACTAATTTTATACCCTTAGAGAGGTTAGAGGAAAAAGTTTTTCTTTGGCTTCAACTTGGACAAAAGCCTCAGCAATATCTCATCTCAGTCACCACCTAAACATCCGGAGGGTTTTTCTTTTCTTAATGCCAAATTATAAACAAATGCAGCTTTTCCACGGATAATATTGCGAAAGAAGTAAAAAATATTTACTCAGCAGTTCCAATGCTTATCTAGCTAATAAAAATCCTAAGCTAATCTTTTAAGATGTCGAAAACTTGAAGGGGCTGTTGTTTTTTATTTATTAAAAGCTTTTCTAACCCGTCCACCACTAGCGTCTCAGGGCAGCTTACAATTTCAGAGTGGCTTGTCATGATGTCCACACTCACAGCCCAATTTCCTCAGAATAAGTTGTAAACTATAGCAAGCCACCCAACCTGGTTTGTTGTTCAGTAGTTCCTTGTGGGTTGTTTTGTTGTGATGTGCAAACCTGGAAGTGTGGCTTGTGCATGACTTATTGGAAGCATGAGCTGCATGACAAGAGTGCTGAAAAGCTTGGTCCCTCCTTGCAATCTTGTATCACCTCCATCTTCTTTCCAGCCTCACCTTATACGGCAATAGAAATGATACTTGCCACTTACGTCTCCACCTCATTGTCTTCAAAGTCAGTAACACCTTTCCCTCACCTTTGTGAAGATTCATGCAAACTGAGTGTGTGCTTTTTAACTCTGGGGAGGATTTGCAGTAGCTATTGCGGTTGAGCGTATTTGCATAAATCTCCCCAACATTTTAAAAAATTGACATCAAATGTGACCAATTTCCTCAAAAGTGAAAAAGAAACTTACAGAAAACTTTCTCCTTTGCTAATGAGCATACTGTCGAGAATACTGTGGGTTGGTAACTGAACAACCAACCCACCATGATTTACTCTCTATGTTGCTTATTGTGTTGTATAAATGAGCCCCATGTCTTAAAACTAAAACTGTAGTAACTTGTGATTGCTGGTTGTTTCAACAGGGCTGGAAAAGGTACAGCTTCTATTGTTACTACATTGGACAGACAGCTGTAATATTTTCAGAAGCAAAGAGCTTCTGTGAAGCAAACGGGGGATCTCTGACTTCTGTGGATGACAGGTACAACAAAGATTACCCTTAAAAGAGAGACATTACCAAAAGTGTCTGTCTTTTGGTGAAGAGAGACACCAAAGTATCTGTAAAATCAATACAGTGCTCTTTCACTCATTCCTCATATATATCTGATTTAAACTGCTTGCATACTGCTTGATAATTTGCAAGCCATGTACACAAACCTACATTCAATACAATATAAAAATCAATATAAAATAGTATAAAACAATAAATACCTTCAGACATCACAACAAAGCAGTGGCGTGACAGATTACAAGTCAGGGAAAGCTGTGTGAACAGATGCATTTTTCAGAGGTATTTGTAGCTTGCCACAATTTCTGTTTCTCAAAAATATGTATCACATATATATTCTGGGAATGACATAAGGTTGTCAGCTTGCCAGAAAATAACTGGTCCAGCTGTGTAGGAGCACCTCTCGCTCCCCTTACCTCTACCTCTGTCGCTCGCACACGCACACACATGCACACATGATAGGCCTCTGTGAGGAAGAAGTAGAGTTTTCTTAGTGCCCATCTACTCCAATTGATTTCACTTTTCAATATTTTTAAGTGGAAATTGACCCAATCACTCTTGAATGCTCACTCCTCCATTGAGGTGCCTATTCAGCCTCCAGCTTCTCCAGGGAACTGTGAGCAATGGAATAGGTCAGAGCACAACTAGCAGAAAGCCTGCTGTGACGCTGACCAAAGCGATGTTAGAGGACATCACAGTGCCTGTTATGTCACGGTAACGACAGCAAGAAAGGCCTCCTTCACTGCTTCCATTAGAGCCTCATGGAACTGCCCAACAGAAGCTTTCAGAGCGGGTTCAGGTTTCTTGAAGCCCACTGTGACCTTTTTGCTAATCACACCAAGTAGAAAACTGCTGGCCATCCCAATATCCTTGAGCCTGTTATTGCGGCCGACCCTACTGAGGAGTCCAGTGTGTTTCCACCCCAGCTGTTTGCGATCAGTTTTAGTTAACATGCCCTGATCATAGAATCATGGAATAGTAGAGGTGGAAGGGGCCATGAAGGCCATCGAGTCCAACCCCCTGCTGTTGCAGGACACCACGTTACATCATCCCACTCAGATGGCTGCCAATTTCTCCTTGAGTGTGTCCAGTGTGGGAGAGCCCACGACTTCTCTAGGCAAACTGGTTCCACTGTTGTATTGCTCTGACAGTGAGGAAGCTTTTCCTGATATCTGGTCTGAACTTGAGTTGTCACAACTTGAATTGATTATTCCGTGCCCTACACTCTTGTATCAACAAGAAGAGTTCTTGACCTTCTTTTTTGTGACAGTTTTAATTAGCATGCCCTGATGGTATGGACCAAGTGTTTTCACCAAGGCATCCTGCCCCATCTTCTCCTTGCCTCTTGTGGCTGATTCAGGTTAGCCAGAGGAGCATGACTTGGTCAGTCCACGCTGTGGTTAATATCAGCAGTGAATGTCCAAAATTATACATGGTATGAAGAAAGAGGACAGGGAGACAGATTTCTCTCTCTTTCTTATAAAACTAGAATCAGGTGATCCCATGAAGCTGACTGGTGGGAGGTTCAGGTCAGATAACAGAAACAATTTATTCACATAGAACATTGTAAAACTATGGAATTCACCTCCACAAAATGTAGTGATCACTGCCAAGGTGGGTGACTTTAAAGGGGGACTGGAAAATTCATGGAGGAGAAGAGTATGTAGCACCTACTAGCCCTGATGGCTAAATGTTGCCTCCAGCATCACAAGCAGTGTGCCTGTGTGCACCAGATGCTGGGGAACATGGGCAAAGGGCGTGGTTGCACTCATGTCCAGTGTGTGAGGTTCCTGAGATGAACTGGTCGGACACTGTGTGAACTGACTGCTACACAAGATTAACTTTGGTCTGGTTTAGCATATTTCTTCTTATGTTCTACTTCACTTTGGAGAATGATGCCAGCTGTCCTTTGGGGTAGGATGGTGTGGCCACTCCTAAAGGAATCTATGCAGGAGCCAGTGGTTTTTGACAACTTCTCTCCAGTCCCAAATACCCCCTTTCGGTACATAAATTCTTCAGAGAAAATCTGGATGCACTCATAGCTCTCACGCTGCATGGTGACGTTATTAAGAGTCTGGATTATGTTCAGCTCTTGATCCAGTGTATATACATATAACTTAGTGATGGAGATCTAGAAGAGTATGCATTTACCACTATAGACCATCCCCTGACTTGCCAGACTCTGCACGTGAAATGGATAAATCCTGACCAATGATGAGCTATGCATTAAAACCCAAACCAATAGCAAAATACCCTAATTTTAATGCAGTATTTGTTCTTCTCCGCAGATATGAACAAGCCTTTCTGACTAGTCTAACTGGGCTGCATTCTGAAAAAATGTTTTGGATTGGTCTTTCCGACATAGAGCAACCAGGGACATTTAAGTGGACCAATAGAAGCGATGTTCTGTTCACCCACTGGAATTCAGAAATGCCTGGTATGCCCTCTGTCTGGAGTAAGAGATAATTGCATAAAAGCCTTTTGTGCTTTTTTGTACATAAGTAGATGAGGACAATGTTAATTCCACCGGTTCTTGCCTTGCATCTCAAAAAGGGCGGCAGCCTGGATGTGTTGCCATGAGAACTGGAACTGCGGCTGGATTATGGGATGTTGTGAGCTGTGAGGAGAAGGCTCCTTTCCTCTGCAAACAGTGGGCAGCAGGTGTGACACCTCCCCCCATCCCAACAACAAAGAGCCCACCCACATGCCCAGAAGGATGGTCTCTAAGCCCAACGGGACGTGTATGTTTCAAAGTAGGTATTCTGCAATGTCGAGTCAAAGCACGTGCTTGATTAAATAGCAAAGCAAAAGTGGAAAGACTTGAGTGAGCCTTTCAAGACCTCTGTAGCTTTCAACTTTTAGTTTTTGTAATTGTGTTGTAATTGTATAGTTCTAGGGCAGTGGTGGCGAACCTATGGTATGCATACCACAGTGGGCACGCAGAGTCCTCTCTGTCGGCACGTGAGCCAAATCACCCCAGCATTGCCCCAGCATCCAAGCATCGGATAACAGCTCACACAGGGGCCATGCACATGCTCAGAGAGGAGTAGTGGTGCCAGGCGATGACATCATGAGCCACAACTCATTAGCTGCAACTCGTCCGAGCTTTCGCGTGGCCAATCAGTGCACTGCCAAGGAGATCTATATATAAATTTGCTTGGAGTGGCTGTGAGTTGTTTTTTCTAAACGAAAGCCTCAGTTTTCAGGTTTTAATGTAGTGTTGGCACTTTGTGGTAAATTGGTGGGTTTTGGATTGCAGTTTGGGCACTTGGTCTCTAAAAGGTTCACCATCACTGTTCTAGGGTATGGCTGTTGTGGGGTTGGTTTTTTGTGGTTTAGTGGAATGTGCATTTAAACCCCCACCCCCACCCCAAACAATTCCTTATTTAATGTTTTGGCAAGCTCCAGCTTAGTGTAACAGGCAGAACACTAATGTGTGTGTGAATAAAATAATGACTCAACCGGTTATATGCATGAACCATAATATCACAAAAAGATCACACTGAAGAAAGCTCATGGGTCCATAATAACATTTGACACAAATCTTGATAGGTAAACTTTATCTTTAGTGTACCCAGTAAAGGAAATTCTATGTGTTCCCTTTGATACTTTCTGGACTGAGGCCCAACATATGGTTGCTGAGGAGCATGGGCTACTCCGCAGGGCAGCATCGAGGGGGTGTGGTCGGTTGGTGCATTCATATCTCCCCCTCAATTCTTGGGTGAGTACATGAGGAGAATTCCTCTCTTCACAAGAGGATTCCCCTCGTCACTGTCACCGTGTCAGTGAAACAAGCATAACAGTGCTGATGGGAAGGGGAACAATTTCTGTAGATTTTTTTTCAGTTAAGGCTGCCAGACTTTGTCCTGAGAATGATTCAGAAAGCTTATGTTTCAGCAGAACCGGGGAAGCCCACAATATAACTTTCTCTACATCTTAGTCACATCTAAGGCTTGCTTCAGTTCCTTGAACTGAATAAAGACCAACACTGGTGGTACTGATTGAGGTTATAGCCACAAGTGGTAAAGCTCGATACAGAAGATAGAGGTGGGTTTCAAGGTATGAGTCAAGAGGTGAAACCAAGTGATGGGATGAGCAAAATTCAAAGGGAGAGAACTTGTAGAGTAAAAGTGGAGGTTTGTGACGAAATAAGTAATTGTACTTACATGCATTCAGGCCTTTGTCAGTGAAAAATACCAGAAGAAGACTTGGTTTGAAGCACAAGATTTCTGTAGAGAACTTGGAGGAGACCTGGCTTCCATACATATTTATGATGAAGTGCGTTTGCTGGATCAAATGTGAGTTTCATAAGATGTTTATTGCTTTACATTATCTCAAAATAATTTTGGCAAAAGCTTTAGGTGAGCAGCAACCCTCTCATCTTCGGAGAGTTCACAATCTGGAAGACGTGCACACTTCATATATTAAAAATCCAACATTGGCAGAGCTGTCGGGGGGAGGTACTGTGGAGGAGGAGGCCTGGCAGGAAATTATAACAGTCACTCCACATACAGCACCCGTACAGGAATATAAACCAGCAATATAGTTTGTTCTGATCTTAAATATGAATTCCCCTTCAATTCCTCAATAAGATAAAAGAATTATTATTATTATTATTATTATTATTATTATTATTATTATAACATTTCTATGCCGCCCCTTGCCGAAGCCTCGGGGCGGCTTACAACTCAATAAAATACAATACAATACAAAAATAACAATATAAAATTAAAATTAATAATATAAAATAAATAAACAATATAAACTATATAAAAGAAGTTATAAAAGAAAAGTTATAAAAGAAAAGAAAAGAATTGAAGTGACCTCATGGTATTTTGGAACCTGTAAGAGTATACACATATGTTGGGCTGTTAAATAAAAGTATGTGAGAACAGGGAAGGGAAAGGGGGGGATTGTAAGATTGTATTTTTACCTTTCTTCCTTTACAAAGCAAGAACAGGAGACAATGGTGGAAAACACCTGTCTGCATCTTACCTTAGTGCTACTTTGTGGGAAGGCATGGGAACTGTTTTTTAAGAAAACAAGCTTTAGAAGGACAGGGTAAGATGACTTGCTTCTTCCCAGGGTTCAATGCATCTCTGTCTGCATTTAAAATCCTCTTGGAAAAGCCCACATGGTAATAATTTTAAGCAGAGAAACCACTGAAAGAGAAAGGGTAAATCACATGCCCACCCTCTCTGTCCTCCTATCAATATCACTGTCTGCTGGAGTTGTGGCTGCTTACAAAGAAAATGGAAAAAGAAGGAACAGCATTGGAGCTTTGTCACATACCGTTATATGAAATATGTCATTCAGGCAGGTAAATCTATGAGTGTTTGCAATGTAAAAAAAGATCTGGAGCTCTGAGATAGATACAAGTTGCATGGCTCTGGTATCCAGGTGTAGTCCCATCAAAAGAACCAGTGACATAGCAAAAGATGTATATGCTACTAAGAAAGAATCACTTCTTGTCTGCACATGCGCACACACTCACAATGTTCCTGCTTCGAAAGGCACATCTGTTCCGGAAATGTCCTGCTGTAACCATGGGTCAATTCATGTACTGGTGAGTGTCTGATATTGAACTAGAGACTATGAAGCTATTCACTCAATAGATTTTAAAAGAATTAGCTCCATGAAATGTTTGCACATAAAAACTATTTTATTTTATTTTATTTTATTTTATTTTATTTTAGAATTTACGAAGACAGTTGGATTGGTATAAACCCCATGGGCCCCAACACAGGGTTTACCTGGAGTGATGGATCTCCTGTAAGTAAATCAATAAAACTGGCACGTAATTATTAGGGCTATGCAACAGATTCATCCAAAACTGTTAGGAGAGATTCTGAGCACCCCCACCCCCAAGACAGAGAGGGCAGTCCTACAAAGTAACAAGCATTGCAGCTAGACCATTCCAAAATGTCATGTACAATTCATTCGTTTGTTTGTTTGTTTGTAAAAACAGAACAATAATTACAGCTGAAAGAATTCAAATAATAAGGGTTTCCTAATTTAGGCCATTCAGGCTGCAGGCAGACACAACATAACTGCTTATCTAACTAGCTTGCAAGGGAATGAACTGGTTTATTTCTTCTGAATAATCTTCAAAAATTCTCTGGGTTACTAAGGAAGTGACACACTATCTCCTTTACCAGTCATGCTTGCTCACAAGCATGCACACATGCACAGTTGTAAAGTCACCGGAAGTCTTTTCTTTTGGAAGTTTAGAGTTGAGAATGTTTGGGGGAAAGGGGGTTAAGAGGTGCTGTGGCACAACTGGGTGGCATATAAATATTTTAAATAAATAAACAACAAGGAAACAATTTTTCATGTAGGTGGAATATAAACGTGAGAACATCTGGGATCGGCCTTTCAGAGAGAATCACCAACAATGCAAAGCACTGTATGGATATGGTTATTACTGGAAAACTTACTGGTGTGACTTTTTACTTCACTGGATTTGCCAGATAAATTCAGGTAAGTTTCTTTCCATTTACAACTCTTTCATTAAACAAAACCAGAGGCTTTATTTGCCACAATGTGCCAGAACATTTTGTGCTGCTACACTTTGTGTGTGTGTTTAATAGTTGTACTGGTCAATGAAAAAGGGTCCTCAATTAGACAAAATCTTTTGTGGGTCCTACCAAAATTCCATACTTTGCAAGCCTTTGAGTCCTCTGGAGCCCTTCATCAGGCTAGATGGTACAAAAACAAGCAGGGGTCTCAAAATATGGCCCAAACCAAAATATGGTTACTGTTATAAGGTCTGCGGTTTAGATAGATCATGTCTCAAAATGGAGATTGACAATCTGAATGTTTTTGAAACTGGATCTGCGAAATCTTGGCTCTTGGGCAGAACACCTGTTCAAATGTTTGTACTCTGTTTCTTCCCCCAGGACATATTTCTTGCGCTTTCTTTTCACTTGAGCCGTGTGACCCACCAATTAGATCTTGATGCCAAAGACTGGCAATTAGAATTAAAGAATTCTGACCCCAGGGACTTGTTTTGTGTATCAGAACCAGGAAAAGCTCCCAGCCCTTTCACACAAAAATGGACTCCTATTTACACTAATCACTCTTCATTCCAGCAATATGTTAGAGTAGGAAGAATTCATTTTCTTACTGTTTTTAAACAACTGTTTGCCAGAAATCTTTGCAGACTTAATGCATATTGTTCAAAGATCTACTAGTAGATCCAAAGCTGCCCTTTGCCCACATCTGGAAAATTGGAGCTCTGGAGAAATTGAAAGTTCACACAATTTTGTGAACTTTTAGTTCACCCTAACTAGGACTGGAATAAAACTCTCTGGAATCTGTTCTATCATTTGTAGACTTCCTCTCATGCCTGGCCTGGTTTTAGTGAACGGAACTGAGAGAAGAATGCACGTTTTGCACCTGGCAACATCCTTCTGCATCAGGTGTGGCATCACAAAGGCCTGGTGGTGTAGAAGATGGATGATGCTCGTGCCGTGCTTCCACAGGGCTCCATCCTTGGTGCGCCCAGCATGAACAACCATCTTCTCCATGGGATGCAGAAGCTCTGCTGCTTGTGGGACAGAAGAGGGATGCTGCCTGGGCTGCATGAAGCTTGCCAGGAGCGGAGCTCCGTGTGTCCACAGTCCTAACAGGACAAATGGCTGCAGCACATGGTGTGGAAGAGGGATGCTGTTTGCAAAGCAGGAGGGGCTCCATTCTTGGCAAGGGCCTTGAACATGCAGCTGTGTGTCCTTGCCAGGAACTTGGGCTCCACAAAGCGACCCAGAGCCTGGGAGCTGAGCCCAGGGAATCCATCAGAAGTGCTGAGTGGCGAGGATGCCCATTGCTGACTGTGCCCCTTTTTCATTGGCCCTGCCCACCACAGGAATCTGCCCTCTCCCGGGAGCTTCCCCTCAATAGGATTTATCTGGTCCTCAGGCAGATCAAAGGTTCCCCACTTCAGCATACAGAAATGCACCAGTAGCATTCCTTATGAGCACCATGTTTTCAACTTCCCATTAGGACTCAAAGTCAAATATACAAAATTCCACTGGGATGGGGACAAGGAGTGTCGCACTACAACACTGCGAATCAAAACCCGTGTGCGTTGCTATTCTTCCTCTGTATTATTTGCCCATCAGGAAAGTAGAAATGGAGGAAGACACAAAAAATGTTTTACTCTTGTTTTTATGACTTGCAATTTCAAATAACATGAAACACATCGATTGCTTTGAATATTGTATAACTATTATTTGTTTGTTTTTTCAGATGTATCCTTGAAACCAGAACCAATAAATACTTTAGGTATGTTGGATGCTTTTATGTGGAAACAAAATGTTATGGTTTATGTAACTTGTTCTAGAAAGACTGAATGTGTCGTTTCTCTTTCCTCTTTTGCAGAACATTCTTTCAAGATAATTGAAGATGGCTGGATTGAATATGAGAACAATGAGTACTATTTCAGTAATACCACTTTGCATGCAGAAGGAGCCCGGAGATTCTGCAGGGCACACAATGCAGACCTTACTGTCATTGAGAGTGAAAGGGAAAGAAGGTTTTTGCGTAAATATGTAAGAAGTTTGTTTGCTTGTTTGTTTATAGTATTTATATGGCATCCAGTACTAAAGTCTCTGGACAGCTTACAAAAAGCAAACATATATGGAATATATGATTCCCAAATCAAATGTGGTTGGGTTAAAAATTGACCACAAAATTATTTGAGGACTCATTATTTTTGCCTGCTAAATAATTTCATCCTGATACCCCTTAAGGCTGCCAGAACTTTGAACTTATGAAAGAATCTTACTTGAACCTTCACAGTCATACAGTTATTTTTATTTATTTCATTTGTACTTTGTCCTTCTACCAAGAAAAATGGTATCCAAGGCAGTTTTCAAAACAAAAACAATCTTTATTCAACATAATACTAAAATATATGCATTGGAAAACACTTAAAATACAGCAATAAAAGACTAAAAACAGCATCCAACACAAGAGACTCAGTTACAAAGGCCTACTTGACTAAAAAATGCTTTGTCTGATGGGGCTAGGACAGATTTTGTGGCTACATACTTCCACTTCAGCATCTGATACCTACAGAAAAGCAAGGACTGCCAAATCAAAGATGTATGACCTCCCACCCCCAAGCAGTCCTCACAGATTCAGAACTTTGCTACATGAGACCATTAATCTACTGTATGGACTTTTCGTTTTGTTGTAGAACAGAAATCCAACCACCCCAGGTGCAGAACCTCTAGGTGGCACTGTGGTACAGCAGTATAGTGCAAATGCATAAACAAAAGAAGTGTTTTTCTTTTTCTTTTCCTTGAGTAATAGTGCATTCTCCCATCTCTTAAGACTTTCCAAAAGTGCTGTTTAAAATGTTGTCCAAAGAACTGCTAAACAATCATGAGTAGGGAATGATGTGCCCAAAGTATTAAGATATGCAGTAATTTGTGTTTATTCTTCTTTTGTATGCTTTAGAGTGTCTTTTATGGATCATCTATGAATGATCCCTATATTGGTTTAATTTTGGGACTTGATAAAAAGTTTGGGTAAGTGAACAAGACTTGTATTTAAATAGATTGTTGTGTGAGAGGTGTAATATGTTTTTTGGGTAATGAACTAAATCCAGTGTAAAGTATACTGGATTTCTATTAGAATTTACCTCTGTAATTGGGTTTCTATAAGTAATTGGGTTTCTATTAGAATTTACCTCTGCATAGCAGTTGGCTAGAAAACACTTCCAGTTTAACCCAATCTGTAAAAAGTTTTTGCGCTGGCACAGGGTATTAGTGCTCACACAGTCCATTGTTAATGAACAGCTGTGACAGATTCCAGTACGGAGCATAATTCCTAGATGGCCCAAGCCTGTCCCAACAGTGGGGAACCATGGGGCAATCAGAGTAGTGGGAAGAAACAAACGGGATGTAAAATAAAATGCTGATATATAGAGTATCCTTCTCTGGACTTCTAGCCTGTCATGCCCTTTTTCACAATATTCCATTCCCCACAGTCCCCACCTCCCTATTAACTCCCAGCAGTCCATTCCCACTGAGCATGCTCGGCTTTTAGGGAGCTGTTTTGGGTTCCCCAACACTCAGGGGCTCTTTTTTATTATCAATTTCTTTCTGTCCTTATTCCCATAAGCATGCTGATATTCCACAGTTGTGTGTGTGTGTGGGCCATTATGGCTACATAAGAATCTACACTTCACTTGAACTTAGCAAAGACAAGAAATAAAAGGAGGGATCTTGCCACCTGCACAGTTTCACAGACTGGGTGATCTTGCTTTATTAGGAATAAGGCTTGCAGAATTTTTCTGACAAAAAGCACTAGATGTACTGACTTTTCTTCTTCCTGTGGATGTTTCTCCTTAGCAGGAATTTCCCAGTTCATGTCAACATGTCAGATCAGGAGCAATCTTTTAGAAAATCTAGTTGTGGTCTTACCAAGTTTGCTCACTGCTTGGAAAGGTCCCCCCCCCCTCCCTCTCCCTCTCCCTCCCCCACCCCCACTCCCAGCCCCAGACTCTCAACAGGGAAAACTTGCTGTGCTGGTGGAATTTCATATATCAGTGTGGATTCACTAGTTGTTTTGGGTGCAGGTATTTCCTTCCCCACCACAGTGTTACCAAACAGATGATGAAATTTTGCTTTAATTAACCCTAAGACTGGTGCTTGAGAGAAAATCTAAATACCCAAATACCCAAATTGTTTTTTACACATACACAGACACACTAATCTATTTAATAATTGACACTCCTTTGATAGAACCTGGACCCTTACAGATTGTGATAACCCTTTTGGTTATAATACGTTACTGAACTGTGTTGCTTATCAATGCTGCCAATATATTTTGGTAGGGGTACCATCCTTTAACAGCTAAATGGCAGACAGAAATTCTTGTCTGGAGACTAACAATGAACAGGCAAGCAGACAAGAATCCCAGATGAAAACACTCATATCATTTTATGTACCACAATGAAGGAGCAATTACATGATTCTTCTGCCCAAAATTGTTGCATTCTTTTCTTTAGATGGATGGATGGCTCTCCAGTGACCTATGTAGCCTGGGCGCCTGATGAACCCAACTTTAAAAATGATGATGAACACTGTGTGGTCATGTACCTTAAAACAGGCAAGTAGATTAACACACGCACACACAGAAAGAGGGAGGGGGAGATATTATTAACTGAGACAGTTGACTTGAAATTTTATCATAGTTAGAGCAGTCTCTTAAAAGTTTCCAGATCTGTATTCTGCATGCAAGAATGTAGAATGAGGGACATATTTTGATACATATTACAGACACATATTACTGTATATGATATTTCAGTATCTTGGTTTACAGCACAAGCAGAGCTTTTTCAATTTCTGTTAAAGCTCACCTTTCTTCCAATATAGAACTTTGGGCAGGTTTCCTGTATGATTGGTCTTTCCTTTGTAATGTTTAGTTTTTGGTGCTTTAGTTTGGGAGTGATTTATTCTTTCCAGTTGCTCACGTGGCTTCTCTCTTCAGGCTTCTGGAATGGTATAAACTGTGGCGCTCTGCGGAGCTTCATCTGTGAAAGACATAATAGTTCTGTCCGTTCTACTGTGGCTCCCACATCAGCTGTGCCTCTGGGAGGCTGTGCTGAAGGCTGGCTCTGGTTTAATAACAAAGTAAGTCCTGTCGTCATTACATGAACCTCAGTACAGCAGCCCTTTACAGAGGTCAGAGCATGCACAATTAATGCTGCAGGTTTCTTGAATATACAGTGACTGCCTTCCCTCTCCACAGTTCAATTCTCATGGTTCTTATTAGTGCTTACCTGTCTGTGACATGAACTCCTCTGAAAGCTCACCTGGTGCCTTCACTATGCTTTTTTCTTTGGCGACAACCATTTTAGTCTCTTTCAGCTGTTTTAAATCTGCTATCATATGTTTATATCTTTGCATTGCTCTTAGGATTCATCTTGATTCTTTCTTTCTATTTTATTTTATACTGTAGTTTTAAATTTTTATGTTGTATTTTATGGTTTCAATTGTTGTGAACTACCCAGAGGACTTTGGTGATTGGGTGGTATAGAAAGGCAATTGTGCATTCATTCAATCAATCAATCCAGTGCAATGAAGAACAGAAGGGGGTGCTTTCACCATGAGCCAAAGCCCCCTCCCCGCCCACACACACACACACACACACACACATTTAATGTACATGCTGTAATGTCTGAAGAGGACTCTTGTGTAACACACTTTACAAGATAATGAATAGGGAAATGATTTGTAAAGTGAGCTGTAAGATTCCAAAGTGGTCCTTTTAACAAATAACATTATAAGTGTAAATAAGAATGATTTAAAACTCTATATCTGAGTTGATGCTGTGAATTGGGCTTTCAGCATTCTTCTTTTAAGTGAATATTTTTGAATTATGGGCTTAGGAAAAAAATAGCTATGCAAAATGTCAGCCCCAAGCATTTTGGCTAAAACATTTTGCTGCTTGAAATACAACCAAAAACAGCACTGTAAAACCAACATTACAAAAGGTCTTACACATTTTTGCCTTCTCTAGTCCCTCTCTCATGGTGCCACCAGAAGTTCCTTCCATAGTGGGATAACCAAACAGGCCTTCCTACACATTTAGTATTTTATCATTTTGGAAGATGTACTAAAGTATAATTAATTATCCATGTCTACTACATTGGTATCATTTCATAATAACAGACTTAATGACTCAGAGTTTCATGAACAATTTCACAACTGATGGGGTTTGAAAATGTTTTCTCCAGTGCTTCAAGATATTTGGCTTTAATGAAAAAGAAAGAAAAAACTGGTATGACGCACGTACTGATTGCAGAAAGCACAGAGGAAACCTGGTTAATATCCCAAGTGAATCTGTTCAAGGTATGATCAGGTCTTTAAAAACATTGGCTATATCAATGTAACAGTTTTTAAAGCCGCAGAGTGTTAATTCAAGCTGACATCATACCATAGGAATGGCTACAAATGGGGCTTGCTACTTGGGTACCACGAACAATGCCAGACCACATGGGAGGAACAGAAAATGGAAATAATGCTGCGGCAGTACACAGCATAGACTCCTTGCTTTTGGCTCCAGTTCTTTGGTTCTTCACAAAGCATGAGAAAGTCCATGTGGTGGGCCCCCTCCACCACAAATGCAGGTTAACAGCTCACAGATATTTTGCAGTAATGTCAGCGTAGAATTTTGTTTGCACTACAGTGTAACAGGGGACAGCCTGGATGGTGCTTAAGCACTTTTGTTTAGGTATTTAGGTGTTTGATGAAAAAGGTACCTGCTCGCTCAGGCATTTGCTACTTTTAATATCTAGCTGGTAGAATTGCTTTGGCATTGTTTTTGACTTTGCATTTTTTTACTATATATATATATATATATATATATATATATATATATATATATATATATAATGTAAAGAAACAATAACATAAATCTTAAATGTGATTTTGGAAAAATATTCTATCAATTGCCCATCCTCGCTCATGGAGTTATTCAGGTGGTCCAGATACCTTCTGTTCATTACATTCCTATATTTTCCCATCACTACTTTCCTCTTTTTTATTCCCACAAAAAGACAGTAAAGAGCAGAAGACAAGTAGCCACACAATTGCTTGTTTTTCTCTAAGGAAGCACCATAACTTGGCAAGCTTCATTGCCTTCCAAAATAATGTTTGGTTAAAGTTCCATTTTGGCAGCAACAATGTTCACAAATAATCCCTTGCTATATGCATACACATTCTTCACCCAGATTGAGGAAAATTATCTGTGGTCTCTTACTCAGACAGAGAAAGAAGTGATGGTTAAAAAGGGCAAAATTACAACTTTATTCCTTTTCCCGAAATCCTTCTAAAACTAGAATTGTCTTAAGTGGGAGACAAACAAAGTCTTAGTCACAACATGTTTGTGCATTTTCCAGGGCCCAGTGGAGTGTGGTCTGATCTAGCAGGGCAATTTTCAAACTCTTCCTACCTTCAAGGAATAGTTAATGATGAACAGAAATATGGTCCGTTCGGTTGATGGAAAATGTTGGAAAACACTCTACCTTGTAGCAGGACTTGAAAGGCTGCACCAGGTTTGGGGCGCTAGGGAAGATTAGGCTTGCTGCTGGAGGATTACCCGATGGCTGCATGGCATCCTCCTTGGCCCAGATGGCAGGGGTCTCAGGTCTGGTGCTGTAGGAACTCCTGCAGTGCTTCATGGTATACTGGGGAGCTGGGCTAATAGAACAGGCTGGACATCAGGTACAATGCAAATGGGCTAAGATGGGAAGCAAAGCCAAGTGAATGCAGTCGAGAACACATAATCAGTGGTGCCGTTATTCGCTGCCTCCACTGCATCTTTGAGTGGCCTTACAGCAAAGGTCTTCAACCCTTTCCCCAGCAAATGGAGCCCTGGTCCCCCAAAGTCCAACCACAGCTTTTTTGTATCGTACCTGGAGGACAAAATCACTTGTCTCTGCAGTGAACTTGACACTGTTTGTGCAGGTCCTCTCAAGGTGCCCGATGCTGCTCTCTGCCCAATATTGTGGGATCAGTTTCAGTTACGGAGGTCTGATGAGGTGGTCAAGGGAACTGCAGCAGGGTGAATGACCACATGCTCTCTTAATACTTGCCCTTCCTGGCTAATAAAAGCTAGCTAAGATGGCTTAACTGGGTGTGTCAAGAGAGTAGTAAACCCATCTTTGCATGACATGATTCTTACTGTCTTTAAAGGCAGTAGTGTGACCACCCCTGTGGTCAGGGGAACACCACCACACTGGGCCCAACAGTATCTGAAAACTACGATCCAGTTGCAAAGAGTGCAGAATGAAGGAGCTTGGCTTTGTTGGGAACTGCCTCTTTTCACCATACTGAAAGTACTCCTTTTGCCGAAGGGACTGCACTGGCATTTCCGAGCTTTAGTATTAGTGTGCAGAGATCTGAAGAACTTGGGAAAGCACCTGGGAAAGCACCTTCTCCCTGACCAATCTGCCTTGGCACTGAAGCCATCAGAAGACCCTCTACTGGAAGTTCCACATGGTCTGATTGGGACCACCAGGGTGGAAGCCCCATTTCTATGGAATCCCATTCTGTAGGAAGGCCCCAACATTGCACGGCTTTCAGTCCATTGCTCCAAGAAATGTTTCTTCCTGACCAACCACAATTTTAATGTTCCTCCTTCTTTAATATTTATTGTGTTTTTTAAAACTGTTTTTATTTTGTAGTGTTTGCCACTCTGAAATTTGCCTAGATATGGAGTGGGATAAAAGTATTTCAAAACAAACAACAACCAAACAAACATTGTTCATTCATTCATTCATTTATTTTCTGATTTATATCCTGCCTTTTTCCTCAAAGGACTCAAGGCAGCTCACATCTCCTCCTCCATCTTATCCCCACAACAACAACCCTGTGAGGTAGGTTGGGCTGAGAGTCTGTAACTGGCCCAAAGTCACCCAGTTGGCTCCATGGCTGAGCGGGGACTAGAACCCAGATCATCTGAGGCCCAGTCCCATACTCTTAACCACTACACCACACTGGCTCTCATTTACTGGTGAAACGCCACATAATATATGCTAATATATATATATATTTTATTCAGCTTTTCTGACAGTGCACTTAAAAAGCACCTTGGATGATACCTGGATAGGACTGAATGATGTCAATTGGCCAGGGAGATTCTTATGGACCGATGGAACTGTTGGTGTGTACTATACAAACTGGGCCAAAGGTTTTCCACATAACAGAGTAAGTCCTGCCTAAAAAGGCTTTCCTCCCCTCCCTCACCCCCTCTTGCAAAAATGTGCTTAGATATGCTATTTCTGTAATTAACCTGCACATATGGAAAAGCATCTAGAACAGGTAGTGGCATTGTGAATAGATTCCAAAGATCCCATGTCAGGAGGGCAGAATTAATTGTAGCTAATTGTGCTGGAAATGATGTGAGCATTGGAAACATAATTTAACCTACATCTTTAGTGTTGCAAAATGTCCTCAGTTCTCTCTGAGACAGCTTTCTCCTATTTTCTAGTGAAATATGGGCTGGAGTGGAGTTGTGCAACTTGGCACCCCATTTTTAATATATTGTATTTGCATTTTGTATTTGTATTTGTATTCTGCTCCATAGCCCAAGGGCTCTCTGGGGGCTCTCTGAGGAGCTCACAAGAAGTAGAAACAACAACATAACTATAATAAAATAAAATGATAGTATCTAAAATCACATTAAATCCAACTAATATAAAGTGAGAAAACAGGAGGGTAATTAACAACAATATAAACAGCAATAAAACCTGCAGCAATGTGTACATATATCCATAATAATCAATACAAGTTTCTAGCTATTATAGCATTCAAGAGAAAGTGTCCAAATATTAAATAAGAGTTTATTTGAATGTGACAATTCTATACCTGCTCGAATACTGAAAACTATGTAAAGGCTTCAGTGCATTGCATTTATAGGAGGTGACTGTTGATCCTTGTATTATAATAGCAGCCTTTTCACTGTCTAAGGGATACAGAGATTCTATTTATCCCTGAAGGAGACAAAAATTTTTTTTAAAGTGTGTACATCAGTTAATGTTAGAGTATTCCTGTGCAAAAATGTTTGTGCAAAAACCTTTTTCCCAAAAGAAGAAACAACTGTACATTACCTAAGCATGTTTTATGTTTAAAATAAGTATTAACTATATTGTTCCAACAGCAATTAACCAAATTAATTGTCTAGCTGAGCAAAGATAAAGTTCAGGGAAAGACTGCTGGGATAATGGTAGTCCAGCTGGTAACAAGGGCAGGGCAAAGTGCTAGTTTGAAAAGATTTTGCACCAGCATCCGCTAGAAACAACCGGACACTTTTATAGAAGGCTTTAATATCAAACCACTCCCTGAAACATCACCAGGGCCCTGATCCATGCCAAGGAACACTCCTCCAGCACATCAGAGACAGGACGGTTTGCACTGCTGGGTGTGCACCGTGCTTTTGCTCTGGGCTCTGGAGCAGCCCTGATGTGTGTTCTGTTTTTGGGGTCCTCGGGTAACTGTGGAGAGCCTGGAATGGAGCGTGTGACTAGTCAGCATTCGTTACTACCCTGCCCATGTAAACTCTCTGAATAATAGTTGTGTCAGGTATTTCTCAGAGTTCAATGTCTTCTTTTTCTCAGTATACTTGCATGACCTTCCTCTGAAGAAGAGGTTTGGTCCCATGGGGGCGGAGAGATGATCTGGGGCTGGGGCTAACAGCAACATGGAGAGGCATGGCAGGTGTTCATGGCAATGTCTGACTTGGCTCTTAAAAGCACACCAATTATTAGAGGAAAATGTAGGAGAAGAATTCCAAGAGCACTTATAAATAGAAAGGTTCTCTGGTTTATTCTTCAGGGTTACTGTGTTTTCATGATGAGTAGGCCTGAAAGACTGGCAGGAAATTGGAGAGATGATAAATGTGATGGTAATAAAAGCTACATCTGTCAAAGGAACACTGGTAAGTTTTTAAAGTGATCGAAGAGAAAACACTTTGTAATTTGAACAAAGACAGTTTTTTCTGCTGTGTCATTTTACTCAGAAAGTAAATAGGATTTCCAGCTTTAAATGCATTAGTGAATTCACACTCTGCAGCATTTTTGAGTGATATTTATGCATGCATAAAGGTCAACTGGAGAACCATAATTATGCTACCACTAGTAAGGAACAATTGTGTATATGAGGGGTGGGGGAGGAGGGAGGAGTGATACACACCATGCCAAAATAGACCAGAAGCAAATTGTTGATGATATAATTGCAATTTATTGCCATGGTCTTCAGTTGTTATTAGTCTTCAGGCTTCACTTTTGACTATGTGCATTCATTTGAAAGCAAAAATAGAGCTGCAAATGCTCACACACACATGCGCACACATGCACAAAGAGACACACATGCATGTGCACTGCTGACCCCACTTTAAATTGGTCTTTTTAAAGCCACCTAGAGTTCCATTCTCAGATACAAGATGGGGTAAAAAATGTTTTAAATGACTAAATAAATAAATGGTTGGACACTTTCTGTTACAAAAGCATGGAAGCGGAAATTAACTGAGGAGCAGGTTCTCCAAAAGTAATGCAGATTACTTTCAAGTAGGCTGGTTGCTAATGAATTAATTTGCCTCTTTGAATAGTGTGAGAAAAATATATTCTGGTTTTGTCAATAATTCTAATTTATTTCAGGATTTTAATTTTTGTTGTTTTGAAATGTTGTAACATGGAGGACAGTTGTTAAATTTGAGGTAAGGTACTGTGCATGATTAGACCGAAAAAATTCACGCAACTGCCAGCATTTTCCAGCTGGCCGTGTTGGGAATTGCATGACTTTCCATCTAAACAAGCATAGGATTGAAGACTGTGTGCCGTCTAAACTGACCTCCCCCTTTTCTCTGCGTTACTTTGCTGCATAGATCCAGCACTGCCTCACCATGAAACGACCATTCCGGCCTCTGGCTATGTCCCTTATGGAAACAGCAGCTATTCGCTTGCTAGCCCCAAAATGACTTGGGAAGAAGCACGAAGAAAGTGTCGCTCCGAGGGGGCAGAGCTTGCCAGCGTTTTAACTCCCTACGTCCAATCATTCCTGTGGCTGCAGGTGTTAAAATATGGGGAGCCGGTGTGGATCGGGCTAAACAGCAATATGGTAAGAATGGCAGGCGGCCAAGAGCAGAAAGCTATTCACCCATGCGAGGGCTTTGAGCATGTCCGTAGCCGTGCCCATGCCGAGTCTTGCGATACGTTGCCAGCACAGGGTTGCATTATTTATGATTTAAATTGGCATCTCGGGACGGCTCACAACATACAATGAAAAACAAAAAACAATAACAAAATCCATAAAATTATATAAAAACAAAAACAAAAAACAAAGAAGTGACGGTTAATGATAAAATATTAATTTTTAAAATAAATAAAAAGGTTTCAACCTGGCACCGAAAAAAATATAAACTTGGCTCCAGACACACCTCTCCAGGGAGCACATTCCATAATCAGTTGACGTTGTGGACAGTTTCCTCCATTAGAATCTCTTCCAAAACAGGGTTAGATAAAATCAGTCACCAATGTCCAGGTGTGTGGCTAGAACGCACTTCTCCTCTGTGCCAGTTGAACTAAGGAGTCTGATAGAAATTCAACTGTGCTTGTAGAGGCAGGAGAATCCAGCTGAACAACATATGTGCTGGAGAGAAGGAACCAGATCACGAGACTGGTTGAGCCGCTGCTGTTATGCACACATTCAGTGCTCCATCTGCGAGGAGGTGCCTGCATGGAGATGCATTCATTCTCCATGAGACTGACACATCAGCAAGTCTCCCCACAGTGAGATGTGCAGGTTTCCAATGCAGGGAAAGTTTCCATTGGCACCACTAAGAGAAATGTAACATGAGGCTTCAGGAGCAAGAAACACAAAGCACCTCTTTCTGGATCCACATCTTTTCCTATCTGAAGCCTCTCTCAGCTTTGGCTGAGCTATCACAAAACCACTTGTGTCTTCACTGGCAAGCCTTAGCTCAGTGGCAGAACACACATCCTGGGTTAGATCCCTGGCATTTCCTGGCAGGAATGGAAAGAATCCCTGCTGGAACCCAAAAGGGAAGTTGCAGTCAGTGCTGGTATTACCGTAACAGGTGCACCAACAGTTTTACTTGGCATAAAGCAGCTGAGCAAATTGAGTTCTTTCTTCCTCATCTGCATCTTAATTTTAGTTTAGCTGTCTGCTCAGTGGTAATGTTCTTCAGTCTAGTTTTAATACTAAACCAAACCTTGATGAAATTGAACTCTCCAGTTTCCCCTGAACCAAAGTTAAACTGCTAAACAGCCGATCTTTCTCAGCCATTGCAAGCGTTCTTCTGTGTGCATCTTGCTTTTAGACAAATGAGAGATACAAGTGGATAAGCAGATGGAGACTGGTTTATACTAACTGGGCCCCCGATGAACCAAAGCAGAAAATAGCCTGTGTCTACTTAGACCTAGATGGCCACTGGAAAACTGGAAATTGCAATGAAAAGTACTTCTCTGTCTGTGAACAATCTCATGGTAAGCAAAGGGAGGAATGTGATACATCGCACATTCATTCCAGCAAAGTTTATGTTGGAATTTTGCCAGTTATTGCAAAGAAAAAAGCACATAGTTTGGAAATGTGGTGTAGCCACTTCTTCCACTTGCATACTGAATGAAAGAATATAATTTTATTGGCATGATGTTTTAACAAACATAAATAGAATGAAGATCACAGTGTACAAAAGTCACTGTAAAGTCACTGTACAGCCATATAAAAGCAGTTTAGGAGCCAGTGAATGTACGAGAGATGAACAATTGCCAAGGCTGAAATCCCATCCTTGTTTTCCTTTCAGTAAATCCAGTTTAACCCAGTGGAGGTTACTTCTGAATAAAAATTCAGTGTATAGGCTTGCACTGTTATTCTCCAACAGGGGCAACTTTTACTTTTCAGAAGTACCACCTCCTGGTTGAGAAACAGGGCTTCGCAATGGGGCTGAGAAGGTGCTTTCTTTCATTTCCCCCAGCTGGCCTGTCTGGCAGGCAGGTGGGCAGGATTCTGGCAACACTCATATCAGAGCGTTGCAAGAGGACGTTGCTTGGATGGGCACGGCTTCCGCAGCTTATTTACTAATGAACAAGACCCATGTTGGCAAAAGGCCTAATCTAACTCAGGCATTTGGTTGCCCCTGATTTTCAATGCCTTTCTCCTTGCATTGCATTGTTGGGGACGGATGCCACCAGCCCTGACAGAAGACCCTTTCAGCTGAGGACACAGAGCAGCTGCTGTTTGCTTCCCCTCCCGTCTCTGCAAGTCATTCCTTTGGTATACAAATAGCAGATTTTTAAACTTTTGAAAGCATAGCAGTCAATGTTCCCAACACAGCACTCTCTGCCTGGTACTTCTGGTGGTGGAAGGCAGGGCAGGGCAGGCAGCCGTGCTGGGATCTACTGGGGATCCAGGGCCAAGACTGCCATGTGCATATGGCTGGCTTGGTCTGGAATTAAATGGGATCAGTTTGCCTGAAATTCACCCATGGAGAATGGACAACAGACTCTTGGGAATGCAGGCTGTAATCTATACTCACAGTAAACTCCGTTGACCTGCTGGGACAGAATTGCACAGGATTGGCTGCTGGGGATTCTGTTGCTTCTGCGACCTCCCCAAGCTAGCCTTCCTTCTGCACAGTTCTGTGCGTGCCCACCTAAAAGTAGTACCACTGTGTCAAATGGGTTTGATACTCAAGGAGAGGGTGCAATTCACTTGATTGTGAATATGGCTTCGTTTCACAGCAAGCAAAGTTGTCAATTGCCAGTACAAGTGCCTTTAGTCTGAGGAAAGGGTGAGTTGCATGCAGGTAGGACAGTCTGTTCTAAATTACAAATATGTGCAATTCTGAGCACAGAAACCATTTCGTTTTGGCTGTGATTATTGTTTGTATTATCTAAATATAGGTTTTAAGGTACCTATTCCATTTTTAAACAAAAAAATATTTGTTTTATAATAGGTATTGTCTCAACTGAAATTCCTGATGCTCCTGGAAGGTGCCCTGAATTAAAAGAAACCGAATTATCATGGATTCCTTTTCGAACTCATTGCTACGCAATCCACCCGGGGAATGAATACTGGTCTGCCGCATCCAAGAGATGCAGTCAATTAGGTGTGTGCCATTTTAGTTAGATCACAGCAATAATGCTCCAATCTGTAGGACTCATGGTTGGTATTTAAATCAGCAGGGCACAGTGCTTAAAATGCGGGACTTGGACCAGAAATACCAGGCTCAAATCTCCTGAGCTACAAAGCTCATAGAATGACCTTGGAGCAAACACAGCCTAACCTGCCCTGAATGGTTGTTTGCTCTTCAGAGAGGAAGGAGCAGGATGAAAATATAATATAGTAAGAAGAATAAATATATAGGTGCATATTTTTCCTTCCTTCTTGTCAATGAGGCTGATTTTTTCAAGTAAAAATGTAGTAGAAAGACATATTTTTAAAAATCAAGAAAAATTGGTCATCTCTGATCATGTTTCAGCTTCCATCTCCTCCATTCCTTTCTAGTTCCCATACTAATATTTCTTCTTCCATCTCTGTAACTTTACAAATGTAATTTATATTGGGTATTTTAATAGAAGTATCACATCCCAACCAATATACAATATTCCATATAAGACTGAATTGATTTCAGTTCCTCCAACTTTACAGATGGGCACAACAACCATGACACCGAAAGCATACTTGGCTTTGCTTTGCAAAGGTTAATGAAAGTATTTTGCAAGAGATCATAACTTGCTCTGTTCTTTGATCAGATATCCTGAGCTAAATGAAGAGTGATATATGGATATTTTTCCTGTTCGTGTTTTTGTGACTTTCTAAGAACAGCATGAATCACAGCTTAAGATATTGACAAAGTTTTTACATTGGAAATGCTATTTCTATAGCATGTTTATTTAAATTATTGGTTTTAAATGTTTAATTGTACAAAAAGATAAAGTTGCAGTTGTTGTTTTCTACTAAAGTGTTTAACCAATACAATAATAATCATAAATATTGGAAAGACTTGTCTCCCCAAAGCATCAAAACTTTGTGTGGTGCTGCTGGTACTAGGTAGCAAAACACCTGGTGAGTTTGTTCATATTATCAGCAATGACTCATCTGATGTTCCTTAGGTAGCACCTTGACTTCAATAGAAGACCTAGCCGAACAGGAATTTTTGCGAGAACACACTGAACAACTCCGTCCAATGGATTTTTGGCTAGGATTGGTCAAAAGTATAGATGGTAATTGTTTAACCTTCAATGGTTACCTATACTCCAATCTATGAATACGAGCTTGTGCTCTTTAGAATATCTTTTAGTATATGTACAATATTAGGAAACAGTGTAATTAATCTTATAATATTTTAATGTGTCTGCAACTGTTCATACCCTGTCCACCTTACTGTGAATAGCAAATATCTTCTAATGTTAAACATTTATATTTTTTTGGAGTACAGAACTCTGAAACTCCCAGGAATTAGAGGGACTTCAGAGTAATCATACACATCATTGGACTGACTGAAATTTCTGTTTGATCAGATTTGTGGGTAATAAAATAAGAAAAATTGAAAGTAACACAAATTTTCTCATCTCATTCTGCAGCTTGGTGAGCTTAGAGATATAACATTATCAGAATTTTCGCATATCAAACTAAAATGTTAACCCCATTGAGTAAGTGCATTTGAAATGAGAACATTAGACTATTAGAGTCATAATCTTCACAAAACTGCATATTATTGTTAAACAAAGTTCATTCTCTGAAGAACATTTATTCTCTGCCAAGCAAGGTTTATCTGAAATTTATTTATTCCAAGCAAGGTTTCCTTCAGGCATCTAGCCAAATCATTCTAGATTTATGTGAGATAAACCACCATGGATAATTTTTTAAATAAGTACTGGCTTTGATCGAGAGCAGTGCAAGCTTTCCCACCCCTTCCTTCCCACAAAATCTCTGTTTGTCAACCCAGGAACTGCCGGATGCTTATCCAGAATGGCATTCCATGTGGCCTGAGAAAATGGGAGGCAGAAGAGATCAGATGAGCACATTTTTCACGGGCAAAAGATCCACTCAGGATATAAACTTTTATTAGTGTGACCAGTACTCTGATACCATAATAGTGATCACATGCATATTTTCCACAGTGAAAAAGCTTGAGAGGAACAATAACCAGTATTGTTCCAAAATCTCTCTCTATACACTATGCTTTACAATCAACATGCTACATTTCTCCTTTTCATTGTGGTCTACATCCCCCCCCCCCCCGCAACCCCCACAGGAGAATGGATATGGCAGGATAATACTGCAGTGGATTTCGTCAACTGGAAGGAAGGATATCTCGATGGTGCTGCAGAAAGATATTTCAGTGATGGTTTTCTTAAATATCAAGATCATTCCGTTTTCATGAATGGCCATACAGGAGAGTGGTCTATTTCACGCGAGTATTACTCCAAGGGATTTATTTGCAAAAGAAAAAAAAGTAATGTTTAAATCATGCTGAATTTTTCAACAACTCTGACTTAAAACATTAGTTGAATACTTAGTCTTGTGCCAAACTATATCATGAGTAGCTTACACTGCTGTTGACGAACTGTTCTCTCTGTGGGTTCATGTAAAAGAAGTTCTCCATGCCAGATCTTACCACCCCGCACCCCCTTCTTCAAGCTCTCCAAGAAAGGTGTTTCTGTGCTTCTGTGCAAAAGTTTTCCTACTTAGACATTTTGATGACCTTCCATCTTGCTCTGTCCCTATTGGCTAAAAAGGGCTCTTGTCCCGAGTGTTCTTTCTGACAGTCTTTTATCCTTTTTCTAGTGTAAATCACAGTCCTCCAAACTAATCCGTATAGTTCGTCTTTCATATTCTTTGTTACCTCCTGTTCTCTTTTCAGTTCACGGCAGACTTTACTAATACTTCTAATCATGCACTGCCTAGTATAGAATATAGCAGGAATGATGTCGGAACCCACATTGAAGTACAATTATATTTACTACAAGTGATAGCATGTTTTTTATTTATTTTTTCGATTTATTTTTTCGATTTATTTTTCAATTTATATCCTGCCTTTTTCCTACAAAGGGCTCAAGGCAGCTTACATCTCGTCCTCCATCTTATCCTCACAACAACCCTGTGAGGTAGGTTGGGCTAAGAGTCTGTGACTGGCCCAAAGTCACCCAGTTGGCTCCATGGCTGAGTGGGGACTAGAACCCAGATCCTCTGAGTCCCAGTCCCATGCTCTTAACCACTACACCACACTGGCTCTGAAACCATGATTAATATTTGGTAAACATTTAATAACCAATGTTTCCTGCTATCATTTCCAGTTCCAATAGTTACTATATTATGCATGTTTGTAACATTAACAAATTGGTCTTTGTGTTCCCAAGAGAGCATGTTTTATTCTAATAAACTTTATTCTAGGAAAGGTAATAATATTTGACCATCTGTTGTTATAATTATTATTATATTATTGCTACTATTATTTCATTAGTCAAATGCCCAACTCTTTGACCGGATAGGGAATGCCATTTTAACTTGATCAGTCATCTTGTTTCCCCTAATTTAATATAGTAATATTTATATTTTCCCCTAATAGTCAAAACTCATTTGAAAATTGTCTTTAAAATTCACTAATGCCTATATAGTTTTCTGGAATGTACACAATTGAACATAATGACCCTTTTTTCCATTTTTATAGTTATTGAAGAACCTTTGATTAAAAACTCTACAAAAACTAAAGGTAAGGCTGCTTTAACGGGGAAACTCCTCAGTTTAAATTATAATTGTTTGCATTATTTATTAATTTATTATTATTTGGCACTGCCCATCAGACCAAAGACTTTCTGAGTAGTTCACAGATCAAAAATACAATAATTAATATAAAATGACAACAATGCAATTAATAAACAATAGAATGCAGCTCAAAGGTAGGTGAACAGATTCCAGAGAGACTTAAGGGGTAAATGAAGGGGGGAAAACCAATCTGAGACATTTAGAGGGGTGACTTGCATTTGCAGACATCAGTGGTTACATGGGACTCTTAAAGAACCCACACATGCACACCCCTCTATTTCACAGAAATGCAGAGGCATCAGCAAGCATCCTTAAGGCAGTAGCGGGCATTTTATTTCTCACCAAACACCCCAGCTGTAGCATTATTCTGGGCATCCTGTTTTGTGGTAGCTACTGCTTTTCTCCCTAGCAATGATCCTTTGCCAAGTTATTTTTCTAGAAAGCAAATGCAGGCACTGATGTTGGTACCTCGGTGGTAGCTAGAACAAGAACAGCAACATATTTTTGCAAGAAAAATGCAACTCCCAAAGTAAGCCCTTCCCCCCAGTTCATTAAGAAGTCTTGCTGCTAGGAAGCAAGCAAGGAAGCTCTAATCTAAAGAAACAAGGTAGCCACGAGGGATTTCCAAGGCCGATGGTCTCCCACACACAAGTCTGCAATTCTACACTCCTGGGATTAAATATCACTCGGCCAACTTGCTGGCTGTAGTCTATGTGGCAGAATCGCTATGCCATGTGCCTTCAGAGTGTTAAAGCTAAACGGTCCAAATGCTAGAGGCAAGTATCCAATTTACTCTTGGTGCTTCTGAAGATCTGCAGATCAGCATTCATTCCTCAGCCTGCACTAACCCACCTTTTCCTACCAGCAGTGTGACTGAACCTAGAACCAGAGTGACTACAGTGCAACCTCATAATGGAAGGGATAGTATAACCAGGTGTAGGAGAAAGAGCACTTGTCGGGGTCTTCGAAATTCTCAGGAAATTGCTTTGAAGCTCATTTTGGCTCACTCCTGTTTGGCTCAGTTAAAGAGTCTTTAACCTGTTTTGTTCAACAGGAAAAGTGTCCATTACAATATTTTTTTTCAAAACTGACTGAAGTGTGAAAATTTAAACCATAGCTGTACTTTGATGCTTATTTCAAAGTACACATTTAAAACAAATACTTTTTTGGATGAGATCACAAATTTTGCAACAAACAAACAAACACACACTCCTGGGTGCTTTCACATTCAGTATCACAAACAGGAGGTGTATGCAGGCTTTGTAAACAAAAGCAAATTTCTCAGACATCCCTGTGCCAGCACAGCAGTTTCAGTACATGGAATAATTGGTGCCATAGATGAGCTCTATAATCAGCTGCTTATAGCATCCAATGTTTTTTTTTTTTTTTTTTTTTTTTTTGGGATGGATTCCTTCATGGCTTGCAAAAACTAATCTCCTTAAACAGAGGCAGCCTGATTCCACCTCCAGAGGATTCAGCACACCATCCTGTACATGCCTAGTTCTGGCTTCACTTCTGCTCTTTTTCTGTATCACCGATCTTTCCAGGAGGTGTCAATTTCTTTAGCTGTACGTCCCCAGCACACAACTGTCTCCACCAAATTACTTTGTGTTGAGAACTTAATATTAACAAATTCCTGTTTGTACAAGGAACTACATCATAGTTTTGACCGACTATATTTCATGCAATGTTTGTTTTTCTGTGTATGTGTCTTCTATACATCACACACATTCTTTCCATTTGTAGAGAAAGAGGAAGTTCCTGGTCCAAACCATGGGAGAAGCCTAATGGTGGTTATCCTGGTTGTCCTTATCCTCAGTGGTGTAGCAGTAGCAGTCTTTATTTTCCTCAAAAGAAGAAGAAGAAGGCAACAAGCCAGTGCTGGTGCTGGCACATCTTTGTATTGTGACAATGAGATTATTCTTCCACATAACTAACTCAGAAACTCTTGTGAACAACAAAGAGCAGAATTAACAAATCTGGGCTGCAGTCCTATGCACACTGAACTGGTGGTAATTCCCATTAACTTCGATAGAGGGTACTTCTGATAGGATTGTTCTGTTTCTAAATTAATAGAAATCTGGAAAATGTTTGTCCAAAACAGCAATGCACTGTGTGTGTCACAGGGCATGTTCTCTGTAAACAACACACAATGGTACAAGTAGAAAATGGTACAGAGTGGTGGTATTTCACAACCTCAAACAGCACAAGCTTAGCTAAGAGATTATTTTGGTTGTGCAAGTCGTTATTCATCATGATTACAGAAGTGTTTAAGCAAGCATAATTTGAATTAAATTCTTCTCTTGTGCATGGTTCAGAATCTATTATTTGCTAGTGCCTGGTCATCTGAGCCAACAGATACTGTATACTGTGAGATACTAAGGAAAGCAGCAAGAAGTCCTGGGGCACCTTAACCACATTCAGTTAAGGTGGGCTGTAATCTGCAAAAGTTTAAGCCATAATAAATGTGTTCAGCCCGAAGGTGTCACATGGTTCTTTGTTCCTTTTGCATCAGAAGACCAACATAGTTACTACTCTGGAAGCAGGATAATGGATCCACTGAGAAGAATCCCCTTGCTGAGGCCAATATCCTCAAACTCAACTTGCATTTAAAAGAGCTTCAGGAAAAGTTCATACAGTCATGGAATAGTGGAGTTGGAAGGGGCCTGACGCCCATCAGGTCAAACTCCCTGCAGAACGTCAAGTTAAAACCATCCCTCTCAGATGGCTGTCCAGTTGCATCTTGAAAGTCTCTAGTGTGGGTAGAGCCCACAAACTCCCAAGGTCATTGCTTCCATTGTGACACTTCTCTAACTTGGGAAGGTTTTCCTGATACCTAGCCAGAATCTGGCTCCCTGTAACTTGAGCCTATTATTCCATGTCCTGCACTATGAGATGACCGAGAAGAGAACCTGACTGTCCTCTTTCTGACAGCCTTTCAAGTACTTTCAGAGAGCTATCATATCTCCCCTCATTCTTCTTGAGGCTAAGCATGCCCAGTTCTTTCAGTCTGTCCTGACAGGACTTTTCTTCTGGACCTTGGATCATCCTTTTTTCCTCTGAACCCTTTCCAAATGTTCTGCCTCTTTCTTAAACTGGGGTGTCCAGTACTCTAGATGAGGCCAAACCAGTGCTGAGTAAAGGTGAGGTTGTACTTCATGGGATTTGGAAGTTATATTTCTATTAATGTAGCCTAAAGTTAGTAAATCAGACCCTACTTTTAACAATAGAATTACCAGTGACATCTGGTGGACAAATGTGTGTTTCTTCCTATTTCCTGCCCTGCACCATGCAAATCAGTCACACAGAAGAGCAGCCAGAACGGAAACAGGTAGCAACTTCTTGCTGTCTTTGGATGTGGAGAACCCAAGTTACAGTCCATGCCCAGCACCTTATCAGCTCGACGGGTGAGTTTGGGCAAATTCTGACTTGTAAGTGCCCAGAAAACTTCAGTGATAGAGGCATGATCATCATCATCATCTTGGTCTGGACTATCTCAAAAGTTTTTTGAGTCTAAAATGAGATCACTTTAGGTGGACTGTTTCTGAAATATTAGTCCCTCTCTCTGTGTCTCCTTTTAAACATATTTTGAACATGTTTTATCTTCCAGAAGGCTTTTTGTGATTAAATTTTGTGCCAATGCTGGCTTTAGTGTGTCCTTCACGTTTACTGATTATATTATCTTGTGAAAAAAATACTAAAAGGCAGACTATATGTCCATAAATGCAATAATTTTGCTTAATTAAATTAAATAATTAAAGAAATGAACTCTTATTTACTGATCATTCTTGAATCCAGGCCAGCATAAGCATCACTGTCCAACGAGGTACCATATTGCTGCCTCTCTGAATATTTCAGAATGCCAGAGCACTTTCTCCCTGAAGCAGGAAGTGTCAAGCTGAAACAAGAGCTATGTGTCAGGTGTTGCCCATTCACTGGAAGCAGTGCAGTAAGGGATGGCTCTTGTTCCAGTTTGGTCTGCCACTCCGCTCCCCTAGCAATCCATCTTAATGCAACCTAGACGGACAAGGAAGCGGCAGCCAAAGAACTGTCTAGCCAGCTTGAATCAATCTGCAAAATGAGAGGGTAGGAAACATTGGGCAGAGGGTCTTCATTTCCTTTCTGGGATCGCTGCCAGTGATTCTGTCACTGTTGCTGGAAAAGTCACAGCCAGGAAGTTCTTGGCAGTGCCTGGGCTCTGGACTCTGGAAGGGGCAATTGTATGCTCCTTCAAGCTTCTTGACCTGCAGCCCTTAGCTGCCCGGTCCTCTGCAGATAGTCCACTGTCCACCCTGCATGACTCCCTCCGTCTCAGAGAAACTATGCATGATATTGCCCCAGTTAAAATGGGCAGTTCTGGAAATAACCAACTTTTGATTCCCTGCGCAGGGGAGCACAAGACTATAAGGATGAGGTCTTAAAGAACTTGTCAGGAGGAGAGCTCAGAAATAAAGAAGTGAAACCTGTGAGATAGGGAAGCCAGACATGAATGGTTGAGCCCAGCATAATGGCACAACGTCCAGAGAAAATAGTCAGTCTACATTAGAAAATTACTGCACGAACTTGCAAGTTCTGGTCAGTGAGCAATACATGGAATCAGGTGAACAAAACTAAACACCAACAACGAACAGTGCATAATTTGATATTTTGTGAGCCATCTTGGGGCTAAATAATAGAAGGGAAATGCACTCTAATGTATATGCACCATATTATCATGTATATATTGTATGTTTATGGTTTTTATGTATACTGTTTTTATGCCATGTATTAATTTCAAATTTCCAGAGTCCTCAATTGCTGCATATTTGGGTTTTTAACTGTTATATAATGTTTTATTCTTGTTATACATTTTTATTCTGTAAACTACCCAGATAGCCCCATGGGCTATGGGGCGGTATATAAATGCAATAAAATAAATAATAAACAAGTAAATAACATTTACGAAAGTTATCCTTTCTTTCACTTATTGGGATTTATAGCATTAAAAAAACCCTAGCTTCCTTTGTTTCGTTAATTTTAGGCAATTTCCAACTGTGGACCATAGCAGAAGCTATCCAGCAGAGGGCAGTCATCTAACATGCACAAGTTTAATTAATTTTCATTTTTGTGGTTTAAAATATAATATCTAAAATACAAATATGCTATAAAAGAATTCTGGTTACCAGTCATCCTTGGTGCTACATGGTGCTCTATTCTTGGGATTTGTTTACACAATCTTTTAGAATTTAGAAGGCGCACTCTGTTTTATTGTAAGACTGTCCTGACACCTTGGTGTGGACAATATATAAAAGTTTTAAATAAGTAAATAAATAAATAAATGGTTCGCACATATACAGGTGCTTGGGACACAGATCTTTGCTGTTGAAAAGACATTAGGATGAGTGAAGGCAGGCCTCTTGGAGGAGCACATTCTTCAAATGGGAAGCCACTACTGAAAAGATGCTTTCATTCACGGCTACTTTCTGTTCCTCACATGGCAGTGAGAGAACTGCTTCAGCTGCCCATTGCAAGATATGGGTAGATGCATCTTCGAAGAGGTTCCAAATGGTAAAGGGGTTTAAAGCTCACAAATTGAGCATAAAGACGAACTGGGTGCCAACAACCATGGTATCAGGTGTCCACGCTACTTGGTACTCCTGCAACGCCACTTCCAGCACGGAGTTCACCCCTGAAGCCAGGGTGATCCCTCTGCAGATGAGGTCATAGCTGATGTGCCAACTTAAATTGGAAAAAGAGGCTCCAGTCCACCAAAGCATCTTATGACCCTAGTGACAGACAAGGATCACGAAATACCCTCAATCTTTGGACCTGATTTTTTAGGTAACTTACAGCCCTATATTGTGTACCACAAAAGAGTAACAGAAGTAGCAGTCTGTTACCTTCACTATTGATCAGTTCTGACTTTACAACCTCCCTGACAGAGCAAGGTAGAATTCAGCTGGGCAAGCTTGACTTAAATAATTAGGAACAAGTATAAGATGGGGACTTCCCTGTTCTACTGAAGCCATCTTTGTGTAACTTCACAACAACCAGTGGTGTGGGACATAATGAGAGAACAGGGATGTTCACATGCTACATTTAAAGCACATGCATGTGCACACCTTTGTTGACCTACTTATACATCATTATTTACCCATGATATTCAACATAGCATAACAGGAACTAACTGTGGATCTTCACAGTACAAATTAAATTTTTCTTTCTCTCTCACTCTTCCTCTCAAACACACGCACGCATGCACAAAATTATGTAACATGGGAATCTCTGCAGGTATATTATTACCACAATTAGATGCTTCTTTTGAAAAAGATGATTCCCTCCTTAGAGTAGAGTTCCAGGTCCTACACAACATCTACTCTGTGCTATAGAAGTATATTCTCATCCCCATCATCCTGGAAGACCACGTAAGGTAACCCTCTCGGAACCTTTAATTCAAAGATGCTGTTACTGTAGCTTACCATAGTACATGAGTGTTCAATTAGTTTTCTTAAACTGCAGTTATTTTCTGTTATTCCAATACTGCACTTTGCCAAATAATAGGTCCTCCCTCAAGGAGTTTGTAATCTGCATGAGATGCAGGAAAGGCACTCAATGAAGATAAGAAAATGGAAACCAAAATGGACAGGAGAAAAATAGATACTTGCTTCAGTTACATTTACTTAGAGGGTATTCTTAACCTTGAAATCTGCAGAATGGATGGTATTAAGATGAAGCTGAGTTACCTTTTCATTGGTGGGCAGTATATCCACAAACATCTCCAGTACCTACAGGCAACTCCACAGGTACAGCTGTGCCACCAGTGGTACGGTCTAAATGGTTCAGATTGGAAGGGCAGAAGTGAGGTAGCCTTGGATCTGTGGGAGCCAAAATCCCCTCACTCCTCCAAAAGGCCCCAGGATCAGATGCTATAATTAAAACAGCCAGAACTGCCGTTGGCAGGTGCTCCGCCACTGGGTGGAATTTTCCAAACAAAGACTGCTGAAAATGCTTTTGCAATGCTTACTCTGCCACCCTGGCCAGCATCAGCCACAAGGGTTTTGAAAGTGGCAAGAGTAGCCAATTCACCCACACACTTAGTTGGAATACTCAACATCAGTCATTTGATTCCCAAGAGACAGAGGGTCATGCCAAAGTCATCACAGACAATGTCAGTTTTAAGGAAGTGTTTGAAGGTAGAAAGAAAAGTGACACTGTAGAAATGTTCTGGAAACAAGTTCAAGGCACAGGCAGTAAACAAACAAACAAACAAAAAAGGTTGGAGATTACTGGACAGCCAAGGGTAGTAGAAATCATGGGCAGATCAGGAATTATAGTCAAATCAGACTCTGCAAAAAAAAAGAAAAAAGAAAAAAAGAAGAAGCCAATTCAGTTAAAAATAAGATGTGTTGATTTTTCTGTCCACTTCACTGTACTGCATGTGTACTGAACTTGTGATGATTTTCAAATAAAATGATACCTCTTCCATTTTCTCTTTCTTTTTCCTTTCATGAAAATTTATATTTAATATCCGTTTCTATTTCTCTGTTATTCACCCACTGAGATTTCAGGATACAGATTTTATTTCTTTATTATTTCACAGGCAATGGCACAAAGGTTAACACTTGGAGGAATGCTAGACATCTATGGAGCAAGATGTCTCATTTTATTCTGAGTTATTTCAGGTATTTTGTGGCCTACTCAAGATCAGCTGCAAAGGCTCTGTGTCCACCAGAGAAGCCTGCCTTGGACTGACTTACAATCTGCTGTAGGATTTACTATTGAAATATGTCCCTTGACAAGGGTGCTGAAAAAAAGACTTGTATTGTGTAATCCTTGTTTGATTCACAGAACTTTGCACTGCCAACTTCCTTTGTAACCCTCCCATGCTTTCCCTTTGCTTCTTCCATCTTTTGAGGGCTTCTCTGGCATTTCGTGTGCATTCGTGATCCCTCACCCTTGGACGTTTTCAAGGACTTTCATGTCATCCTTCAGTGCCTCTCCCGAGTTTTCCAGCCATGTTCATCAACTTTTTTATAGTGAGGAAAGTCCAGTGTTTTCCTATGTGGTGCCATTATTTGCTAAAGTAATTGTCTAATTCCACTCTGTGCTGCAGAACTATCTTATGTAATGGACCTTACAGGAACACGTGGAGTGGCACAGAGGAAAACCCTCAGAACAACAACCCATGTGTGAAGGACACTCCAAGCATCCTACTAAGAAAATGGAAGAAGCCACCTTGGTAAAGTGCCAGGTTGTACATCTCACACAAAGGAGACCTTTGTTACCCTGGAAATCCATTAAGATGAAATAGTGAAATAATGGGCATCCCTAAACAAGGCTTTTATTGGATGCTTCTCAGTCAATGAAGTTGGAGGGTCCTCACAGCATCATCATCTTCCAGGGCCAATCCTATGCTTTCCAGCCATTCTGTGGCTTTTTTAAAAAAAATGAGTGGTAAATATCTGGATTTATATATTTATTAAGACATTTTTATGCCGCCCCATTCGCCGAAGCCTCGGGGCAGCTTACAACACATAATTTTAGTTCATATTGTGCTCTTTGATGCTTCAAACTGGTTGTAATTTTTTTTTTTTTTTTGCAATTGTGATATCAAGCACCACCAGCTTGTGGTTCTTTGATAAACATATGGGAAGGCAGAGAAGTTAAGACCCCAACCCCTCCAGAGGGAACACACAGTGAGGAACATTGACTTATGTCTCACAGTGAACATGGAGAAAGAAGTTTCCATAAGGCTCTGGGATACATCCTTCCTGCAGGGAACCCTATGCCTTGATTGGCAGCATGAGGAGTCATCTTTCTAGAAGCATTCAACAGCAATACAAAGCTGTAGCAAAATGTGCTTTAGAGCTGAACTAATTTGAAGTATTGAATTCAGTCTGAAGTACAGAATGGTATCACTGAAAACCTTTTCACTGTAGAAGGGCACAATCCTAATGAAGCATCTGAGATGCCGTTTAGCTACCCGTAGGAAAATCTGGAGCCCCAGCTTCCATCTTGGGGAAGCTCTCCTATGTGTGGCTTCAAATTCAGAGATCTCTCTGCCTGCCCTTGCACCCAGTGTGGAAAGAACCAAGTCAATACTGGGTGGGGGCCATTCTGGGGTAGGGGAGGCTCCACCAGGATACCAGGCATCCCAGTGGTGTTGCAGACCCTCTTCTTTACGAGCAGCCATCTAAATGCTTTGGAGGGTGAGCCTGCATGGAGCAGCCCTTGCCTCCACACTCCTCCCACCTCCCACTGGAAGGCTTGGAGGGTTGCAGGCAGCCACATGAATGGTACGGCTACTCTCTTGGTATCAGACTCCTGGCCTACGGCCTTGGACTCAGACTCACCAAAGCCCTCTCCCTGCTCTTGGGCAGAGACTTAGTTCTGGCCTATAGAAAATTCTGTTCTTGGGTAATGAGCCTGAGATCGTTATGCTGTAAACTGAAAGAAGTAGCTTTGGTGAAGGCAGAAGACCTGTTATATGGAGAGCCAGTGTGGTGTGGTGGTTACTGGGTTCTAGTCCCCTCTTGGCCATAGAGCTCACTTAGTGACTTTGGATCAGGCACTGACTCTCAGCCTAACCTTCCCCACAGGGTTGTTGTGAGAAAATTATTGTGTTTCACAGAGTTAGTAATCAAATACCAATTTCTTTGGCAGGCTTGTTCATTTTCCTTTCCATAGATCACAAATCATGGCTGATCTACCATTTCACAATGCTGGGAAAAATGAAGATGAGGAAGTTTGCATAAGCCATCTTGAGTTCCTTGCAGTATTATAAATTAAAATAATAAAATAAATAAATGTATTATAAACATTGTAAAAAAGAAAAAAATGATGCATTTGGTAGTATTGCATATGGATATTTGATCCTGAAAAACCTATGCATGTCCTTAAAAGAATATGTTTACAAATATTTGCTGCCTTGGTACTGTTCACCCAACAAATTAAAAAATGGTTGATCCAGAAACTGCTGGAGATGCCATTCACAAGGTGGAATTTTAGGAGAGTAAACATACCTGCTCAACATATGTTAAGGATGAATGAACTTATTCATGCTTATGAATTTATACTGAATCCATTAGAAAGTTCACCTGTAAATGTAGGCAAAACAAAGTAATTACCAACACAGACCAGCAATGTGAAACCTTAGATTAGCTGTGATTCGTGATCTATGGAAAGGAAAATGAGCAAGCCTGCCAAAGAAATTGATATCTGAATACTAACTCTGTGGAACACAATAATTTTCTAGATTCCTGCTATATTCAAAGGAGCCCTACTAAATGTGTTTAGGACTGCAGCTTTAATTTCTTTCAAAATCACCTTATGATTCATCGGGAAATCATCCACTGAATATGCTTGGTTCGCAGTTCTTTCTTCTTTTGAATTACCGTATTTTTTGCTCTATAAGATGCACCTGACCATAAGATGCACCTAGTTTTTAGAGGAGGGATCCATGGAAAGCTTCCTGATAATCACAGGCACATTCCCCATCACTTCCCCATGGGCTTCATTAAAAGACGGGTTGCCATTTGAAAACACACACTGACCTGTGATTAACAGCTTTCACCTGCACCGCAGGAGGGGGGCAGAGCAGGGCGCACTGAGTGCGTGCCGGCCAGGTGTTGCCACGTGGTGCAGGCGGGCCGGCAGCGTCCCGGGCATCGGGCACATACGCATTCACTCTGTAAGATGCACAGACATTTCCCCTTACTTTTGAGGGGGGAAAAAGTGTGTCTTATAGAGCAAAAAATACGGTGTGTGGCAACATCAGACGAGAATGTTACACAAGTCACAGCAATGAAGAGGCCACTTAGTGATTTGGAATGACTGTTCAACAATTTTCAGGAAGCTTCTTACCATTACTTTCAGTTCTCTCTCGGATGGCATCTATTTTGTTTGCAATTCACATTTTCCAAAGGCTTCTGAGGCGAGGAACAACACACAATTTCAGAAGGACAGAACTGTTCCCCAAACAACAACCCCATGACTCTCCTGAACATGTTGTTCTTCAGGCTTCATGTCCTGTCCTGACATTCAGTGTGTGCTGGTGGTGAAAAAGAAGAGAACACCCAACATTAGGCTACTCAGACACAAAAATGATAAACTAGGCCAGGCAGAACAAAAAGACCAACTTGACACAGAGTTATTTTCCTCAAATAGCTGGGAAAATGTGTTATGGATGTGCTTTTCTTTTCAGTTGTGGAGAAGATAGAGAGACAGGCAAAAACAACATCACATACCCACACTGGTTGAAATTTATGAATATTGTGACAAAAAGGCAGGATTCAAATCAAATTCATATATCCACAATTAATCAAATACAAAACTAACTGCAGTTCTCTTGGATACCCAGGATGATGCTTTTAAATTCTGCCTTTTTAATGTGACCTTTTATTTCTTGACTTATTTCCCCCTAACTAACCCTAACCCTAACCCTTTTCCCACCTACACTTAGGAATAATAAAATTATACAGTTTGGAAGGACTCCTCTTGCCAGTCATCCAACCCAACCACCTGCAGGATGCAACTATAACACCCCTAATAAATGGTCGTCCGGACTCTGTGAAGGATTCACTGATGCTGGTCAAAGCTGTTTGTTTCACTTTCTGGGTCCAGGTAGCACACAAACTCAGCCACACTAACAAGTCACAGCTTGTGAATCATGAAAAACTTACGACAAAAATCTGTGTTTTTTTGTTGGGATAGGAACTGTGGCTTGGTTATCACAGTTTCATAACTCAGTTGGGTTCAGGCAACACAATAGCTCATGTTTCAATAACAATTCACCCTCTGAGTGTGAATAATGGTGCTCTCTGATCCTGGTCAATGTCAACCCCTTGGCAATGACAGTTGTCTTAGTTTTGGCACATCGGGGTTTGTTCCTTCACTCTTCCTTCTGGTTTCACCCCTCAGTTCTGGCTTCTCAGTTGTCTTCTCACTGCCATCATGATCAATGGCCCTTTTGCCCTCCTCAGCCTCCCCTCCACCCACCTCCACCAGGTCCTCTCATTCCGACTACAGTTGTATGACAGCTGGTGTGGCACAGTGGTTAGAGTGCCAGACTAGGGATCTAGGAGATCTGGGTTCTAGTCCCCACTTGTCATGAAGCACTCTGGGTGACTTTGGCTCAGTCCCTGATTCTCAGTCTACCCTGTCTCACAGGGTTGTTGTGAGGATGAAATGGAGAGGAAAAGGACTGGATAAGGTACCTTTGCTTTTTCACGTGCACATGGTAGTCATGTCATAAGCAGAACTGGTTGGAGCTGGGGGTCAGACTAGATGGCCCAGGAGGTCCCATCTGACTCGCTCTGTTTCTATGCCACCACTGCACAACTCTGGCTGCACTGCGACACCTGCCTCTGTTCACTTCTAATGCACACACACATGCACACTCTGAAGCAGGTGATACAGGACTGTAGGAGCCCAGCTGAGCACTTGACCCCTTGAGCACATGGGTATAGATATTGGCTGGCAGCAGTTCTGCAGGATTTCCAGATGGAGTTCTTCCTACCATAGCTGGAGATGCTAGGAGTCGAACCAAGGACATTCTGTACATGAAGCCTTAAAAGACCTCACCTCCAGGAAAGCCCTTTTAACTCTATCCTCTCCTATAAACATGATATTAAGATTTATGCACAACTGCCCTTTTTCTTTATTTCCTTTCCTTTTCCAATTATTTATTTGCATATATACTTTATACACACTTGACCTTTTAACTGACTCATAAGTAGAAATGCTCTCAGTTCTGATGCATGAAACTTGCTGAACTTGTAACTGCAGAAGACCCACGTTTTATTCCTTAGTTACAGTGAGACCGCAGTACTGAAGGCTGGTTTCTTACATCCTGTTGCACAACATGCTTTTTGCACACAGTGTACGTTTGACTTCTGATCATCCAAACACACTGAAGCTTCTGACTGAAGCATATTTAGTAAGGTATAAGGGACAAAAATACCCCAATGATGGGAACGATTGAAGGCAAATGGAGAAGGGGGTGGCAGAGGTTGAGGTGGCTGGATGGGGTCACTGGTGTGGTGGGTGTGGGGTTGGGTGGACTCCAGGAAACAGTGGCAGACAGGAGAGTCTGGAGGTCTATTGTCCAAGGGGTCATGAAGAGTCAGACATGACTTTGTGACTTTGACAACAACAATAATGGACAAACTAATTGTTGAATAAAAATCCATATAACAATACCCAAGTACAAAGACCACCACTGAAAACACAGATTGCTCCTTTTAGTGGCTTTCTCATGTGCTTTGATTTCTGTAGAACAGGAGAGAGAACATCTGGCTCAGCCCCACCCCCAATTTTGTTGGGCTCCAGTTGCCACCATGCTTGATCCTTGGGCATGCTGGCTGAAGTTCATGAGAAGTGGAGTCCAGCAACTTCTAGAAGGCAGGTTCCTTAACCCTATCCTAAAGGGAAAAGCCATTTGTAATGGAGAACTGGTGACTGGAACAAAGTTAAATGCCTCCTCGTTGTCTTCTCCCTACCAGTTTTCTGTTCTAAACTCATCCTCTGGGAGCAGCTTTGCTTCATACCACTGAATGGGAGCACTGCTTCTAGCAGTGGACTTAACCAGTTTTAGTTTGGCCTGAAGTCCCCTTGAATTGAGTGAGTCTTACTGATTAAGCAGGTTTAGTGCTTGGCTAAATGTACTTTAGGATCTAAAATATAGTCAATAAGTATGAACATTAATCATCCTACATAGATATTAAGGGTGTAATTTGTTTTTTTTACTAGAGTACTTTCTCGGAACCTTTTCTAACTGTTGTAGCTAACATTATAAACCTCCTCCTCTCCATTTAATCTTAACAACAACCCTGCTTTCTCAAGCTCGGATATGTGGCAGCAGATCTGCAGTTGTAACTCAGAGAGATGTTTGCAAATAAAGCCACGGAAGTGGCGTAAGTCTCCAGCAAAGGTAGCTAAACTCAGATAAGCACTGCCCTGGAGCTCACCACTTGGGAGAGTGCAGAGTGTCATCATGTGTCAACAACAACATTTAAATTGCAGTCTGAATGTTTATAGAAATTGATGGAAGGGGCTGCAGCTACGACGAATGTCGAAGGTGCACCAGCAAGTGCTGGGATGGTGTGGGAAGAAGGAAGATGGAAGCGGTGGGAGCAGTGAGAGGGCCCCAGTCCATATGATGCCTACCCCAATCTATCTGGTTAGCACCTAGCCAGGGGCTGTATTAGACATTCTCCATGAACGTGAGAGAAGGGGGAACTGAACCAGGACTATGGCCAGTGTGGTCCCTCCGCAAATCAGGTAGTTTAGACTTTGTGGGTTGGGGGCCCTGCTGTAGCCTTAGCTTAATCACTGCAGCCTGAACAATGCCACCCTCCCCTCCCCACCCCCCACAAATGTCAATTTAACCATAGGAGGCTTCAGAAAGTCTTACATCAGCTTCCTCGTCTGAACGTCTCATCCTAGTCCGATTGGCCACACAGATTGCTTCTGATTGTTTCCTTCTCTATGCCGCAATCCAAGCACCCAACAGAACTTGTCAAGGCCTGACAGCACCACAGGGGCAGTCACATGTCCTGGTTTACCAAGGACAGCCCTCTGCCTGAAGGTGGCCTAGTCCAAGTCCAGCTGAAAGAACCCTGAGAGGAGAGGCTGCCTGTCTCCAGTTTGTGCCTGGACCAGAAACCGAGCAGTCACACCAGTCTTCCCTAGTGTGGTAAGGCAGATTGTGTTCAGATTTAAATTATAGCTAAAACCTATAGCTAAATTCTATAACTAAATGCTCATCTATGTCTTGTTGTTGTATACTGTTTTCTGTCATGGTAATATATTTCCTCTTTTTGAGTGATGGTCACAGGGCCACTCTGTTAAAAAAGCATCCCCTTCCTGCCGTCCTTCCTTCCTTCCTTCTTGGTATTTAAGTCGCATAACTTGGAGTTTTTTAGCTGGTGGATTCTACCAGGTTAAGTGCTAAGAGCTGAAGGTTTTTAGACTGGCCTTCATTAGCCAAACATTTTACGTGGAAATAGGTCTTATTAACCTGATCAACTGCTTAGCAAAATTTGGGGCAGGGGTGAACCCAGAACTGAATATTTTTGCTCCTCTTGATTCATTTCAGAAGAGAACACAGAGCCCTCTCACTTCCAGAAGTGCTTTGTGGAAGGTTCCGTCCTTTCCCATGCCTGCCCTTTGGTTCCTGACATTCCTGCTTTTCTTTCAGCCAGCTTTCCAGGTCTCAGGTAAGTTCTTCTTACTTTCAAGATTTTTGTTACCACATGCACCCCTGCTTACTTATAATTTTTTGGAAATTATGTGTATATTGTACACCTTTTGTATCTTTTGGATGATAAATTAATTAAGGACTTATGCTAAAGGTCAAATGGAAACCATCCAGAGAGAGGGGAACATAGTTCTGAGGAAGGGGTGTTAAGTTCTCCACAATGCATCTTTGTTTTGACCCAAATCACTCCCTAAGACTGGCATTAGCCACTGAGATTGAAATATTTGAGCAGAATACAAATGCTTACACATTTTTCCAGGTGAAACACCAGTCAACGGGCATGTAGAAGAACGCTTAACCTCCTCTCATCTACAAGGCAAATAACTGTCCTTTTTGTGGTGCTCTTAGTAACATAAAAATGGAGAGCTCCAGTCTCAGGTCTTCCACATCATGTGTAGTTTGACCCTAGGTTGTCTAGAAGTAATGCACAGAAATAATATTTGCGTTGTATAGGTTTCTGTGTGCTTTTGAAAACTTATCACTACCAAACTTATCACTACATAATGTAGCTTAATATAGACGTTGACAACAATCACAATGATTATAATCTTATTAATAAACTGGCAAACAAATCTTCAATAAGGACATCTGGTTGTCAACAAAATATATTAATAAAATTGAATGATAAATGCCACAGTGTGCCAAGCCATTTGGAAATGATACTGAAAATGAACTACAGAATCACATGAGGGGCATTTGACTCTTCTGCCTTTCAATCTCATTGCTTCTTACCAAGATTTTTAGTAGCACCATCTGGCCAGTGGTTGCCACTTTTAAAGCCACGTGGAGCCCATATATCTGCTCAGACCTTAAAATCTTCTTCAGGGGCCCTTTTTATGTCCTCCCACCAAATTCTGAAGTTGACGGGTACTAACAAGAGGCCTTCAGCCATGACACTGAAACATTAGTTTGTAAGATACCCTGAACGGAAAGTCTTGCCCGGTGCCTATATTGCAACTCTTTCTAAAGAGGTGAGCACCTTTTTTGTTTTGGAAATTGCAGTCCTTTTGCCCGTGCATACTTGTAAGCATCCAGACTTGGAGGCTGACGGGTATCCAATCCAAGGTGCAAGATGAAGTGGTGGTGAGATCTGCCTCTGCCATCCCTTGCACCTCACATTTTCTCTAGATGGCCATTTTAGTCATGTGGATTTAGGGCTGGAGAAGAGGAGGAAGGCGACTAGGGCAGCCGCAGCTCCATGGCCCCAGGATCCTTCTGGACCTGATGCTCAACACCCCAAGGTCCAGTTGCAACTTGGAGGAGGCAAGGGGGAACTAGCACAGTTCTCTCCCTGGCAGCGCAGGACCTTCGGAGTCCAAACACCAAGACCCAGGACCTCTTGCTGTGTGGGAAATGCTGAGTTGCAGGACCTTTTCTGTCAAAACATGCATGGGACTGCAGCCCTACCCTGTTATTTTATGTTTAGATGTTGGCATTGATCTTGCTTTTTTACTTTAGTATTATTCCACGGTTTTCAACTTTTACACATTTTATATTGTGTTTTATCATGTGGTAGTTTATGCTTTTAATGCCATGAACTGCCCAGAGTGCTTTGGCTATTGGGCAGTGTTGAAATGTAGTAAAAAAATAAAAAATAATCTTTTAAACCCTATCTCACAACATTACTGTTATTTTTCTGTCTTAATGCTGTAGAAAGTGACAGTTTTCTGATATATAATGGAAAATTCAAGATGTGCGTACAAGTTCAAAGATCCCGTGCCATCATCCTGGACTACTGCAATGCACATAACGAGTGGCAGCAGTTTAAGTGGGCTTCTGAGGGCCTGATTCTGAACATGGGAGTGAAATTATGCTTGGCAGTGCCTTCAAAAGCAAACCTGGTTCCAGTCAAACTCTCCCCCTGCAATCGGACCAGTGAACTTCAGCAGTGGGGATGCAAAAATGGCACCCTTGTAGCACTCAACGGAGATTTCTTTCTACATTCTGCTGATGGCCGTAAGAGTCAAGTCATGCTTTCTAAAACACCAAACACAAATAGTGCCTGGACAATCTATGGAACAAAAGACGGCTTGTGTTCCAAGGGCTATGAAGGTAAATTTTAGAGAGTTAGTCCTCCTTTCCTCAGTTAGCCTCTGCATCTGCTTCAGGCTCCTTGAATCTTCTTCACAGCTTCAAATAGCATCTCTGCAAAAGACAGAGTCAAACTTGGCAGGGGGTGGGGGTGGGGGAGGCCTGATTTTGTTGGGAACACAGTTGCAGGGAGGAGACACTTAAAAGTTTTCTCCTGCTTTGATTCTGACAAACACCCTCTCACTCACCACAACCCCAGCTATTAGTCCTAGAAGGTTTTCAGAATTAACACTAACCACTTGGTGCCTTTTGAAGACAGGAATAATGTTCTTCTTTCTAATGCAAACATTAAGAATGGAATCCACCCATATGCAAGTATTTCCAAATCACATTTGTTTCCATGTGAGACAGTCAGTCAAGGAAGTGCTATTTATGTAATTCAGAATAAGAAATGAAAGGGGGAGGGTTAACCTTGTGGTAGGCCAGCCATTTCCTGAAGGTCAACATGCTGGCAGTTGGGTGGGGTCTCTGGAGAGTAGAAATGTGACTCCTCACTTGAGGTTATTGTGGAGGATCAAGGATGGATCCTGGGAGGCTCAGAGCAAACAGCAAAGCCCAGTGGTAAAGGGGCAGACCTCATGTACCCAGGGGAAGAACCCCATGGTAGAGGGGTTGAACCCAGTAAGAAATGGGTGGGATACTCATGTTTTTCCTCATTTTTTCCATCTCTATGCAAGTTCCCTGCCATCAAACAATGCATCTATCCAAGTCAATGTGCATTGCTTTAACTCAATCCAGGCTCCAGCTGTATCGCAAGCATGGCCCCATCAGTACGAATCCGCAATTCAGGCAGATGAAACCAACTGCAAGATAAGCCTCATATGTACATGCATGCAGTATATTCTTAGGGGATTAAAACCTACATGATAATCCACTCATGTTATAGATGGGAAACACCACTGGAATCCAACCTACGCAATAATCCACTCATGTTATAGATGGGAAACACCACTGGAATCCAACCTACACAATAATTACTCATGTAATATAGATGGGAAACGCCACAGCTGAACGTTTCTGGTCTGAAAATTGGTCTACAAAGCCATGTGAGAGAACTCAAGATGCATGCAAAGCTCAACGTCCAAGAAACTGGACCAGTCCAGAAATGATAGATGGCAGGAATCCATGTACCCCTTCTGTGCAGACAGTGCTTCTCCACTGCAGCTAATAGTGTTAAGTGCTGGTGGTGCTGGAGTACTGTAGTGGTGGAAGAGCTTGTCCGAGCTTGCAGAAAGGATTGGGCTTGTGTCAGGAAGGAACCTTGCAAATCAACACGAGTCACAAAGCTATCCGTGGTGGAACCACCAGTATCATTTCCGTGTTGTTTCCGCTTATTTATCAGTGTCTGTCTTTTCCTTAGTGACCATGGTAAGAGTGACTGACAATGAGAAAGGAGTGAGAGAAGCAAATGCTCAGGGGCAGGATGAGAGTAGTTTTGATCCCTCTTGATCCCCAGTGCTACTGTACATGCATGTGCATGTGAAGGCATGCATTTATGCACACATGCACCTACAAGCCACACGCTTCTCGATGCCACATCTTTCCTGCAAAAATCTGTGTAGACCAACCACTAAAGGAAGTGACCCAACTTAGGGTGCTTTCCAGAGGAACTTTTTGTTGCACAATTGCACTGCCTCGTGCACAGAACTGTAGCCAGTGCGTCAGTCTCCCGTGCTTTCCCATTGCTTCTTTCATCTTTTCCTACTAGAAACAAACCAAGACATTAAGGAAGAAAAGATGGGAAAGTGTTCTGATTGTTAGTAGCAGGAAACATTGCCTGAAAGCACCGTTAGCCGACAATATTACAAGGAATCCTAATATGTCTCACTCCAACGGATCAATCATCGTGTTACCTAGGAAACATGTATACATTGCAGATGCATGTATACATCGTACGTTCATCACATGCGGAGAAATGTGCTTTTGCACACACAGCTCTTTCCTGCAGACCCGTGCTCGGCTCCCACATCGCCCAGGCTGCAGGAGGATTCAGTCAGCAGAGCTAACGGGGATGGTGCAGTGCGTATCTCTCCTGTACTGCTTTTAGTTACTGCTTGCAGTATATATTGGCATATATGGAGCAGGCCATTTATAGTGGGAACGAAGGGAATGAGGCTGGTGACAGGTGATTCCTTTCACAGATGCTACTGAACATGCGTTCGTGCGCGCGCACACACACACCTTTTCCAGGTGCAGGGTCCTTCCTGGCACGTCACTTAAAAGAAAATACAGTTGGAATGCTGTATATACAGTTCTGGTTACCACCCTCTAAGAAGAATATTGTAGGCCTGGGAATGATGGAGCAAAGGGTACGATGATAATCAAATGATGGAGTGCTTCTCCTGTGAGGAAGTCATGTCCATGACTGCTGAACTTAGCAGAACTGAGCAAAGGGAAATGTTAGAAATGTACAAAATTATACCTATTGTGGAGAAAGTGAGTACCAAGTCCTTTATTTCTCTCTCTCTTGCCCATAAACACTGGGACAGATAAAAAGAATGTTAATTCAAGAGTCAGAGTTGAACGTGGAATTTGCTGCCAGAAGAAGTAGTGATGACCACCAACGTGGATGCCTTTAAAAAGGGATCAGACAAATTAACGGAGGATAAGGCTATCAAGTACCCCTTAGTGATGATGGCTATATAGTGCCTCCAGTACCTGAAAAGTTGCCTGGAAACCTGAATGAAAGGGTTCCATTGTACTCATGTCCTACCAGCAGATCTCTGGTTGACCACTGTGTGAACCAAATGCTGGAGCAGGTAGACTTTGGTCTGCTACAGCACGTTCTGGTAGTCTTAAAGGGCACACATTGCATGCATGCAAAGCAAGTGGCTTAAAACCACTCTCTCCATAAATGTAAACATGTAAACCCACACATGTGCACATGCAGGTACATGCATGCACACACTGTAAGTTTACACATGAAATTCTGGATTAAGGACTTTGTGTGAAGGATTTGTGGCTTGCTTAATTCTGTTCTTATTTCAGTACTTTTCCAACTTGTGCTATTCTAACACCATATTGATTGACTTTCCCTTAAGCTCTGTTTACCATAGGAGGCAATGCCTTTGGAGCACCCTGTGAATTCCCATTCAAGTACATGAATAAGTGGCATGCAACTTGCATAAAAGATGGCGATGAAGATGGACGCCTTTGGTGTGGGACGACAGCAGATGTGAATAAAGACTCTTTAACTGGGTATTGTCCAGTAAAAGGTAATTCCTGGCAAGATTTTGTTCAAGTCTTAATGTTATGATCACATACTTACTGCTTAGGGGAATATTTCTTATCTATGTGTACTGAAATATGAAGGCCACATTGCTTCTGCAGCTTCCCAGTGAGTCAGAACAGGATAGAGGTGTCTGTCAGCAGGAGTATGTAAGAATTTAATTTCTGATAGCAAATCGTGCCAAAAAAAAAAAAGACCTGTTTGTGACTACAGACATGAGTAGCAGCATTTTTTCCAAGCATGTTAAGGAAATGTGCTTATAGCAAATCATGTTATTTATGTAAATAATAAGCTGAAAATGATGAAATTCTATGGTGATTTCCACTAATTGCACTTGACCTCTGCAGTTTTGAGCTCCAATTTGTGCAAATTTTAATAATTGCTTGTTGTTTGGTTTGTAATGTACAAACGGTGACTTGTCTTAGGTGTAGAAGTCTGTGGGGAAAAGCTTCATTCAGCCCTCTTCCAGTCATCGTACTGGAAGTGGGCAAGAAGTCCATTCAGGTCCAATGAGCCAGATTTCACAGCGCTGACAGCATCAACCTAGTCAGTGCCATGAGTTTAGTTAGTTAGTTAGTTAGTTTATTTATTTATTTAAAACATTTCTATGCCATCCCCATCACAACAAAGTCTCGGGGCGGCTCACAAAGGATACATAAATAAAAACAATAAAACAATTTTAAAAAATTGTTTAAAAACCCCCGGTGCATTCTCAGCTAAAAATTTAAAATCCTATTAATTCAAATAATTTAACAATTAAAATAAGTTTTAAATAAAAAGGTCTTAACCTGGCACCAAAAAACAAATAACAATGATTCCCTCCATCCCATCATCAAACTCAAAACAAACCTTTGACATGCTGTTCTTTCAGTGAAGCTCTACAGATTACAGAACAGTGTGAATTCTAAATAGCCAAATACCAAAGCCTAGGGAGAAGCTCCTGCCCATGTGAAAAGCTGAATCCAAACTGGAAACTTTCTTTCCTCCCCTCCCTTTCAGTAAAGCTTCTAACTCGATGCTCAGGGTAGCTCTTGCTGCTTGAGGGCAAGATGGTGGGAAAAGCAAAGCCCCTCCAACTGAGCAGCTTGTTTCTCCCATCATCTCTTTACTGGGTCAATGGCTGGGTCCCACTTGTGCTCCCCCTCCTATCCTGAAAACCCTTCCACCCCTTCCAAAGCAGGTCAGTTCTCACGTTCTGCCTGAAAAACTTTGCTAGATAATCTTGAAACCTTGTCCCCTCTCTTCCACTTCCTCTCTTCTTCCTCAGAATCAGATGAATCTGTCTGCAGTATCTGCAGTGAGTGAGAATCCCTTTACTGGGATTATTATACCTTTTTTGCCATGATCTATTGATTAGGAGAGAGAAGGTAGAGAGTGAGTAATGTTTGAATAAATTGTATATTGTGAATAGTTAGCAAATAGGCTAAATTTCATTGAGATTTGCTCACTGTTGTTGCCCTTGCTTTTTACATTGTGTGTTAAGCATCGCAGTCCACTAAGACAAGGATACCTCCTTGTCACATAAGTCAAGCAAGCCCAGAGCTGCACAATGAATCTAGTGTGGAGTAATTTTGAGAGCTGACAGTGTCTAACCTCTCAAAACAGAAAGAGCATTGACAAGTCAGAAAGGAAAGCAAAATCCAAAAAGGTACAGTGGAATTCTGTATAAGAGTATGTCTTCCTGAACATAGAGGAGCATATCTATTCATTTATTGTCACATGTTCATGTTTCAGAATCATTCTGTAAACCGGAAATGCTCCAGGGCTATTGTTTCAGTCCTGTATTAATGCTAACACTTGCAATGATCTAAATGCTTGAGACAGACCCTATTAAAATGTTAAGTGTAGAAAGGGCAGCTTGCCCCCCAGAGGAAGACCCCTAGGCAGTCTTACAATAGTATATTACTGTATTTTTAAAATGTAATATAGTATATCATCCAAACACTATATGACATCCATATCAATACGATTAATCCAAATGCGCAAATAACTGTTTTAATTTAAGCAGACCGGGTCAGCTTGTTGTAGCTACCTGTATTTATAGGATAAAATCACCACCTATTGTCCATTGAATGGAATGTCTCACTGTGGACACCTGACCTACTTTGCCAAAATTTCATTTTAAGACATGCAATATAAATGGCGATTTTCAGACTGAAGAAATGTCACATAATGCCTTCTGTGCACATTAATATTTGCATCCTGGCAGCAAGCAACACATTTTTACTACAGAAGACTTCCTTTTTTTCCTGGGAGTAACCATGTGATCATTCACCATTGCTTGTGACCTTGTGATTGACTCTCATTTTGGAAGCAAAGCAAAACCATCCCAAAACATGATAGTGCTTGTTCTATAATGCAGGGTATTCACAGGGTACAGAAGTGTTAGAGTCTGTAAATTTAATGAACATTTACATGCAGCAAATCAAAGTGGAATCTCAATATTAAGAGATGTTTAGGACTAAACGATAAGAACAGATCAGCTGTGCAAATAGTTTTGGGAAGGAAATTCTACCAAAGACAAGAACTCCACCTCTACCTTTTCTGCTTTGGGTAGCAGGGTGTGGCAGAGTAATGCTTCTACCCAATCAAAACAATCCTGGATTATTTTCTGTGAGCAACTGTCTGAACTTCCCCAAGTAAAAATCATGTATCTAAAACAGAGATAAGTATCTTCTGTTATTCAAATATTTCGTCTTCAACTCCTATTTGCCTTAGCCAAAAAGGAAGGAAGATGGGGTTGTAAGGCAGTGACGGCAAACCTTTTAGAGCCTAAGTGACCAAACTGCAACCCAAAACCCACTTATTTATCGCAAAGAGCCAACACTGCAATCAAACCTGAAAACTGAGCTTTTAGTATAGAAAAACCAACTCACAGCCAGTCCAAGCAAATATATACATATATCCTTGGCAGTGCATGGACTGGCCATGCAAAAGATCAGACAAGTTGCAGCTAATGAGTCGTGGCTTGTGATGTCATCTCCTGGCACCACTACTTTCCGAGCATGTGCATGGCCCCTATGTGCACTATTATGCTCGGCTGCTGGGGCGATGCTGGGGCGACTTGCCTCATGTGCCGACAGAGAGGGCTCTGCATGCCCACCGTGCCACACATGCCATAGGTTCACCACCACTGCACTAACCCTATCCTTGTGACTCCCCTAGCCCCTAATACAGGGGTAAAATACCATTGCAAATAATGTGATTTTGAAAAAGCCTTCC
>NW_025335440.1:25296127-25376182 GCF_004798865.1 Varanus komodoensis | reverse complement strand
CAGCTCAGCATTTCTGCCCATTCCAAACACATTCCAACCATCAAACTCATGACAGGACACCTCATTTCTCTAACCCTAACCCAGTGATGGTGAACCTTTTAGAGCCTAAGTGCCCAAACTGCAACCCAAAACCCACTTATTTATCACAAAGTGCCAACAGTGCAATCAAACCTGAAAACTGAGGTTTTAGTTTAGAAAAAACACCTCACAGCCAGTCCAAGCAAATATCTATCTATCTATCTATCTATCTATCCATCCATCCATCCATCCATCCATCCATCCATCCATCCATCCATCCTTGGCAATACACTGACTGACCATGAGAAAGCTCGGATGAGTTGCGGCTAAGGAATCGTCGCCTGGCGCCACTACTCCTTTCCAAGCATGTGCATGGCCCCTATGTGCGCTTTTATCTGATGCTCGGCTGCTGGGGCAATGCTGGGGCGACTTGGCTCACGCGCCGACAGAGAGGGCTCTGCATGCCCGCCGTGCCAAGCATGCCATAGGTTCGCCACCACTGATGTAAGGCAAAACATTCAGGCAGGTGCAGGTTGCCCACCCTTGATCTAAAAAAAACAGAAATAAGATAGGCTTAGTTAAGTCCTTCACTGAGACAAATCAAACAGCGCTGTGTGCTCTTTTCATGCTTAATCATCGACTGGCTAAATATTCCTATTCAGAACAGAAGGACAAGGGTAGCTCAACTCTTCCTGTTTTTAAACACTGGTTTATTCCTCTCTCTTGCTGACTTCCTTTCATCTGAGTGAATCTGTAACAATTAGCGATGGACCATTTTCACAGGATACAAATAAAAAAGCAGAACCCGTTCAACAAACAGGATTTAGCAGGTGGTGCCATCTTTAGTAGGCTGAACAATCTTTCTCTAATTATCTTAACCTCTCAAGCTCACTTGGAGCTAAGGAAGTTGTATACAGAATTATATTTCTAGACTATGCCTTTGGCATGATGGGTAGGGAGGTATATAATTGTTACCATAGATCTTAGTGTGGGGGGCTCAACAAATAGAGGATATTGTTCATTATATATTTTTCTGTGAACTGTATGCCTGTCCCAGGAAAAGATTATTTGCACCTTTGTTGGGAGGAATGTTTGATAGATGATCAGTTGAACCTTATAGTATTTATAGCTGCAGGTCCTATTGCAACCAGCAATTAGATGTGTCTACAGGGGTTGCTAAATATAATTAGAACAAAGGCCCTAAAAACTGTTGCTGCAGATTGTGTAGTTGATGCACAAATTTCTGCAACATGTTCAACCTTTCCCTTGTTTTGACTGTGTCTCTTTTGGGCACACATATTTTAAAACCTATCATTATATAAAAAAAACCCAGACTGAGTGACTATTATAAGAAGAACTACTATATTTATTCATTCTTAAGCGCAAAATACAATGTAGTATAAAAGATAAGGCAGCCCTGGCCAGAAGTTCACGGTGTAGGACCTCCACTTCAGCACCAGATAAATGTTTGATTTTCATGATATTTCTGAAAGCTTTAAATTAATGGAGACTGCCTCACTGGCTGCCTCAAAAGGAAAATGCTGTCCTTTACTGCCATCTTTACTTTGGTTCAAAAGAGCGCTCTCTTTCCCTCTCTGTGTGCCTGTGTTTCAGTGCTCAGACCGCACATTTGCCTTGTACTTGGTTCATGGTTCATGGACAAGTTACTTTCCCATCAGGTTTGTTTCTAGCAAATGTATCATCTGTGACTAAACATGGCCACCATGGTAGCATTTTATGAATTGACAAGTGACCTCATTGCAGTCATTTAGTGAGAGTGAACATGACATTGGTCAACATTCCAGCTGTACCCACTGACCCAAAAACATTGGGGACTCCTGAGTAGCCCTTGCATATCCTGTTTGTGTGAAGGGGTAAGTGCAAGATCAAGGGGCAGTCAAACATGCCTCTGGCTCCACCAGCCAGGGAGTGCAGCTTCCACTGACATTTCCTTTTATGTATTTATATTTGTATCCCACCCTTTTTCCTTTCAAGGAACTCACAGCTATATATGCCCCCTTCCCCTCTCAATTTTATCCTCACAACAACAAGCTGTGAGACAGGATAGGCCCTGTGACTGGCCCATATTCTCCCAGTAAGCTCCATGGCAGAGGGGGGACTACCACCCAGCTCTCCCTAGTTCTATTAAGCAAGCATTAAGTGTGGATATCTCTGGGGGGAAGGCCCACACGCGAGCATGAGCATGCAGGGTCCCAAGCTCAGGGGAAGTTCTACCCTAAGTGTGCGTGTTTTCCCTCTGCAGATGTCCATGGCCAAGGTGTGGGTGTCAGAGCAAGCAAGGTGTTGCTGTATGACCTGATGGGTGGGCCACCTTCACTGCTTCACTGAGTGAAGCTTCACTGCTGGTGATACTATGACTTCACAGTAGTCATCTATTCATCTAGTCATTCATCTATGCTTACAGATAAAGATGAATTATTCTGGACCAAAAACCACTGGACGGGAGATCTCTACCAGATCAACGACCACTCAGCTCTTACATGGTATGAAGCAAGAAAAAGCTGTCAGCAGCAGAATGCTGAATTATTGAGCATTGGAGAGCTACATGAGCAAACGTATCTGACAGGTATAACATGGCATAGCATACCTGCAAAAGTGATCAGTCTCTTAAGACATTCCTTTCATGAAAAAAATATTGTCTCACCTGTAGTAAGAGTTTTCAAAAACACAGCAAAGAATATACTTTCTTCCACTGAAGAATTAAACTGGGTTAAAACACCTTCAAACAGTGTAAATGTGTATGATCCATTTCACTTAGGATTGTCAAATTCTTTGCAGATCACTACCACCTTGAACAATTGTATAATGAGCAGAAATATATTGGCTGAAGCTCATGAACAGTTGTACCTGCATGCCAGACGAAAAGCTTCACCTGATTAATTTTTCCTTCATACACACCATGAAAAGTACAAAAGTCATGCCACAATAAAAACTGGCACACCAGGTCTTTTTCTTGGGTGGGGGGGGGTATCTTGTTTCATTTATGATTAGCTTCAAAATTATGTAACTCCTAACCAAGTATGCTGTGAGCCGCCCCGAGGCTACGGCAAGGGGCGGCATAGAAATGTTTTAATAAATAAAATAAAATAAATAAAATGTTGTACAATCTAACCGATTTTCTTTTCTTTAAATAGGAATAACAAGTAGTATGACTTCTGACTACTGGATTGGACTTAACAATCTGGATTTTGACAGTGGATGGCAGTGGATGGACAACCATCCTTTAAGATATTTAAACTGGGCTCCAGGTGAGAGGACATCTATGAGCTAAAATATAGTTTGAAACCGAAAGCACCATTTCCTAGATAGTCAAAAATGCGAAACACTTGAAGGAATTTATTGCGAGGTAGAGTATTGAAAAACCCAATGTCCAGGTTTTTTTCCCCAAATAAAGGACAGTAAACAGAAACATACTGGAGTGTTAACAAAGGATATGAAGACTTATTGTTACATTTCTTTCATTCTTATTTTTAAAGGTAGCCCAAGTTCAGAAACAGAAAAAATCTGTGGACTAATGGTGGCCCATAATGGCAAGTGGAAGAATGAGAAATGCAGTCAGCAACTTGGATACATTTGCAAAAGAGCAAACTCGTCATCAGATGCTTCTGTTATTCCTTCGGGTAGGATGGTAACCTGGATAGCACATTTACCCATAGAGACGTTGTTTCCTTTCATAGAGAGTGCCATGTCCAATGGGCAACTTGTGGCCCTCCCAATGGTTTGGCCTGCAATTCCATCATGTTCACCCGGAGTTAACTACTCCTGCTGGGAGTTACAGATAAAATATATGGTGATTACTCCAGCCCATGATGCCACCTTAACACAGTTCTGGGTTTGCCACTTTTGATTTTAGTAGCAATATACCAAACACAAAACAATTCACTGGACCTTACCTGAGGATTTCTTGCCAGTGGCAAGAGGCACAGAATCTATCAGTGGAGTTATTTGTCAGTACAGATCTTAGGCATGGTCCCATATATTGGGACATATATTGGGCATATATAGGGCATATATTGCAGCAAGGTTGGGAAACTGATGGGAATCATCTATACAGCACCTCATTCTATCATGAAATGAAAATGGGGTATAAATAAAATTAAAAAATAAGAATCCCATGATAGGACTACAAAGTTAACACTTAGGCTCTTTTTCTTATATATGACTTCATAAAATTGCTTTATTACCTTTTAGTAAGCCATAGTAAGCTTAGATGAGCAGGAGCAGAAGAGCTGCTAGTGCTGCAGAGCTAGGATACGCCCCACTTCGTGCAGCACTGAAACAGGGACAGGTCCTATGGCAGTGCTCATTGTGCTTCTGCTTATAGATCTAATTCCAACGTTGAGCTTCCACTTGCACACAATCTTACACGTGCTGCTTCTTCTGCAAGATGTGCAAATGGAAGCACATCTTTGGGATCTGATTAATTTTTCTTGCCCAGCATTCTAGCAGGAGGGGTTGCACAGTCCAGCGGCAAGGTGCTGCCCCTCTCCATCACGAAGCCTCATGTCCTGCTGTGGTCACTGGTAGCCATTCCAGGAGGCTGCATACCATTAAAAGAATTAATTCTCTCTTCATTCCTCCCATCTTTTCTTCCTTGTGTAGCATGTCTTTTTCAATGATAAGTCTGCAGGAAGGGGCTGTCTTGCTTAATTTATTATATGCAAATGTTCTAGGAGACTTTTTGACTGAGGAGTGGCATTTAAGTACTTGAAATAAATACAGGTTATATTCACATCTATGCTAAAATTAAAGTTTTCAAAATGATGCATGCAAAAGAGAATAGCCATACACACAGGTTCAGAGATGTCAGAGTCAAGGACTAGGAATCTGATAATGGAAGCTGCATGTGACTGGCTTTTCTGAGTTATGCAGACTCCATGAATTTTCTGGCTGTTTTTTTTAACTTTCTGGAAATGCATGAAAGCTTTATACTTTAAAAATATGGAAGTTGCTGTAAAATGTGCTAATGCAGCACTGAGATCCACCTGAAGGTTGACTAAGACCTACTGATGGATTCCAACCCACAGTTTGAAAAACAGTGCAAAATGTTTCTATTTATGCTGATTGAAATATGTCTTTTACCTTTCTAGACCCTACTAAGACTGTTAAATGCCCAGATGGCTGGGTTGGGTATGTAGATCACTGTTACCATCTTAACAGAGAGCCCAAGACTTGGAGGCAGGCATTATTATCCTGTCAAAAGGATGGTGGAGATTTAATAAGTATACACAACATTGAAGAATACAGCTTTGTCATTTCCCAGCTTGGCTACAGTAAGTGTATCTCCAAAGATCTGTTCTCTTGGATTCTTGGGGTGGGGGATATAAGCACACATGGAGCACAAGAACAAACCCTTTTCAAGCCATCCAGACTGGTAGCCAGCATGGCATCTTGTGGTAGAAAATTCCATAGTTTAAATAGGTATAGTGTGAAAAAGCACCTCCTTTCATTTGTCCTAAATCTTTCACTGTTCAGCTTCAGTGGATGACCCTAGTCTTATGAGAAAGGAAGAAAAAAGCCTTTCTATCCCATTTCTGCACACCGGGAATAATGTTATATCGCTTTTATTCCCTTTTATGTTTCTCTTTACTTGCCTTCTTTCCTCATCTGACTGTGTCAGATTCCTGATCTTCCTAAATCTGTTATCAGATTCCTGATTTTCGTACAAGGCTGTGTTCTCATACTAGAGTTGCTGAAGCCCCTTATTCATTTTGTTACCCTTCCTTGTGTTTTTTTAGGGTCTACAATCCCTTTTAAAGTGAAGTAACCAAAACTATACACTGAGCTATGGTGTGGCCATAACTTATGCATAGTAAATATGTATAAAAGCATCTAATATGAACAATTTTATTTTCAAGGCCCTTTCTCCTGCTTTCATAGGTAGAAGTTGCCTTTTTCACAGTGGCAACATCCCAGGGCTATTTTCACAGCATTCTCCACCATAACCACAGGATCCCTTTTCTGGTCAGTCACTCCCAGCTCTGACCATATCAGTATTTATGTGAAGCAATTTTTTCCCCCACCATGTCCCAGTTTACACTCGTGTACAACAATCCACATTCACTGATTTAATAACCATTCTCTCCATGTGGAAAGATACTTTTGAAACTTTTGGCAAATGCTTTTTCTTTTAACCATCCTAAATATTTTGGTAGTCAGAAAACTTAAAAGCCACTGATCTTTGGAATTTCCACGGCTTACATTCTCCCATTGCAAGAACTGACCATGTACTTCTATTCTCTCTCGCTGTTTTGCAACCATCTGATGGTGCAACAGGGGCCATGTCTTATGAATTCCCTTTCTCAAAAATCCTCAGTGAGGGAATTTATCCCAAACTTTTTGGAAGTGAAGAAGGTCCACCAGATCAACTCATCCACATACCCACCACCATGCTCAGAACCAAAAAACACAAAGTCAACAGGACAGAATCTACCATTGAAGAAGTCACACTGATTTTTTTTCATTGGCATTTGCCAGCAAAGCAACATAATTAATCAATCAATTAATTAAAATAAAATTTAAAAGGCTCAGCAAGAAAAATATTAGGGAACACCACTTTCTGTAGCAAATTCAAATGATCAACAACCCCCTGACCAAAAAAGGGCCAAGAGCCCACGTCACCTACAATTTTCGGTTTAATGAAGATGCCAGTCTTAGAGATACAATACATATTTTGCCTGAAAATCAGTAATTTCACAAGTTATTTAATAACTTTCAAATGGATACCATTGGGACCTGATAATTGGTTTGCTTTGCATTATTTTTTTCAGTGATTTTCAGTGATTTTGTGAATGAATCTGCCCATTGGAGGTTGTTTGGGGATTTGCCCTCTTTTGATGGGCAGAGAAATACCTCCGTTGGGATGCCCTTCCTTGCAGAACTTGAGATGACCACGCCCACCAGTTCTCTCCAGCCCACCATATTTCTGTCATGCCCACTGTATCTATGGTCTTCTTTAAAACCACAGGTTTTATGCAATGTAATAATAAGTTTGGACCCACATTTATACTATATTAACTGCACTCATGGACCTCTCTCCACTACTTCTTCCTTTAAAAATGCTGCAAAGAGAGTCAGAGACTATCATGGGGAAAGAAAGAGCCCCCAGAACTAGGCTGAGGTACCTTCCACCAGAAAAGGTTTGTCAAAGGTCCCTTCCTTTCATGGACAGGAAATCCTGGATCCAACCCAAACACTCCAACTCTCCGTCTTAGCTAGGAGGCTCAGAGAGAGACAGAGAAATCACTCACAAACAAGGACTGAATGCTAAGCAGTCCCAGAATATTTGGTCTTTTTACAGAATTCAGAAACTAAAAGTCCTATTTGGAAATGTATGCTTTTCTATATTCGTATTTATCACAAATGAATGCCGTAACGACAGCAAGAGCACAAGTCAGAACGCAGTTTGCCAGCACAGTTGGATCAGGAGTCATAATGTGCAAGACAGAAATTCTGATGGTCTCCTTTTCAAAGTGCAGCTAAAACAGACATGTGCTCGAGCTTCCGGTGAATTGCAGGGCTCTCTGGGGCTGGTGAAAAGTATCACAGAGGGCAAATACGTCCTGTTATAGCTCCTATGAGGAACAACCAAGTCCGATATGTGAAATGAAACTGGCTACCAGATGCTGCTCATTTCTAACAACAGTGCAAGCACACAAAACATTTTAGTGATCCTGTCAGCACAGACACTCCCCAATAATCTGTGCAGCTGTGCATGAACAACTTGAATTGGGCTGCATTTATGAATAGCCCCCTATTTCCACAGCTATACCACATGCAGCTACGTGGTCACCACTGGGCCTCTTACACCTAAGTCTGAGAGCAAGTAAACAACATGCCTTTCTGTTCTTAGGACCGACAGACGTGCTCTGGATAGGACTGAATGACCGGAAGACTCAGATGTATTTTGAATGGAGTGACGGTGCTCCCGTGAGATTTACCAAGTGGCAGCGAGGGGAGCCGACACACATCAGCGACGTGCAGGAAGATTGCGTCACCATGAGTGGGGAGGTGAAAACTAGGAAGCCCATCCCTCCTACTAAAATTGCACTTCCCTCTGAAAAGCTGTCTAAATATAGGCTCAGATTAAACATTTTGGTCCAGTCTATGTTCTACATGCCTTTAGGATAGACCTAAGTACAACTAACCCTGCATACAGTTGCAGCCGTCTTCTCTCCTCAACAAAAGAATATTTGAATGTCAACCTCTGTTGTCCAATTTGATGGATATACACTCAGAAGCCAGTCCTACCAGGTTTGATGGGCTTACTCTCTGGAGAGGGGGCATAAAATGTTAGATTCAATTTATCAATCAGGGAGCAAAATTTTAAAGGACTTTTCCAGTAGCTATTAATGAAACCAGTTCTTAAGTGAGAAATGCCTGTTTATCTCACAGAAACCAGACAAGTTCTGAACAAGATTTCCAGCTCCTGGTTGTGTATGTTCAATTCTTCCAGTTTTTATTCTTTGCTCCCATCTGAGGTTAGAAAAGACAAAATAAAAACTAACGACAAAATAAAACAATACACATAATATATAAAGGCAGCCAAATCCAGCTCTTCTTGCCTTTTGCAGTTTCTTTTGAAGTTTGAAGTTTCTAGGAAAAAATAGGTTTGATTTATCTTTTGGGCAGAATAATGCAACCTTGAAATCATACATTTTAAAATTATTTTAAATGAGTTAGATTATGTCAGCCTAAGATTCTCAAAGTGAGCTAGCAATGAAACTTCCAAAGCTCCCATTTCCTGTTTATCATCTGCAGCCTTAAGATAGATCTCTCCCTCCCTCCCTCCCTCCTGGCTCCCTTGGCACTCTTGCCTGTACAGCTGCGGGCAGCACAGCACTTGCAGGTAGATTTAGGAGAATAGCAAAGGGAACAGACCTTCTTCTTTTCAATATTCTTGCCATTGTGCAGCTCATCAAGTTTTACTTCATCATGAAAGACATCAAACATTGGGAAAACCAGGAAATGTAAGCAAAGCTGAGCCATTTGCATTGGGATTTATATTTCTTCCCCTTTCCTTCCCCAGAATGGGTTTTGGGCAGATTACTTCTGTGAAGAGGAGCTTGGTTACATCTGCAAAAGGGAGCCTTTGGCATCTCTTCCTGAGGAAGCTGAAACAGCTGATCCAAACTGCAAGAAAGTAAGTCTATAGTAAACTGTGAAGCAGCATCAGAAATGTATTACCCTCAAACAGATATTAGTATTACAATAATGTTAAAGAAAATATGAAGCTGTCCATGGCCTGCAAATGGCCTTCAATTAATGTACAAGCACCATTGATAGTAAAAGATCTCTTCCATCCACATTTTCTCTCAATGACTGTGTAGAGACAACAACCCTTGGGTGTTGTTCTGTAACTGTATGTATGGACGTAGTTGTCCTAACAACCTGTGGGTGGTTAACCATGAACAACTTATGAAGAGAATCCATAGCTTGTTGTTGGGTTTTGAACTGTGAGTTGTCCACCATAGTTTGTTATCTCAGCTGGGTTCAGACAATCTGCACCTCAATTAGAACCTATGGTTCAATGCCAACCCACACTCAAACTAAGCTCAAACTTGAACATGGGCCATGCCTTCTCCTTCTCCTCCTCCTCCACTGATGAGTGATTACCCTGCTGTTCCTGAATCTGTCTGGTCCCCCCATGTGCACTGCTTTTGCATTTTCTCTGCTGGCTGCGGTAAGTCTCTTCTCCCCTACACTGTTGTCCAAGGAGAGTGGTGAGATTTCATTAGCACACTTTTTTCTTTCTTTACCCATGAACAAAGGTTAACAGAAGCTAGAACTCTAGGTGATTTTTTAAAATAGATCAGCAATTGTTTCTGACTCACAGTTGCTTAAGAGCCACAATAGCCAAAAGCCTTTTTCCCATCCAAATGAAGCACCCAAGAGAGCCTGAGTGGAAAACCAGGAGGGGACCACTAGAAAGGAGGGTGGCCTTGGTTCTGATACTGAATACAACTTTTCTGGTCTGATCCTGAGGTCCATGACACCCTTCGTTCTAGGAGTATGTGCCTCTCCTCCTGAGTCATTGTTTTACAAATGATTTTTACTAGATCTCATACTTCTAGAAAAAAACAAACAACCATTCAAGCTTGAAGTCTTCCCTGTCCCCACCCTAGAGAAGACTGCTAGTTTTTCTAGAATGTTGGTGATTATATAGAAATCCTTCCTCATAGATGCAAAGAGGAATGGGGGTAGCCACTCCAAATTCCTAAAATGTAGATTTCAACCAGTCTTGTGATTTGGCTCTCAATTCAACACCAGTAGTTGTTGTTTCAAATCCTTGCATTTCCACTGCAAAAGGATCTAAAACAGAGAGAGGTGCTGCCATTCTTGTAGGCCACCAGAACCAGATGAACCCACCATCCTATGAAAGGCAGCTGTTCTGCTCCAGAAATCATTCCTAGTAATCCGAGTTCCTGCCTGGATTTCTATCAAACATCTGGAGATGTTCCCACAGTATCTTTTAGATTCTGGTGCAGGCAGTCTGGGTTCAAAAGAGGATTGCAGAACAGCTGACATATTTCTATGGAGGTACATGGCCTCCTTCACTGTTTGAGGTGGTGACATCACTGATGCATAGGAGTGATGCATTCATGACACCACTAACATCACACATAGGACAGGCAGGTGCCAGTTCTCTGACCCCTGAAGTGAAGATTCTTGTTTTGGAGCTCTTTCAGCAGCATCCCCAAAATAAGATTATAATAACTTACTGTTGCTGGTTCTTTTGACAGGGTTGGAAAAGACATAATTTGCATTGTTATTTCATTGGACAAACACCTGTAATATTCTCAGAGGCAAAGAGCTTCTGTGAAGCTAATGAGGCATCACTGACTTCCGTGCAGGACAGGTATGTAGAAACAGGCATTTTTAACATTAACTTTAGAAACAGGAATTTTTAACAGTAATGAGGTGCAGAGTGTGGGGTGTGGGGGTGAAAGACCACAAACCAGAAAATAACTGGTCCAGTTGTTTGGGAGCTTTTTCCTTCTCCTCCAGACACACTGCAAGTCAAAGAAGAAAAGAAATGTGTTTTTTGGTGCCTGACTGTTCCTTCAATTAATTTCAACTGTTGCTTTTATGGTTCCATGCTCAGTGAGACAAGAGAAGAAAAAGCTTCTAGGTTTACGTGTGCTATGCAATGGGTAAATTAACTCTGTTCATTGTCAGTAAGGCTATGGATGTGCTAAGCCAGTGTTTGTCCACAATAATGGACTGGATAAGGCTAAACTCAATCCAGACAAGACTGAGATGCTGTCGGTGGGAGATTCACTTGACTGGATGGGAGATCTTCAACTTGCTCTAGAAGGATCAGGTTCATAGCTTGGAGGTGCTCCTTGATCCATCGTTGTCACTTGAGGCTCCAGTGACACTGGTGGCTCAGAATGCCTTCTACCATCTTTGGCTAATGGCCCAGCTGTGCCCCTACTTGGAAAGGGGTTGTGTCGGAGTGCCTGCTCCGACAATCGGCGCGAGAGAGTTCAGAGAGAGAAATAAAACACTGCAGACGAGAGATAAAGTTTCAAAGCATGCTCGGTTGAGTACTCTGGAGAACAAAGAAGTTCTTCTTTAGGAATTCTTCCTAAAATGTCCTCTTAAAGATGTCCTCCTAAAGATGTCCCCTTTCCTCACCACCGGCAGCCCCTTTTTATTAATTCACAGATTGTTACATTTGTATTTGCCTACACCAATCGCCATCGAGTTAATCAGCCAACTCCCTAATCATTGTGCGCAAGCGCAGGATTCAAAATGCTTACTGATTGCTTATGCGCAGGCGCAGGAAACAGGAAGCGTACTTATTGCTATATATGGTCACAAGCCTATATGGTTACACAGGTGAAGTACAATGCTATTGGCTGGGTAAGTTGCAATACTATTGGCTGGTAAATTACAATACTATTGGCTGAGCGTAGCGTGCCTAGCTACAGCATGAATGCGGCGAGGCAGGGATGAATTCCCACAGGGTTGCCTGGCTTCAGCAGTCTACATTCTGGTAATCTCTAGATTCAATTACTGCAACCCACTCTATATGAGACTGCCCTTGAAGATGGTCCAGAAGCTGCAGCTGGTGCAGAATGTGGCACTCAACTTAATAACCAGGACCTGTAAGTCCAAACATATAAGACTGGTTCTGGCCTGCCTGCACTGGATGCTTTCAGTTCCAATTCAAGGTGCTGGTCTTAACCTATGAAGTCCTACATGGCTTAGGATCACAATGCCTGTTGAAGCACTTCTCTCAACCACAATCCAGTCAGACACTATGCTTAAACTCTGGATCCTTATTCAAGTGCCAACTCCAAAGGAAGTACAGAGGGTGGCAACTTGTGGGAGGGCTTTCTTGGTGGTGGCTCCCTATATATGGAGTAGCCTCCCCACTGTGGCCCAACTGGCACCAAATCTGTCATCTTTTCTGCACCAGGTCAAGACCAGCCTCTTTGCTGACACTTAAGGATGGATTTGGCCACCCAAAAGTTTGAAGGGGCACCCCAGGTGTTTTCAGAGCCACTCTTTAATTCTTCATATTATTTGTTTTTATCATTTGATTTCAGCTGTTTCATTTGTTTCTGATTTTTATGATGCTTTGTTTTATTTCTATCATTTGTTTTTATGGATTGTATAAACTGCCCAGAGCACTTCAGCTGTGGCACAATACAGAAATGAATGAATGGGTGGATGGATGGATGGATGGATGAATGAAACATACTCATGAACATTTTGAGATCAGAGGCTTACACTCCTTGAGGGTGTAGGTAAGCAGGCTGCACACTTAATTGAAAAAGTTAGTCATCTCTTGCGCATATGATGCATTCACTACCTAATTTATTTCACAGATATGAACAGGCCTACCTGACAAGTCTAGTTGGGCTGCATTCTGCAAAATATTTCTGGATTGGCCTTTCAGATGTGGACCAGCCAGGAACTTTTAATTGGACCAATGGAGAGCATGTTCTATTCACCCACTGGAATGCAAGAATGCCTGGTATGTACTACGGATGTCAATCAGGTGTCATATGCAAAGACATTTATTTGAATGAAAGGCAATTCGATTGGCTCCTGTCTTGTACCTCAAAAAGGGCAGCAGTCCGGATGTGTTGCCATGAGGACTGGAACTGCGGCTGGATTGTGGGATGTCGTGAGCTGTGAGGAGAAGGCGCCTTTCCTCTGCAAACAGTGGGCAGAAGGTGTGACGCCTCCCCCTGCCCTGACAACAACACCCCCACCCTCGTGCCCAGAAGGATGGTCTCCAAGCCCAACCAGAGACATTTGCATCAAAGTATGTATATACCTGTTTGGGTCCAAGCACTTGCTTGCTTAAGTGAATAGCAGAATAAAGGTGCAAATGGCTTTTGCATTTCACAGAGCCTTTCAAAACCTTCGAGGGTTTTCATTTTAGTTTAACTGCTTGTTTGTTTTCTACACTGTGAGCTACACAAGCACAGTGTGGGAAATAGAAGTAAAATGCGTGGTCTAATACATAAAAATGAAACCTTAGCCAGAACTTAGTCATCATCTGAATGTGTGAAGATTGCATGATCCAAAAAAAGGTAACACCAGAAGAAAATTCAGACAGCACATGCAAGCTTTCGTTTGCAGAAAATCCTGGTAGCTAGACCATGTCTGTCAGATGCCGAATTAAATCTGCCTTTAGATGATCAGTAAGAAGAATTCTACAGACTCACCTGGACTGGGCCAGGCTTGTCCCTGCCTCGATGCACAGAGAGCCACACTAGAGCCCTTTTGCTTATGAGGCGTAGTCATGGTACTTGTGCCAAATGTGTTTGCCATGCGTAATTGAGAATGTGATCTTGTGTCACCGCCAATACAATTGCTCAAGAAATTGGAGGAGTTGGAAAGAGGATGTGGGCAGATTTTTTTCCTCCTTTTTCAAAATCCGACAGCTGTGCTCAAATGTGATTCAACAAAGGAACTGAGGTTTTTGTTTTTGTTTTAAGTGAGGGAAGTGACAGTTCCTCTTTCCCTCACAAAAAGGTGCATAGGTAGGTGGGGGGTGCATGTGCGTGTGCACACGTGTGTGTAAATATATATACACATAGATATAGATATAGATATGTACTGTGTGCATATATATGCGCAATAGAGAAAGGGAAAGGGGAGAGCTGTGTCACTGCCTGCAGCTGTCCCCTTGCCTCCCATGGGGAGACGTTAGCAGAAGCAGGGCCCCCATTCACCCCCTCACCTGACTTTCCTATGAGTGAGCTCCACTGAAGTCCATGCAATGCACTTTTGAGTAAGGCCATTGAAGATAATAGGATTTACTTCTGAGCAGACAAGTGTTGTTTTTTGAAACAAGAGAACAGAGGAAATGATCAGGACAGGTTGAGAAGAAATTGCCAACATTCTTTTTTCAAAGGATGGGGAAACAAAAGGGGGAAGCAGCCCTGCACTTATGGTCAAGTTTGCTGGGTGAGTCAGAGATTGAGGGAGGCCAGAAGCAACTGAGGGCTGACAGGACACTTCTCCACTGACCCATTACTCCTTTCTTCAGAACAGTACTGCGAGTTTAGCAGATACCGGGATGTGTACATGAAAAAAACACTGCCTATAAAAAGTTGCAATACAAGTGGTCTGGAAAGTTGCAATATAACTGGATATAAAGGCGGAAATAGCAAAAGGAGGACATTTGGGGGTGAGCATCATATGGCATGCCAGTGAAACAGGCATTACTATCCCAGTAAAAATGCTAGATGTAGATTTCCCCCTAGACTACAGTATCCAAAAGGAAGTAAGAGGTACACTTAACTCTTACATTTAGAAAGATGTATCTCAACCATGTCCCATAAGAATGGGAACTTATTCTGTTTACAATTCTAGAACAGCCCAGTTATTTTTTTTTTCTCCTCTCTCCCTAGTCAGCAAGGGACCAGGTCTGTATTCCAACATCCCTGTTGCATGTTTTAAATCATGAAATCTGGGTTAGTGCTTATTCCTCTTTTGAGAGAATGGGGTACTCGTGATCCCCAACGTCCACTAACTCAATGCATGAGTAGGGAAGTGGTGGTGTGCCCAGAAGCAATTTCCCATGGTAACTCTATGCAAGAACAGACAATACACTGTTTGGATGTAGGAGTTTTCCTTTCGATTAAAGAATCTGGACCAGTAAGGATTCCCCTGTACATGTAAGAGGACAACACATACATTCAGAAGCAGGTAGAGCCCCATTCTCACTGTGGCTGTCAAGGTGTGCTCCTGCATTGATTGACATGGGAGAAGCACCATTGGTGCATCCTCTCACATCTCAGGTAAGTCAGGTGTGCCCTACTAATATCGCTCCCTGTATCACGGATGTGTCTCAAACCGTTGTATTAGGGAAGCTCACACTTTCCTGCTTCTGTGTATTATTGACAAATTGCTTGGATGTGATAAAGACAGATGTTGAGAGAGGCACAGTTTGATGGACATTGTCAAAAGTGGTACAGATGAGGAAGGAGAAATTGGAGTCTGAATGGAAAGGAGTAAAAGGTATGGTATGAGCCAAGGAGACGAATTAGCAAAGTTCAGAGGAAGAGATGCTATAGAATAAAAGATGATGCTTGTTGCCAAATAGGTAATTGTGTTTGTATATATTTAGGCCTTCCTCGATGAGAAAAAGCATAGGAAAAATTGGTTTGAAGCACTAGATTTTTGTCGAGCCCTTGGAGGAGACCTGATTTCTTTCCATAGTAATGAAGAATTGATAATGGTTGGACGATGGTGAGTTCAATGAAATGCTTGCTGCTACTTTTTTAAAGGCTCACTATTGATTAATGAGATAATTGGGTGGGTAAGATGATTACAATTTTTAGGAAAACGTAAACTTCTTGAGTTGTAAGCTGGCATCAGTTCTTAAAGCAGAAATGCTAATAGTAACAGCAACAACAATAGATTTTGGAAGTGGGGTGCCATTTAAAATCCTGCTTTGATTTATTCAAGATTAATAGTCCCTTTTTTGGCCCAGGGCCAAACTGGCCCCAGACATGTACATGGGGGGCCAGGGGTCAAATGCCAGCTGTAACCAGGGCTTCATCCAAAGTGGATGGGACCATACCCCAAAGTAGACCCCATCCCAAATCATATCTCATATCCCACCACAAGCATGTACCCTCCTATTCAATTGCCCAGGTGCCATTCACACATTAATTTTCTCTATGCCTTTGTCTCAGTCTCTCAGTCACACACCCACCCGCCCGCCCACACACGGGACAAATGCACCTAGGAAAAAGAAACCAAAAGCACCATTACCAGATGGGGGATACTTGACTCAATGATACTGCAAGTGAAAAGGAATGGTCATAAATCACAAGCTGAATATGAATCAACAATGGGATTAGGCTGCAAACAGGGCAAATGCTAATTTGGGCTGCATTAATAGAAGCATCACTCCCAAATCATGAGAAGTACTAGTTCCCCTTTGCTCAGCACCGGCTGGCCCTTTGCTGGAACATGCTGGTAAAAATGGATATCTGATATTTGTTTTTGATTCAAATTATTAATTATGGAAATTTTATCACTAAGAATGTCAGGAAATGTTTACCCTCAGTATTTTCTGGACTCTGTGTAATAACGTATTATGTTTTAGGAATATTAAAGAAGCCTGGATTGGTTTAAGACGTCTGGACCCTGAGGAAGGATATTCATGGAGTGATGGATCACCTGTAAGTAAATGATCAGTACAAATGTCCTGTTAATAAATTGCTCATTACCAGTATTTAACTAATAATATTCCTGTTCAAGCTTTTTGGCTCTAATGGACTTGGATTGGCTCCACAGCAGTGTTTTACAATGTTAAGACAGAGAAGCACCCAACCTTAAAGTCTTTAAAAATGTGATTTGCATATCCAATCTGACGTAGAGCCCGTTGTTTGATGACTGGGGTGGCCCTGCCTGAAGACGGCACTCATCCAGTCTGCTTAGGAAGCGCCCTCCTTATCATGCTGCTTCGATTCCAGCTTGTCCAAAGTGGGCACGGTCAGCCAGGACAAGCTTGGTTTATACTGATGGCTGTTATGATCGCCTTCACCCAGGGGATGCATGAAATAATGCCTAGGCACAACGGGTTAGATGCTATTGCCATGGTCAGCAAGTGACTGAGCCAAGTATCAGTGAGCCAAGCCTTTTGCCCTCTTTTGATGTGAACCCTGAGAAACCTCCCAAAGGAGCAGTGTGCCCACAAACTAGTGTAAGGTCACAATTGTAATTCTGTCTCCTTTTTGAAGATTTCAGCTGGTGGAAAATGAAATAAAATGTATTTTATAAAAATGTGTAACACATTTTTTTTCCTTGTAGCTAGATCTCCAACCACGGACCTTGTTCCCATATTTGAGAAGTGAAAATAAACAATGCAGCGTAATTTATAGGTTTGGACTTTGGCTGCCTTTTCTGTGTGAAATCTTGCATCCTTGGATTTGCCAAATAAAAAGAGGTAAGAACCCTTTATCAACATATTCATGGGGCAACACTATAGATGTATCTTTTGCTACAATGTCTCTCTTCCTGCCTTTCAGAGAAGCCCACTGTTATGTGCTAAGCACATGCTGCTTTCACTGCTAAGTTTAAATTTTGTGACTTCATTTAGTGACATAATGAAATGTAAAGTATTCTGTTCAGATGACAACAAGGCAAGTATTACATTGAAGGTGTACTGAGTACAGAAAAACACGGATCATTTTTCTTGAACTGTTATCCCTTGTGGAGAGAAATGGGGTCAGCTATGAATCATCCTTTACTTCCATTTTTACGAATGACCTTTTGCAGTACCAAAAATTAGAGTGCATTGAAATGTTACTTGGAAATTTTAAAACTAGCTTTTTTCCCCGCAGGTGTGCCCTTAAAACCAGAACCAAGAAATGATTTAGGTATGCCAGCTAATTTCATAACAAAACGAAGCCTTATAATTCATGCAGTGTGTTAGAAGCACCATCTTAGTGTTGCTTCTCCTTGCTTTGCAGACTTTGAAATTAAAATAATTGAAGATGGTTGGATTGCATATGGAAACAAGGAGTACTATTTCAGTAATGCATCGGTCCCTGCAGAAAAAGCTCGGACATTCTGCAAGAGGCATAGTGGTGATCTTGTTGTCATTGAAAGTGAAAGTGAAAGAAACTTCCTGCATAAATATGTAAGAAATATATGGAACCTGTGTTTCACTAACCAATGCAGCAGGGTTCAAAAAAGAACCAGAGAAATGATTTGAGAACTGCCATTTCTCTGTCTACTGATCATTTTCTTCCAGAATCTAGAAGGCATTTCCTCAGCGGGTGGGGCTTGGAACCTAAACTCTGAAAGCACCCTAAGAGGGTACCCATTTAAGTTTGGTGGGCAGGAACAGGCGTGTATGCTGGAAGTGTTGCAGCTCAATTCTAGACAGTGATGCACGATTAGGGAGCCAGAACCTTGCAATAGTTAAGCAACCTTAACTGAGTGTTTCACATCATGAAAAGACAAGTAATAAGCATCATCCTAGCACTACTTTTCCAAGTGCTGCTTAGTGCTGATACTTGCATGTGATATATCCATAAATATAAATAAATATAAATGCACAGGAGAATAGCCATGTGCAATCCTAGGCCAACTTTGGTGTCAGCCACAGCCAAAATTTTCCAAAAGTTAACACGAAGTAAGGTACGTTAGTCTGGCTGTAACTAATACTTGGGAAGTACTGTTTATTTAGCATATAACATACATAGCCAGGGAGTCTCCAGTGTTTTTACACACGGGATGTTCTGGCAGCCAGAGTTGCTAGTCTTTTCTTGCACTGGTACACCACTTGAGGGTGATCTGGATTAATACCAGCTGGCCAGCAATGCTCTTGAGGAAGTCAGCATTGAAAAGAGTAGGCCTAAGGGAGTTAAAGACTTGAAGAGGGGTTGTCACAAAGAGGAAGGCCTGGTTCCCTTCTCGATCATCCCAGAGTGCAGAACAAGGAATAATGGGCTCAAGGTCCAGGAAGCCAGTTTCCAGCGAACCTCAGGAAAAATTTTCATAACTGTTAGAGCAATACGGCAATGGAACCAAACTCCTAGGAAGGCTGTGGGCTCTCCCAACACAGGAGGCATTCAAAATGCATCTCTTAGGGATGCTTTGAAATGGAATCCTGCATTGAGCAGGGCATTGGAACCAATGGCCTTATGTCGCCTTCCAACTCTAGTAGGCTATGAGTATATGGTCTGCACATAAATCTATCCCTTGCTTTGCTGCCCAACCCAGAGATCGTCTGGAAGGCAATTCAGGAAGTTTATTGTAATTTATTTTCTCAATTCCTAGGTTGTAGGTTTTCTTCCACCTCCAGCCACTTCCTCCCTGTATCCCAATCACTCTGCAGTGCCGCCTTCATGCATCAAACTCCAAGAGTTACCTTCTATCAAACTTGGGAATTTTTTTATTACTGGCTGGAGAAACGGGACTTGGCTTAGATTTAAAGATGTTTTTAAGTTGTTATAAATGGATTTGATTATGACTATACAATGTTCAAAAAAAATATGTAGTAGGGGGCTGACCCAGTATGTCCGATGTATTTTATGATTGATGTTTTTAGTAGTAGTTTAAAAATCCTAATAAAAATCTTTAAAAAAAAAACTCCAAGAGTTATGAAAGTTTGCTTGCAGCCTTAGTAGAAACAACATAGGGGATATTCTTCCACATGCAAAACAGGCTGCATTCACTAGTAAAAGCTAGATAACCTGTACTTGTGTCTTTGTATTCTTTCTTCATATGTTCTAGAGTGTCATCCATGTATCGTCAATGAAGAACCCTTACATTGGTTTAATTCTGGGACTTGATAAAAAATTTGGGTAAGTGAACAAAACATATAAAAATGAAATTATACTTACACAAATTGTAATGTGCAAGGTGAAACATGGTTTGGTAACAAATTAATAATATAAAACAGGAAAAAATGACTAGTAACATTACTATCCTAATTTTAGAAAGCTACTGTGAATGCCTCTAAAGTTTTCAACCAACTCTGGCAAAGCTGAAGAAAAGCCTGGAGACTTTAGTTGGTAATTGGCAGAATTGAAAATTAATAGGTACTGGAGATAATAAAGAAATGTTATGAGGACATATTTAAAGACATTTGCTGGTAGACATCTGATGGTCTTTTTGGGGAAAGAACTCAAAGAGGTATATGGGTGTATATGGAAAAGAATGTTAGCCCTTGAGTGGAAGCACTTTCTGAAATTCAACAGAATGTATTATTACCAGATGCTGATAATTGCTTTTCATTTCTGTGTTTTTCATTAATGTGTCATTTTCTCCAAATTATAGACTTTATTCAGTGCCTTCCCTTTCAATATTATTTATGTATATTTTGGTCGTTGGATCTTTGGCTGGAGGTGCCTATTAACATTTAGGCACTGCAGAAATGTAAATATGTGCATGACTAATTACATTGTTATTCCCAAACTCTCATATAATGTTATGTAGCTGGATGGATGGCTCTCCAGTGACATATGAAGCCTGGGCCAATGATGAACCCAACTTTGCAAATGATGATGAAAACTGTGTGGTTATGTATCTCAATACAGGTAAGGAGAAAAAGAGTGTATTTAACCACGTATGCTGCTGTGCGTGTATGTTTGGGAGTGCACCAAAAGAATAATTAATACAGGACAACTGCTGGAACTGGTCTGGTTCCAGACTGCAGCACTCATAGAGTAGACCCATTGGTTTCAGTGGGACTTAAGTAAATCATGACAAACTGAAGACCTATTGATTTCAGTGGACTTACTTTCACTGAACCTGGAACCAGCCCCCAGAATCTGTATTCACAATCATTTTTCCACCCACATGTATACATTTGAAATGGAAAGCTTTCACTGTTGTCCTTTGCCAATGGCAGGGTGTTAAAGTCTCTAATTTAACGGCTACCTAATCCAGATAATATATCCAAGATACCATAACAAGAGAGATCTTGGAAAAAACATATCTTGTAATCTATAGATTGCACATGTATGATTTAAATCTCTTTGTGATGTCCTGCACAATATCTAACACAAAATTGACTGCTTCCTGGTTGACTTTGATACCACATCATTTTTCGCTACATGGAACTTAAGGCAGCATACAGTATATGCACAGTCGGATCCTCTTTCAGGCACTGACTAGACCTAGTCCTGGTTAACTTCGGCAAGGCTGCTCTGTCATGTGGGTTCAAATCAAGCTCTGGAATAATTGACTATGCACCAGAGAAATTAAGAGTGGTGGCTCACAAGATAAGATTCATTTAAAAAATATATTTTGTAACATATGCTTGAAGATCTATTGACACTTCTTCTGCAGGTAGTGATTTAATATGATGTTGACAACTTTACCTCTCTGTTTAGGCTTATGGAATGATCTAAATTGTGGTGTTGAGCAGAGCTTCATCTGTGAAAGACATAACAGCTCTGTCCGCCCAACTGTTGCTCCCACAATGCCTGCCCCCCTGGCAGGTTGTGCTGAAGGCTGGCTTTGGTTTGATAACAAGGTAACTAATGTAGCCCTTCCAAATATCTCAACTATCCAGCCTTTTTGCGACATTAGAATATGTGCAAGTAATGCTTCTGGGTTTTTAAGCATGAAACAATTGCTTTCTATGTCCAAGCTCAATACTTAGAGCTCATTTGAGAGCTCGTGCTCTTTTTAGCAGCAAGTAAAGACCGTCTGATGCTCTCAGACATGTTAGTCTTTCTTTTTCTCCTGTTTAAAATGATCCTCAGCTGTGAAGCTGGAAAATCACTCCAACTCTGTAGCTGGGATTCAGATCTCCATCTCTGCGATTCTTGCAGCTGGCATCGAAAGAAGCACATCAGCTGTGCCTCCAGTGGTGCAAGAGTGGCCTGGAAGAAGGGCTTTGGGAGCATTCTGCGGGTGGGAAAGGGATGAGACCAGCACTGCCAAGATATCCTGCTGGACTCTGAGGTGCCCCGCTTAGCCAGAACCAATTGTCGAAGTGTTTTTCAGGATGGAAGGCGCTCCAGGTGACTGTCACCTCCAAGTCCTTCTGCCCTGCGTAGGAGTCATGTAAGCCTCCAAGTTCAGAGGGTTAGAGACACTCCCAACTGGATTGCACCCTTACTGTATTTTATCTTTGCACTATTGCTAGGTTTTATTTTCCTTCTTCAGTTTTTTATACAGAAGTTTTAAAATATTAAACATTTATATTGCATGTTATCATGCTATACTTTATAGTTTTAATTGTGGCGATACACCTAGAGAGCTTCAGCTATTGGGCAGTCTAGAAATGTACTCAACTTATTAATGAAATGCAATGAAGACATACTGATCAGAGGTGGAACTTTTCATCCAGGTGTCTCCACTGCGACTCGCACACACATACACTGTGCATGCCATGATGCCTGAAGAGGCTGCTGTATTTCAAAACAGTCGTAACAATTAATAGAACAGTGAGCAATTCTGTAAAACCCCAAAAGAACTATGGTCTTTATAAATAGCTTTAGGATCTTCATTAAAGGGGATTTTTAACAGTTTAAGCTATGCATTTTCTGCTTAAATTTTTTTTTAATGTGCTATGTTAAAAATGTCATGAGGGGAACGTCATCCCAAGCAGAGCTGCAGTATTGGCCAGCCATTTCTACTGGAGTATCAAAGGTTTTATGGTCTGTTCTGGCCTTCACCAATCCCCTCCTCAGGGTGCCAACTGAGGCAGGTCATCTCACATGAAAATACACAAAGTGTATCTCATGGCACAAAGCATACATTAAACAAGCATAAAATCAAACTTCAGAAAATACGATCTTAAGTCATTTCTTTTGTCCCCAAAGGCAATGGAAAACCCTGCTCTCACAGGGCCTCACTGGTTCTGGATTCCTTCTCAAGCTGTACTAAAGTCATTAATTGTCTAGAACAGCTACCCTGTAAATTGGTTGATGGTTTCATTACTGAGAATTCCATGAATCCTTTCATGATTGACGGAATTTTAGCGAGGGCTTTTTCCCTCTCCAGTGCTTCCAGATCTTTGGTTTTCATGAAGATGAGAAGAAAAACTGGAGTGATGCTCGCACTGATTGCAGGAATCGAGGAGGAAACCTGGTGACTATATCAAGCAAAGCAGTACAAGGTACAATTTAAAATCAATTGTTCATGCGAGATGATCAGTTTTAAAAGATGCTGATGTCATGCCATTGGAGCTACTGCATTTGGCTCCTTCCTTGCCACTCAGATAACATGAGAAAGCCCAAATCACAGAGTAGATCTGAAAACTGGGGCCAGACTGCAGCAACACACAGTGTGAGCCCTTCCATGGGACTCCAGGCTGCTCACTAGCTACGCAGTATGCAAAGGTCATAAAATGAGCAAAGGCCCATGATTATTCTGCAATACCACTGAACATATATGTTGGCTTCAGCTGGCAATAGCTAAGCAGCTTGACAATGGCCCAGTGCAGCTAAAACTGACTTAGGGCACAGTCCTATTGCCCTGCCCTGGATACACAGAACCCTCCAAACTCAAAGGCTTCCAGGCATTTAGTATTCCTATATAATCAGAAATTGACCATAATGGCATTTTTCCCTGGCATGCCAGCCTAATAATACACAACAAGGGAGTTGTTGTTGTTGTTAGTCGTGAAGTCGTGTCCAACCCATCACGACCCCATGGACAACACTCCTCCAGGCCTTCCTGTCCTCCACCATCCCCCAGAGTCCACCTAAGCTCACACCAACTGCTTCAGTGACTCCATCTAGCCACCTCATCCTCTGCCGTCCCCTTCTTCTTTTGCCATCAATTGTTCCCAGCATCAGGCTCTTCTCCAGGGAGTCCTTCCTTCTCATTAGGTGGCCAAAGTATTTGAGTTTCATCTTCAGGACCTGGCCTTCTAAAGAGCAGACAAGGGAGTAAGAGTTTTTTTTTTAAAAAAAGGATTTTGCTTGCAAAATAAAGGTTCCCTGCACTTCACAGTTGCAGAGAGTCCTGTTCAAACTTTTCACATCGTTTATATACCTTCCCACACAAAGGAAGCCAGAAGCTCTACATTGGTTGTCTATAATTTGCCGCAGTGCAGGTCTTAATATGCCCGCTCACAACTATTTCTATCAATTAATATTTGCAGAAGCTCCTACCTTTATCAGTTAAAACGATGCTTGTGACTTGGAGTTTCTCATTACCTCAGCCTCCCTTACCACTTTGTACGTGTCCTGCATGCTTGAAGCTTGTAGCTGCCTGGCCCACCCAGAAATCACCCTGGGTCTCCTTCGATGATGTGCTTGTGCTCTTCTAGGGAGAGAATGCCATGTGCTGGCCTACCTGGCCCTTTGGTCCAAGCCTGTTAGGCAATTTTTAACTTTTTTTTTTTTTTTTGCTGTTACATCTAAGGAATATGAAAAGCATCAAGGTGAGCACAGTATCATCAGTTCAGTTCATGATGATCCATAAGTGCTCACTTGTAAATGAAAAGTTTGTGGCTTCCAAATGCTTCATGCTAAAAACCTATCTTTATTTTCATTCAGCGTTCCTTACCATGCACTTAAAAAACATTTCTGCTAATGCCTGGATTGGACTGAATGATATCAATTGGGATCGTCATTACCTTTGGACAGATGGAACTGGTGTCTACTATACAGACTGGGGCAAAGGGTTTCCAGACCATCATGTAAGTCTTGCCTGAAAAGTTGTTCCTTCCTTTTTCTCACATGCAACAAATATCCTTGATGTTTCATTCCTACAACCAAAAGCACATCAGGGAAAGTATCCAGAACAGACAATGGGACTGTGGACAATTTCCAAAGAAACCTTGTGTCAGAAATGACATTTGATCAGTTTTGATCAGAATGAGATCTGCACATTAAACTTTTAAAAAGTTCTTCAGGTTTGACCATTCATACTTAACTCCATCTAGGATATTTTTTCCATGTTTGCATTCTGCAAGAAGGTAAGTGCTAGAGCATAATGTGTCGATGCGCCACTTCCCAATCAGAGTTAAGGTGGAGAGTGGAGATGTTTGGAACCACATCTCTCCCATCTCGCTCCCTGTGCTCCTGATCCTCTCAACAGGAGCTGCTATCTAGCATTTCTCTTAACAGTAATCTCCCATCTATCCCCTAAGTACTGAGTTGTTATGGCTAGTAAGACCAGCCCTTTGGACACTGCATATGTTCAGAGGCACTTTGATAATGCCAAGAAACTTGTAAGAATGATGTTTACATGTCATGATTAATGGTTACTGTTCCCCTTTGCCCCCCACCACGACTCCCTTTTAAATCTCCACACTCTCTTTCAATCTCCATGGCCATTAATCCATTTCAAGTTTAATTTCAGGCAACAGCCCTCCTTCCCCTCCCCTCCCCTCCCCTCCCCTGTGTGTGAAGAGCTGCCTCCCTTATGCAGACAATTAGCCAAGGAAAACAAAAACAGAGGTTCGGTAAGATGGAGTACTTCGTATCGTCTCCATCTGATTGGTCAAGACATAGGGTTTTGTATGCATATTTGCATTTGGGCTTGGTGTACTCCCTTGGCATTTTCCTTTTCTTGTCACGGCTAGAGTTCAGAATCCATGTCTCCTGAAGAGGTTGAAGAGTCATCCAAAAGGGCAAAGAGTTAGGCTAAGGGCATGATACGGAGATAACAAAGATGCTGCCCAGCCAGGAAACAGGAGACTTTTGAGACCAAGGAGCTAGCTGAGAAGCAATGAATCAGCAGCAGCTAGCAATTTCATAGCTGCTACTATAGCTGCCATGATTCAGAAGATGGGTCACTCACAGCTTCATCCTCCTGCGTATGGCTCAGAGATAGAAGGTTGCCTGGCATGCACTGTGCTTTTGCTCTGAGTCTGGCGTGGACTTGACTCTAGGGACATCCAGACCTTGTGGAACCTGTCCCATGTGCATTTTGTGGATTCTTTGTCCTGGTGCCTGCTAACAGTTTCTGTATTTTTTCAGTGTGCATAAGAGTGCACACAAAAACCCATTAGAATTTTCACCACAATTTACCACAAACATTAGGACATAAAAATTAACACATTTTCCAACATTCCATCTAGCTTTTCCAAGTGTGCACAATTTACTGATATTTTTGGATGGGCTGATGTCTCAGTGCAAACTTGCATTTTTCCAGACAAATAGATTTGCATAGATTTGGGGGAATTAAAATCGATCAAAAGTCTGTAGACTTGTCATAGCATGGAGTGGCCAGTCTTCTCTGAATTTTGTGGATCCAGTTCTTAGAAATCCATATGTATTGTAGTCAATCCTGGATTTCTCCAGCATTGCTGCTTGGCACCTTTTCTGCTCTTGGAGTCCCAGGAGCGATGGTAAAAAGATTGGAGTGGGAATGGCTGCCAAGTCAGCACAGAAACCAACTCTAGAAACTTCCTGGGTGGAGGTTTCAGTATGTTTCAGTATGTTTGCCAGAGTCCACTGAGTCCTTTTGCTATCACTACATCCTGTGACCAGGGGAAGTCCCCCTCCCCCTCGGGGTTTTCCAATGTACAGACTTATCCTATGTTAGGCACAACACGAATGCAATGCAATGGATATGTATTTACACACAGAGCATCTGACTTGGCTCTGAAAAGCACAGAATCATATCTCCTCCAATCTGAAAAATACAGAAGGAGAATTGTGATCACAACTGGAAGTTTGTACAACGTAGAACTCTTCTTTATTCCCTAGGGTGACTGTGTTTTTATAAATGCTAAGCCTGAAAGATTGGCAGGAAATTGGCGAAATCAATACTGTAAAACTAAGAAAAGCTACATTTGCCAAAAAAACGTTGGTAAGTTTTTAGAAGACTTGCAGCAGAAAATTATTTGTAATTCAGATGTAGTCCAAAGCCAGTTTTCTATGATAAATTATTCTGGGCAGAAAGAACATAACTTTGTTATCTTTAAATGCATGTACTGATGTACTGATCAGTCTTTTCTTTAGAAAGTGTCAGCTATGATAAATATCATGCAGATATGTAGAAATGATGCATGACACCAGAGAACCGTGATTAGGCATCCCCAGTAAATAACCTGATTTCCCCTCGCCTCACTCTATTCATTCCACAACCCATTTCACCTCACTCCACAACCCATTCATCAAGAACAGACCAGAAAAAACCTGCTCGTATAAGTTGAGCTATATTTTTGTGTCATACACATAGTTCTGCTCAGTTACTCACAATGGTAACCTATGTCTCTGAGGTACGTGCAAACATGTGAATGCAAGAATAGCACCCGAATCTATATGCTGCATATATGTTCACTGGCCCACTTAGAAGGCTGAACAAGTCTTCTGCAATGGAAAGCAAGTAATTACACAAGAGTACCTTTCTTAACCTGGAAAGAATAGAGATATCATTCAAACAGGCCTGGGTTTAACTCTTTAGAGATTATAAATATAATAGATTGGCCAGCATGATCCAGATTTTTTTCTTAGAAACTGAATACAACTATATTTTGCCACAGTGAAAATCTTCACTGAACTTTTAGGTTGTTAAAACACTGTATTTCAGATTTTTGGAACCCTAAGATAATGAAATGTGGGGAACAGCAATATTTAGCATGTCAGCATCATGTGAAACCAATTTATGTCATTAGAGAATATGTGCCGTCTAAACTGACCTCTGCCTTTTCTCTGCATTACTTTGCTGCATAGATCCAGCACTGCCTCACCACGAAACGACCATTCCGGCCTCCGGCTATGTCCCTTATGGAAACAGCAGCTATTCGCTTGCTAGCCCCAAAATGACTTGGGAAGAAGCACGAAGAAAGTGTCGCTCCGAGGGGGCAGAACTTGCCAGAGTTTTAACTCCCTACGTCCAATCATTCCTGTGGCTGCAGGTGTTAAAATATGGGGAGCCGGTGTGGATCGGGCTAAACAGCAATATGGTAAGAATGGCAGGCGGCCAAGAGCAGAAAGCTATTCACCCATGCGAGGGCTTTGAGCATGTCCGTAGCCGTACCCATGCCGAGTCTTGCGATACGTTGCCAGCACAGGGTTTTTATCTGTTGACATTGTGGACAGTTTCCTCCATTAGAATCTCTTCCAAAACAGGGTTAGATAAAATCAGTCACCAATTTCCAGGTGTGTAGCTAGAATGCACATCTTCACTGTATCAGCAGAACTAGCAGCTCTAATATAAATTTAACTGTGGTTCTAGAGGCAGGATAAAGAAGTGTCCATAGACCTTTACAAAGGTTACCCATTTCTTTGCCCCCATCATGCCCAGGTTTGCATAACTGAGGATCCCATGGCTTGTTCTAGTCTGGCAGAGTGGTTTGTAAACTGTTCATGCCCCTGCACTTGCTGGGCCTGGACAACATAAACCTCATGCTGATGAGGCAGTCTGCGGCCATCATGCATGAAGCAGGGAAGGAAGCTATGGTGGCTGGAAGTGGATTTCTTTCCATGATCATGTGAACCTGCCCTGTTATCTATTTATGTTTGAAGCCACGCTCTGCTTCAGCCAAGGTATCACAAATCCACTCAATTTCCTCTCCTATAAGCCATCGTCCAATGTAGAACACACTACCAAGGTTCATTTTCTTTCATCTCCTAGAAGGGCTAGGAAAGACTCTTGTCCAAAGCCCTCAAAATCTATCAATAGTACTTAGCAAGATGAAAAGGAACTTAACATATCCAGTTTGGTCTTAGCTACAGTTTAGCTATTTATGCTATTTACCTATTCCTCAGTAGCCAGGTCTATTGACTTGCTCTCATACTAATACTAAATAAACGCCAATGCTAGGAGCAGTCCTAATCATTTCTAGCAGGGTATCTAAATCATATATTATCAGGTGAATGGGTATCCTGAATCTTTATCATCCATGTACGGCAATACATTACGGTGGTTTTGTTCTTTTGGATGTGCTTGTGTAGCCCAAATCACATGATTAAGTCCTCTGAATACATAAAAGACTTTATTTCTGGCTTTGTTTGCCATTTCCTGCTTAGGTTAGATGGGGCTTTTTCACTCCAGCTTGGTCCTTTGAATGCCTAAAGGAGGTGGCCTATGTGCCACTAAACATTAAATAAATAAACATGCCTGAGGCTGCAGTGTCTGCTTTCAATTTATTTTCCAATGGAGTTTTTGCTGCATTTTCCTTTAAGTGAAAGTTAATTTATCAGGCAGGAGGACAAGAAAACCAGTCTGTTTTTTGCTGTGTAGAACCACTTCAAAAAAGTTGGACCTGCAAGAGGTGTTGCCTGGGCCTTGTTGCTGCTTTTCGTGCACCCTGCCCTGCTAAATGTATGTTGGGTGCTTGTGCAAAAGGGGATTCCATATGTACAGATGGACTTGCATTGAGTTCCTGCACGTGAGGAAATTATTCTAAAGGGTCAGGGTGCAATCAGGTGGACTGCTTCAAATTGTTTCACTTTTCTTTAAATGAACTTTAAAGCTTTTACTAAGCCAAAGTGAGCATTTTCTGGTGTGCATTCTGCTTTTAGATGAATGAGAGCTACAAGTGGATAAATAAGTGGAAACTGAAATATACTCAATGGGCTCCTGAAGAGCCAAAAGAGAAAATTGCCTGTGTCTACTTAGACCTTGATGGTCACTGGAAAACAGGAAATTGCAATGAAAAGCACTTTTCTGTCTGTGAGAAGTATTATGGTAAGTAAAGCAGGGAAGATATCTTTTAATGTGAGGCATGACACTTTAATTCCAGTAAAGTATGTATTTGAATTTTGTCCCCATATTAATAAATTCCCACAGACTCTAGAAATCAGCCCTTGGCACATCTTCCTCTTTCACAGTGAATGAATGAATAAAATTTTCTCATCATATCATAACAAAGAGACGAATGAAAAATAGAAGGGAAGTGACAAATAGACAAAGATCACCATTTGGCCTTGCCTAACCACTGTCTGGTTCCACTTAGGCAAGTTGCTTAAGTCTGCAATCCCGCTCTTCCTTCCCACGTGTTTCGATCTTCAGAGAGAGCCTTCCTGCAAGTCTCATCAGTGGCAAATGCACTTATAAAGTCTTCCCTGTGATGCTGCCTCAGCTTTTGAATGTTTTCCAAGGGAAATATGATAAATACCTTGCTTTCCTCTTGGCATCAAATTGCCTTAGCGCACTGGCTTCAATGAGTCTGACTATATTTTTTAGTCCAATGTATTCACTAGATAGTGTTGAGTTTCAACTGGTAGTATATTCTGCTGTTGTGTTATTTCCTAACCCTTAGGACAGCTAATTCCATTCAGGATCTATCAATGGTTGGTCCAGTGGAGGCTGATGGCTGCATGAACAAAATTGATTAAGTCACTGTTGGGTTTAAGAACAAAAAGGGGCTCAACACAACACTCTCAAAGAGCTGGATGTCACCTTTAGCTGCTATTCTGAAACCCGGCAAGGGAAGGGCTGTTTTCAATGTGAAAATTTGAGAGCCAGTGTGGCTTAGTGGTTAAGAGTGTGGGACTGGGACTCAGGCGACCTGGGTTCTAGCCTCTGCTCAGCCTTGGAGTCATCTGGATGACTTTGGGCCTGTCACAGGATGACTATCAGGCCAACCTTCATCACAGGATTGTTGTGAGAATAAGACAGAACAGACGAGGAAAATTATATGAGCCACCTTGAGTTCCTTAAAGGAAAAGGGGCAGGCTATAATAAATAAAAACCAAATAATTCAAACAATCTGGGAATATGCCAGATCTATTCCCTAGGTTCCTTACCATTTTTCTTAAAGTAAAAAATGCAGGACCTGCATACATAAAATTAACTTGTACACATGCTTAGTCATCTTGTAGGTCTGAGGATAATTCTTTCTTCCTCTCACCCAAAGGAGAAATAGTCTCACTATGTTGCTAGAAAAGCCTTCCATTTTCTGTTTTTCAGGACCCAGAACTCTAAAAAGAAAAAGGCTGGACTTTGCATAGCCTTCTTTGATTTCCAGGGTTTTCTATTTCCAGGGTGATTAATTGGATAAGAAATCTCATTAGACTGACTTGTGGTCAGTCCTGTGGTTATTTTGCAAAGACATCACAGTTAATTATTTGAAAGGTTCTACTGCTGCTGCCACTTATAGGATTCAGCTTTTAATTCAGTTAGTGTGTACGGTAGAATTCTGCAGATTTGTCCATATATTCATTAGCTGCTCCCTCGTTTGCTTTCTCTGATGCAGCCTTTGGTCAATGTGTCCTTGCAACAGATTTGTCCTTTCTAGGGATTTTTGTATTTAGCTTGATCAGCAGTTGATGTATCCCAGTAATATTGTTTTATTTCCGAAGAACATAATGTCATCATGGAAATACAGTTTTGCTGACTTCTTGTATGGACACGCAGAAATTCTTTTCTACAGTGCTGTGAGGTTACATTTTTAAAATATTTTACTTCAAAATCTTAAGCAATATTCACACAATAATATGTGCATCTAGAATACATTCAAAAAAGTCAACTATGTTGTTACAAGGCAACAAACATATTTTAAAGAATTGTTTCAGGAGCCTTGTGTTGCACATCTAGGTCATTCCTGAGCTACAAAAACGGAATAGAGAGGGCAAAATAAAGTCTCTTGATATTGTCCTGACTTTATCAGTTCTGGCTCTTATAAAAATTGGTATAATTTTAGTGACCTATTTATGTGGTACTTCACAATGAATGGACCTTAAGCTCAGCATTCTTCAACCATGAATTATTATGTTTACAACATCCCTAGCTATGATTTGGGTATAATGTATTTACTTCCTATCCTTGTCATCATTACTGAACAAAACATTACTTTGTGTTGGTAAGACAGGATACCAGCCTCTAAGGCACATCTGCCCTCTTGCCAGCAGGTCTATTGTTTTTGCTAGTTCCATCCAGGAGTGTTTTTCAGTTCGATTTGCTTTCCAAAATATTTTATGTCATCTTCATTCATTTAAAGTGGCAGCTTATGGGAGTGGTAGAGAGCAGCACCTTGATTTAGGATGAATATTTGCACAGTAGTCTAGTTTGATGCAGAAGTCTTGCAAGCTACTTGAAGAGTGCAAGGGTCAAGTGTGGTCACATTCTCTAAAAGGATGTGTTTAGAACATGAGAGAATATTAACTCACCCTGGTGATGAACTGCTTTCAGGGCCCCAAAAGTAACAACTGCACTGTTCCAGAATCTCTGGAACCATAACCCCAACCCTAACCCTATCCCAGAATCTCTGGAAGAAGTAAAATGTGATAAATTTTCATTCTTGCAAGCTGTTGGGGTGGGACAGTCTGCACAGCTGTAAATTATATTATATTAATTTCCCAAAGTGCTTCAAATGTGGTATTACTTGGTGCTCAAGAGCAGAAGCACAGGACAGGAGAAGACCAGAGGTGGGGTTGGGCCCAAGCAACTAGCTGAGAGCATCACATGAAGGTGGAAGGCAGGTGTGCATTCCAGCCAGGACTAGATAAAGCAGTTTAGTCTGAACTGGGAAGCACAGGAATAATTTTTATCCTGACTGTGGGTAGCTATGAGCTTGCCTATATTTGTACATTAAGAGACCTATTTTAACAACTTTTGTTTGTTCGTTCCATAATAGGCATAGACCCAACGGAGATCCCAGAAGGTCCAGGAAGATGCCCTATGTTTAAAAAGAACCAGATACCTTGGATTCCTTTTCGGTCTCATTGTTATGCAATCTACCCTGGCAGAGAAACCTGGTCTAAATCATCCATGAAATGTTCTCAGTTAGGTGGGTGCAATTCTGAATTAGATTCTCCTCCTCCTAAATCTTCTCTACTTGGGAATACCTGTTTAGTATCCTGCCCTGCACTGGAAAGGGGGTTGGTCTCAATGAGCTTCTTGGCCCCTTTCAGCTCTACTATTCTATGATACTCTGTTTATGTTGATATGATAAAATAATTCATCCTGTACTATAAAGTCCTGCTCAACCATAAAGTTCACCACATTTCAGCCAAACACTACTGCTGACATCATCTAGGAAGCCACAGGATTTGGGGGCGTTCTGGCCTTGTCCTTGGAGATAGAACCACACTGGCTGCCTCCCTTGAGGTCTCAGCTTCTGACAGGGCAAGAAGGGCAGAGAAGAGGCAGAGCTGGGGACTTACACCGGCTCCTCTGAGCACTCAGCCTCCTTGCTTTGCTCTTCCTGGCTCTTTATCTGTCTACTACTGCTTCACTGCTGGTTTTGGAGGCTTCCTTGGAGCACGTGGGGGGCAGGTATAGGATTGCATGCTCAAGCTCCAGATTAATGTTATGCTTGGGCAAGTAAGAGGAAGAAATAGAAAAATGGAATGGCGCACTATCAACAGAAAGTTCTTTCCAGCTTCCATGATACAAGGGTAGAAGGAAACTGAAACAGCATCAGAGGCAGTATACTCATATATGCTAGTTGCTGGGGAACATGGGTGAGATGGTGGTCCTGCTTGTGGTTTTTCCTTGGGCAGCTCTTTGGCCAGGGTTAGAATAGAATGCTGGACTAGATGCATCTTTGGTCTGATCCAGCAAGGATCCTGCCCTGCCTGGATCTTGCCAGTAGTACAATCTGAATCCTCCAATACTTCATTATCCTTCAGAATGGATAAGTTGGATCCTTAAGCATCCAGAAATGCGTATTGTTGCTTGTACTAGGCTGCCGTTCATTCATCCAGTTGGTTGAGGCTGCCTCATATATTTCAACAAGAGCACAACTTTCGATAAGCTTACCTAACTCTTCTGATGTTTCCTAGGTGCTACCTTGACTTCCATACGAGATTTAGCTGAACAGAAATTTTTGATGGAACACACTGAACAACTCAATCATATGGACTTTTGGATAGGAATGTTCAAAAATATAGAAGGTAATATTTAAACTTTCAGTATTTTTGTATATGCCATGCTGTGAAATCTGATACATATTGTGTTGTTGTTTTCAAAGTGAAATTGCTTAATAGGAAGAGAAGTTGGTGTTAAGCAGCTGTACTAAGAAAATCAGTTCACCTTGGTATTGATGAGATTTGTAGTAAGCATTTGCAGAAAAAGCTCACTCATTTCTGAGAATATTCCATCGACTCTTAATATTGGCACGCTGATGCGATGGTGCTCTGTACCTATCCATTAAGTTATTTTGCCCTGGAAACTGCAGCTTGACTTTACCCGCCCTTTGTCCATCTACTAACCTAAGGCATGGCAGACAGCTAGCTGGACATTTGAATTCTTAACCCCACCGAAGTCTCCAAGGAAAAAGAGGGGGCTTTAGATCTGAATGGGGCCCAACGACCATATAAAATGTCTGCAAGAGGTAATTGAGAACATTGCTCAAACCCAAGGGAAAAATTCCAAGATTGCTCTCAGATTATGTCCCAGCAACCATCAAAAATTCATTCTAGACTAAATCACTGACATTAAAAAAATATCTGTGCTGGCACCCACAAAGCAGCTGAATCCCTGGTCTGCTGAAATTGATCACACTTTCCTGGAATCATATTTAACACCATTAGTTAAAGAAGAACACTTTGGATATACAGTACTTATTTTGCAATATGAAGCAAATTGCAAAGGTGTATTTGAAAAATTTGTATGCAAATATATGTTTGCAATACAGAAGACTTTACAACATTGTCAAATCTGATACTAAAACAAATAATTAAATTTCATCAAAATTTCTAGCACACATAAATTTAAAATGCATATGGTTTAATATACTTCATGACCACAGATATTTTATGTACTTCAATTAAGGAAAAGAGTTATATTATACCTATAATGTTTTATAGGTATAATATACAGAATCATTATACAGAATCTCTGCACCTAACTGTGACCAGAAAACAATTTTCCAACTGAACAAGGCTCCAATTCTACAAATTTATCAGGACTTACTTCAGAGTAAACATGCACAGCACTGGGCTGCTTGAAACTTCCATTTTAGCCTAATTTATTTTTCATGAAATACCAAAAAATAAAAGAAACTTCCTCCTCATTCTGGTCCTTGGTTAGCCAGTTCTGCAGTAGAATTCACTCCACTCATATGGAGGAAGCGAAGGGATGAGTCCGTTATTCTGATCATGACAGAATGAGATGGGATACACGGAATGCAGGAGTCTATTCTACATTGAAGAACCGTCTTTGTCCATGAACTTTTTTTAAAAAAAGTATAAATAATGGTTTTTATGCAGAGCAGTACACACTTTCCAAACTCTTCTTTCCCATTCTATCCCAGTATGACCCCTCCCCAAATGTTCCTAGAAGTCATCAGACTATCCAGAACTGGAAGTAGGAGGAACAGCAGAAATCTCTCTCTCTCTCTCTCTCTCTCTCTCTCTCACACACACACACACACACACTTTTCAAAAGCAAAAACTCTAGGGCTCTGAAGAAGCTAAGCTTATATCATTAATGTATTTAGTGTTCTGATTCAATCGCCCTTTTTCCCAAAGTTAAATATCTTAATAGGTAAAACAGTCGCTCTGATTTTAGAAAGTATTTCTGCATAGTATCTCCTTCAGTCAATGCCTTTTAGTTACAGTGCCTTCTATATCTTTCTATAGGAGAATGGATATGGCAAGATAACACTGCAGTGGATTTTGTCAACTGGAAAGAGAATCAGAGCCTCACAAATGACCAAGCAAATTTCGAGGAAAATGCGATCACATTTCATAGCGACTGTGTTTTCATGAACGGCCACACTGGGGAGTGGTTCAAGAACCACTGCAACTATAACTCCAGGGGATTTATTTGTAAAACAAACAAAAGTAAGACTTAAATTATATTGCTATATACTGAATATAGCAATGACTCTGTTTCAAAGCAGTGTTTAAGTACCGAATTGGTATGTATGAAATCATGCAATAAGGCACTCTAACTGTTCCCTGGCTAAATTCGTGCTAATTAAAGCTATCCTTGCCATATCTGTACCCACCCTCTTCATAATGATCTTCAAAGAATATGTTTCTGTGCTTCTCATGCCTAGATGGGGGATTTGACAATATTTGACAAATGTGTATATTCAGAGGTTCAAGTGTGCCTTTGAGTGCTGGGTAGAGACTGGGCAGGTTTGCTGGCAGAAAAAGCCATTTTGTCTTGACACTGCATCGTCTTCTGCCAAACTGGTTCACAGTAAAATCTGTTCCTGGTCAGTTGACTGGCTTTATAAAAATCCCTTGCATGGCTATATACCTCCTGTGCTTCATTTTTAAAAATTGTTTTATAATTCATTCATGCCTCTGCAGTTCACTACAATAAATATATGCACCATAACTTTTGCAGATTTTGAAGTGTCTCCAAGTAAGGCGTCCGTAAAGAAAGATGGTAAGACTGCTTTATTTTTTTAATAGACAGATCAAATTGTAAACATTTGTGTTATTCACAGTATGGAGCTAGTCTCAAAAGAGAACTTCTGGTCAAGGGGAGAGATATCTGGGAAACCTTGGGATGGCAGCAAAAATATCTTAAAAAGTTTCAGGGTTCTGATGCTAGGGCTTCCCTGCTTCCATGTTCTCTTCTGTCCCTCAGAAAGGCACCCACTTCCTGGGTTTGAAAGCTCTTGGCAGACCTTGATCAGGTGCAACAAGCGCCAGCACTTCTCCGAGCCTTACAAGGGGTTCTTGCGGTTGTGCCATAGTATTTAATGCTTTGCATCCACATTTTTCCATTCATAGATCTCAGAGATGGTGCTGCAGCATCACCTGGCAAAACGGCAATGGTGGTACTCCTTGTTCTCTTAAGCCTGGCCATTGGGGGCACCATATTCTATATCTACAGGAGACGTCTCAGACAACCACAGACCGCAAGTTTTAACAACACTTTGTACCAGGACAATGAAATTATTCTTCAGAGTGACTCAGAGTTGCTTGTGAACGACAAAGAGCAATATTAAAAAATCAAGGTTGCATTCCAACCCACATAAGCCTGAAAGTATGTCCCACAGAATTCAGCAGGACTTACTTCTGAATAGACAAATCTGGGATTGCCCTGTTCAGAAATAAGTAGAAGGAAGTATTTTCGGGAAAAAAAAACTGTTCCAACCAACAATGCACAAATTTACTTTCCATGACAAGCCTCATCAAGCGGAATGTTCTAAATCCATGATTATTCAGTAGAAACCTATTCTGTGCGGAATCTTTCCCAATTAAAGAACATAGAGTTGTAAAATTAAGCATCATATTGTTATCCTGTAGCAACAAAAGTGACCTCAAAATATGTTTTGCCCAGTTCAGTAAAGTATTTATGAATGCAGCCCTTTTAATAAAGTGAAAATTGAACAGATTAGTATGTAACAAATATTTGCTCCAAAAGCCTTCACAGTTTTCAAGACTCTTGCACCAGTTTTGCAAACATTTTGCTTTTGAATTTGACACGACTCCTGTGCCAAATACCTTGCAAGTGTTTATCCAAAATAAACTTCCTTCATTTTTCATAAATTGCTAAGCTCTCCTTAGCAACATTTAGAGAAACATTAAAATATTATCATACGAAGGCTGAATCAGTTTGATTTCAACAGTGACCTCCGAACAGAAGCATTTGTGATGACATGACGTGGCTTTTATCTGACTTTTCCACTGACCTAGGTGCCTGCTTTGGGAAAAATGAAATTTTATTCCAGGAATTTCAGAGAATAATGCTGGGGAAAGGAAAGCTAACGCCTTAATTAAACTACCATACATGCTGATCTTCTGATACAAATAAGCAAACAAAAATATTGTGATAAATAAACAGGTCCTATGAAAGAGGATCAGGTCATAACCAGTTTGGGAAATGTGAGCAGAAAAGTGAAAAACATATGAAGTGAATTCATTACTTCCAAAGCATAGCTAGTAACTGTGGAGAAAATAATAACTAGTTGTTTAAAAAAACCCATTTTGTGGAAAGGAATCACATAAACTGCACTGATTGTTGTAAACCTCTCAGAGAGCTTCAGCTGGGGGAAGGGGTGGCACACAAATTATTCAATCAATTAAAGAAATAAATATCATTTAACTATAAGAGTCAAAGCATAGGAACTCCAAGACATTCCAGAGTCCTCACACTTTTTCTCATGGAGCCTGTCCTCGAGAGAGACCAAAACGCCCCTCTCTTTGATTTCTTGGTTTCCTTTTGGTGCAAGCTCAGCAATGTAAGATGTTTTATTACTTTAAAGGCAGTGTCCCCAGAACCACACTTTAAAAGCTTTACACTGCTTTTTACACATTTTGTTCAATGCTCTTATATTGCATATGAATCATGTAAACACTGCTTAAGAGTTTGAAGTAAAAGATGAAAAAAACATACATGATTTCAGGGACTTCTATCTAAAAGCGCTCTGTGTTGGTACCAGGCATGTGCTATTTGTAATTGGAATATGACATGGTGGAATATGTTCCCAGCTGATCCCTGATGACGAGAAATAGAAAAATCCCATATCATAATATCTCTGTGCAAGGTCAAATTGGTTAGGAGGATTACGGCCTGCTCTAGCTCAGATGCCCTCCACAAGAGGCAGTGAAACGGATTTCAACTGAGGAAGAGGAGGGTAATTGAGAAAAGCCAGTTCCCGCCCCCACAGTGTTGCTGCCCTTCATTTGGTCCTGACCATTTGTGTCCGAGGTTGTGCAGAAAACTTTGTGGTGTAAGGAAAGAAGTGGGAAGGCAAAGCAATCTGTGGATGGGGAAACAGGCTCAGAATTATATCAAGCTGACTTCAGTAAACATGTTTACTGAAACATAAGTTGTACTGAGTCGAATGGGATTTACTCCCAGGTATTTGTTTGTACGACTGGACTCTTATACCTTAGTTAATGTGCTCGGCATTGTAATTTGCCTGATACAACTTGAATATACTTCTGAGATCTGAATGCAGAGAGAAACCTGGAGACTGGTAACTTCTTCTTACTATAATTTATGGCTCCTTCTTTTTAAATAACTGGTTTGTCTTTAATTATTTCATAAATCTCCAGCTGGGGACTATGCCAGGGGCTGCCCAGTAGAGGGCACTCATATGACGTGCTCCATGAGGATGCACAAGTAGGGATGTCTGAGAATTTAAGTTTCCTCTTCCCAAACAGGTGAGTGTGCACCCTTCGAAACCACAAATAAGAGCATCCTCTTGTTCCCAGTTTCATCTGAGCACATGTTCCATGTGTGCAAATACCTTTGGTAGATTGACTCAGACCCACTTAGTCTATGGAGGAAAGTAGAACAATTTGGAGACATTTGCACAAGTCTCCTGTTGTATCATTGCTCGATTTGTGCAGGTTTCCTATTTATGCAGCACAAATGGCAACTGCAAATGCAAAAAAGGAAAGGGCATGAGATGAGCAGTGAATCAATGTTTAGAGAAACATAATGATCTTGAACATTGCTTGTTTGCCCATCCCTAGACACAAGATACTGTTTATTGATTTTGCTGTGAGCTAATTGTTTACATTTGGTATTGAAGTATTATTGATAGAAAGACAGATTAAATTAACTTTTGAAGCTTAAATCAAAATGTACAAGCTGAATATATACCGGCAACTGCCTGCAATTGTCCCACTTGGTGCTCCTTTCCTGGATTTGAAGGTACAGTGTGACATGGAAACCTTGCAGGCTCAGGGAGCTCTACGTGGGAGCCTGCAACATTTGCATCCATCATGTGCTGTGTGCAGCTTCAAGTCATAACTCGCTTGGTTGTTTTCTTGCCCATGAGAAAGTTCTATGGGCGTCTTACTGAGCAGCAATTTTTTAAAAGTCATATCGGAATAGCACATAGTGAGTAAAGCTCACCAATTAAAATCGAAACAGATCACTGAATAAGAATTGAAGAATAAAAAATCACAGAGCTCAAGCAATATTAAGGATCACTGTGAAATATGAAAGTCCTGAAAGAATAAGAAGGTTTTTGGTGACAAAAGAACATGAAAATAGGTGTGCATGAATATCTTTTAGTTATGTTGTATTGTGTAATATGGACACCATTAGAAAAAAGAATTATTAAGACATTACAATGTTTGAGTAAAATTTTAAGAGATCCGCAGCACTACATATAACTGATGTATCCCTATATACAGTATTAGCATACAACAGAACATACTACACTTCAAGAAAGCCACCCAAATATCCATATATTTATCCATTTGTACCTAAATGCCATGCATTCAAGAATCAAAAGTTTCATTAAATACTCCATCCATTGTATTATTGCAGGTGAATATTTATCCTTCCAATGCTGTAACATTAATCTTTTAGCTGTCAAAAAGGGAACATAAAATCTTTTTACATTGATATGTAAAATTTAAGAGATGGGTAAGTAATTCAAAACAGCACGTGTATCCTTGAATACTATCAAGGAGACATTGTGGTAACCAGTACACTTGAAACATCAGGTTTTGTTGAGTTGAGCATACCCTAACATCCACAATTGTTTGCAAAATTGATAATATTGGAGTGCTCCATTGACTGGGCAAGATGAGCTGCTCCGGTTCCTTATTTCATTCTTGACTGAGACTCTGTGTGTCATATTTGTCTGTTGATAACAAATGTCTATATACCTGCACAGTAGGCTAATGTAGCTGTTCAGCCTCACTCAGTACTTCCAGTAACAGAGGCAGCTCTGAAGTCGTAAAAGCAGAAGGACCAAACCTGGATTCTAACCAAAGTTTCAGTTGCATATATTGCTATGCAGCCATAGCCGGTAATGTGTATTTAGCATGCAAAGTGGAAAATGGCTATGTATGTGCACACGCATGTGCATGCATGCATGTGTGTTTGTATCAGGACAGAAATGCTTTATTTTTAAAGGCAGCCCAACATATGATACATTGCAGCCATCAAACAAGATTGCCAGGTCTATGGACCACTGAAGCAAAGCTTTCCCCATCCAGGTAGCATCCTTACTGGTAGACCAACCTGAGCTGGAAGACATTCTCCAGGCCAGAGAGACCACTTGTGTATCTTATGACAGAGATGGGTTGCTTCAGGCCTGATCCTAATGGGGAACTGCAAACCACTGCAGAATATGCTCAACACCAGTGCCCTGGGTAGGCAAACCACCCACTAACCGTCCCTCGGACTGAGCCTTATGTAGTCCATGGTTGATCTCTGATTTAGAAGAGATTTAGCCTCAGCTGAGTTTGGTGGTGGTGGTGATATAGATGACAGAGAGAGGGAATGTGTGTGGGAGAGAGAGTGAGTTGGGTATCTCCTTCATACAGTTTGACTGCACCCTAAATCCTCAGATGATCTTACTTGGTGGTGTCATGTAGGATAGAACCTCATGGAGTCCCAAAGTATTTCTGCCAAACAGATGAACAGAAATTCCACGCAATTCCTTCTGGAAATGGCCATCCAAGTAGGAGCAGAACAGCAAAAAAGCAGTGCCACTCACTTCTAACTAGGAAAGCTTTCTACACACAGCTTTTATCATATACTCACCATTCCCTACTCATGGTTATTTATGGAGCCTTTAAATGATGGTGTGACCCTCTGGTTTTGCTTGTGTGTCTAATCAGTGCTCTCAGCAAGTCCTTTTAGAGCAGGGAAAATGTGGCATTTAATTGCAAAGACAAAAGAAAATGCAATGTCCTCATGTGTATTAGATTATTCTGCTATACTGCAGTGCCACCTAGATATTATAGTCTCCCTCCCTCCCTCAACCTCTTTCTTTCTTCATTCATGAAGCACCAAAAATATACTGAGCACTCTACAGATTAAAGACCATGAGTCTCCCTGCAAGCTCACAGTCTAATAAATTCAAACAAAAGGAAAAAGGAATGAGGAGGGAAGAGGAAAGGAAGCAAGTTCAGGCACCAACAGCCTGATCAGTGGGCTTTAAAATTGTAACCTCAACACTTAGTTCCACTTAAGTCCTCTTGAAACCAAGGTGAAAAGTTAGTCATGACTTAAGTCTCATAGACTTCAGTAGCAACCACTCTGGTGTTTATGCCTTTCGATAGTAACTTCCCAGTAAGCTTTTTGATCACTCAGTACTTCTTGATAACAATTGAACACACCCAACTACCATTGCCCAATTACTGAGTAATCAAGGACTGAATAATGGTTTCTGCATACCTGAACCAGCCTAGTGCCATGCATTTATGAGAAGACAGCACTCAGTTGGCTCCGCACCTGACGAATGCATTCTTTAATGTCCCTAAACTCATCAAGCAAGTGTTGGCATTGCTGACAGGTGTGATTACGTCTCCGGGAAAAGGCTGTGCAAGGCCGTGTTCCCACTCGATTTTGGAAGAATGAGCTGCACGTAATCAAGCTTGTCCATTGACATGTCCTTGGAATACCTGTGAAAGGTGGGGAGCGGGTTGTCCTTGTGCACTGTCATACCGTTCCTGGACTGCTCTGTGTACGATAAAATTGGCAGCTGCCCTGAAAGGTAAAGCATCAGCGGGAGGGCCCCTTCTGCAAATCAGGGAATGAGCAGTTGTTGGCACTGTGGCTACCCACCAATTCATGGCAGTGGGAGCAGGTGACTCCCTTGGCACATGAGTCCCACCTTCCAGAGGCGATGTGTATCAAAGGGCCATGGCTCCTTTCAGAGAAGGGGATTACAAGGAACTTAAGTTACACAGGTGAGCAATCTGCAGACCTCAACCAGATATCATGTGCCTCTCCACCCCCATCTAAAAGCCTTCCAGTTGCGATCAGTTCAGACTGCTGGAAAGAGCACTCCGTCCCTTTCTGGGCACCCTGCTGGTTGGGAAGGAGGCTGGAGAGAGGAGAAAGAGGGTGTTAGAAAGATTCCAAAGGGAGTGGTCAGAACAAATAAAAAGGGTGCCCTTGCACACCCATCAGAGAGCAGCTCCCGGCAGCTTACATGGAGGAACGCAGCTCTCTGTGGCAATGCGAAGCGAAGCACAGCACCCAATGTAAGCTATTTATATCAAATTGGATCTTGTGTGTGTGTGGTGCATGATCAGCGTAGGTGGAAGATGCAACACAGAAATGCCGCAAGCACAAATCCACCAGCCCGCATCCATCCCTTGGGCAAGCCACTCCAAATGGTGACAGCCGGAGTTGAGAGCCAGCTTTCCCCTTCCAAGTAACCTGCATGTCACTTGAAATGTGCTGCTTGAAGTGAAACGAAGGTGTTGTATTTGTTTTAATGAACACTAAGCATGGGGTGGGGCACTGATCAGGAAGCTTGGCTGTGAAGGAGGGTAATTCTTCCTCCATCTATCTTGATAGTGAAAAATATGCCCACCCTCTGCCCCATTATGGCAATTCATGATCGCAAACGAGTTCCTATTGGCATCCATGCATTCGCTGGTTTGTTTATCATTGCTATTTGTCATGTGGAGGAGATTTTTTGAATTGCAGGTGAGGACAGAAGGATTAAACCTCCCATTCCAATGTTCTGAGGTCCTGGCTCCAATCAGAGGTAGAAGTATCTATCCTTGGTTTTGGTTTAAAAAACAAAGAAACCCTAAGATGACTTCAAGTGATGTATGTAAAGAACAGAATGTACTGTATCTTTGAGCCATTTCTGATGAAAGAGCCACTTTAATATGAATCCTGCTTTTGCTTTTAAGATCCATAGTTCCAAACATGAGTCTTGCGTTCTCAGTAGCAGCTCCCTTTAGATTTGCTTTCCTGCTAATGCTGTTTCTTCTTCCCCTCATGGTATGATGGGTTTTCACTTATCAATTGTCTTCCCCCTGCTGTCTGCAGCCAAGATTGTTCTAATCTTTTTTCCACTCACTGGAATTTGATTGTGAACATCTTCAGAAAGACCAAACGTCCTTTTCTTAAAAGTCTGCTTCTGATCAATGGAGAAAGGAACTGTGCAAATAATAAATGTATGTAGATTAAAATTGAGAGAAGGAGGATCTTAGAAGCAGCCTTGGGTTCTTTGCATGGGAAATAATGATGAGCTATAAATATAATAACAAACACAATAATCATAAGCACATTCACCTCTTCCTAGCACTATTTTTTCAGAAGTTTTCTCTCACACCAGAGAAATAAACTTTGTACCTGCTCAGATACATTTAGTCTTAACTGCCAGATTTTTGGAAGGGACAAATTTAGGCATGAGTTCAAAAAAGGCTAAGAATCCACTTCACTCAGGAGAACCAGGGCTGATTAGATGCTCTGAAACTAGGATCACGATTCATTGATTCTGAGACTTCTCTGGTTACTGGATGGTTTCTAAGCAGAGCTCAAATTGCTGGTTCAAGCCCAGTTGAGATTGGGACCAGCGCACACAAGTGAACACCTACTTCTTCATCAGCCCATCCATGTGTTGAGATCATCAAATGTTTCTTGGGACTTCCCAAGGTCAGAAGGGCAGCAGTGCCTGGGAAGTGATGACTGTCTCATTCGTGGCCTTGTATGTATATACTTTGCTATGTTCTTAGTACCAGATGAATGCTATTTTTAAAGCATACTTTTAAATAATTAAGCTCTGTGGATTTAACTGTTGATAGTTTACATCCACAGTTTTCTAATCTGCTTAATATTTCTATGATGATCTTCCTCTTAACTTTTCACTGCGCACACTTTCTTCAGCAGGGCTGAGAGAGGCTATACAGACATATTAAATGTTACATTTAAAACTTCATAAGTGGGTGCAAAAGCTTGCATCAGAGCAAATGCCTGCCCGCCATCTGGCTGTGAGGGCTGCATCTTGGACAGCTTTCCAAGGAGAGCCAGGAGCCACGAAACATGGGACGAGCAAGCTTTCAGGATCAAAGACTAAGGACAGACCAGGAGGTAGGGTCAAGGAGCACACAGAAGTCAAGATCAAAGAACTTGTCAGGACCAAAGGATAAACCAGAACATGGGAGCACATGAGAATCCAAGAAGACCTTCTTGCTTAGGCCAGACTCAACTGGAAGAGGAAGCCATCAGGGCTCAATGGCCAGCCTATGTGGGCAGAGTCAGCCCAGAACCTGTCGATATTCATTGAGGCCCTCCAGTTCTGTGGCTCCCCTCATGGTCAGCTGCTCCTGACACTAGTCTGTTTGCCTCACCAAAAATCCCATATAGCCATGCAGATATATGGCACATGACCTTTGAGTACAGTTGAAATGCACACAAAATCCAGCACCTGTGGAAGAACTATGTAGATGGCTTGCTGATTTTTTCCCCTGGAGAATCAGCTGAATCACCGCAGCCTGCACCTGCTGGATTTTATATGTGCAGAAGATGTTTGGATGCAATGCCCACACGCTGCTGCACAGGGAGGATTGCTACCCGGCTTGGTTGAGGATTTGGTTCTTTCTGTGATGGTCTAGCTCAGGAGTGAAGCATCGTTCAATTCAGTCCTGTGTGCTCTGCACTCTCAGGCACAATACTTCTTTATTGCTTCAAATCGTGGATGTTATTTATGGCATCACTTCTGGGTTGGCAGACTTTCCACATGCACTCCACCACCACTTTGCTTTGTGCTGTGAATAAGATCTTTTCATAAAGAATGCGCCCCCATGAATCTAATTACAAGGGATGTGCACACGGCACACTGATAGCACTGGGGGAATCCGGTGTGTGCAGGTCCCCGCCTTTGTTACTCATAATTGCTGCGCTTAGTAAGAAGGCTTAAAGCTCATTTAATAAGTTCATCAAAATAAGTTGTTCATCAGTTCAGTAATGGTTGTTGCGCAGCAATTGTGGGTCTCTATCAGAAAGCTGCACATTACCAAGTGGGTGTCATTAGAATATCATCTCCCACGCGACTGTGTAAATAAACCAAGTTCTTTTGCTGAGCTGGTGGCACACATAGAATGCTTTCTGCTTTTAGTGAAAGGAAACTTTTGATCAAGCCAGCTAATATTCCCAAATTGCTCAGTTGTGAAAAAGAGAGAAATGAGAAAATTGCACACCACAGAGCCATTCAGAGTGCTTAATGGCTACTTGGTGTTCTTCTGCTCGCTGATGTATGAGATGATGGAAGAAGCACTGAGATGATATGTTATGCAATATTTTCTCCTTTGTTTATGCTTCAGATGTTCAACTGCTTATAGTAATAACATTTACCCTAAGTATTTCCACAGATGGTACTATTTTATCTGCTCTAGGTCTGGTCTACACATGCAGCCTAATGAGGTGGTTATGCTATATTACATTTCTGAATGCTGCCCTGTATCAAAAAAAATGAAAGGATAAAAGCAATGCTATAAGAAAACCAGAAAAGCAGGGAGTGGAGTAAGACAGAATCTTCCTTCCACACGTGCTAGCAGAAAGTTTGCAACTTAGAAGAGCAATGAATAATTAGACTGGTACGGCTTTGATTTTTATGTGCTTTCAAAACATATTTAGCCATAGATGGAAGAATCCAGTATTACAGGAAGATTTGTCTGTCCTCTAAAGAGCCTTTGCACTGAGGCTCAATGGGTAATATTCAAGTTTGGCCTCAACTGAATTTTCTTTTCCCCAGTGCACCACCTAAGATTAATTTCTGGCTTTGCTAATGTAAAGACTGCCTGGCAATATGCTGACCCAAAGCATGTGTTTTGCTCAAGACAAGACACAGATTTGCAGCTGGTCTTTTGTGCTTTCAGAAATGGAAATCAGCCACACTTCTCTGTCCCAAAGTGCACTGCCATGTGGAATCTGGTTCAAGGCTTGCACATGTGGTTCAAGGCTTGCACATTTTTGAAGAAATTTTGTTGGTCCTAATAAAGGTATTGCCCAGCAATCTGTCCTGCCCACATTTATAATCGAGTGATATAGTTTACCACCTCAGGATTTTTCATTTTGCAACCTGGCCCATGCAGGTAGTGAGGCTCAGTCCTTAAGAATTGCTTTGCCGAACCAGATCCGAATTCTGCCCGGCCTGGAATTTCTGTCCAGCAGTGGGCAGCCAAGTGCCTAGAAGCTGCTCAGCGGCACTGCAGCGTCTCCGCTCTGCAGGCAGCCCGGCAGCCTGGGGATTGTGGGGACGTTCCAGGAATCGTGCTGACAAGCACTTGCTTATTTACAGTATTTATGCTGGACACCCAATAACAATGTTCTCTAGGTCATTCAAGAAGCATTCAAATATTAAAATATAATCACTCCAAACCACTAATTGGAGAATAACATTTCTTGCTGGTAATAGAAAAAATAAAGCCAAATCATACCTCTTGAGAAATGATGATGATAAAGACAGATAGAAAGGGTGGATTACAATCAACAGTCTTGCTCTCACAGTTTTAAAAGACATGGGGGAATTTTAAAAAGTCTTCACTTGTATCAAAATGTCCCTAAAGAAGGTTCCAGCAAAGCCTGGAACCTTTTGGCACCACTGAAAAAGCCCTTTCCCTGCTTCATATCCACTCAAAGTAGGACTGTTAAAGAGGTTTTAAGTTTGTGTTAGGTATATGTGGGTGGAAGGGATCTTTCAAGGTAAATAATTATTCAAAATAAGCCAAATGTCTGGAATATACAATGTGCTTTAATACCTTTATTATGTTTGCCTCCTCCCAAACCATGAAAAGTAGATTAACAGTATGATTACCATGTTTACTGTGAGGGAACTAAAAGAGAGGAGGAGAGAGAGGCTGTGCAGGGTTATGCGCGTGGGCACTTGGCAGAAGTGACATTTAAATCTAGGCCTCCCAGATCAAGTTCAAATTAATCTTGCCCTTCATGGCAGTATCTGTAAGTGAAACAAGCTGCTTTCTCTTAATAAGGCCTAACCACTCTTAACCTGTGAATTTACCTCTCCAGATGGTGAATATCCAAGTGGATGTGATGTTTTCTACATTATAGGTGCTGGTTAGCAAAACCAAGCAGTCAGGTCTATACAAATCATAGGCAATTGTGTTGGTCCATTAGGAGAAAAAGATATCCAGAAGCCATAATGTTAATTATAATTAAGTGGGTTCAGATAACATGATAATCCACAGCCAAGTATCTGTTGAGTGCAGGTTATCAATGGACCATGAGTTGTTGTTGAACACAGATTATTGTGCTGTCTGAATCCAGCCATGTTAAACCATGATTTAACAATGAACTATCCATGAATACAACTAATGGTTTGCTGTTAGATTGTAAACTGTGGGTTGATTGTGGTTGCAATCCCTGGTTTGTTACTGTGGCTAGGTTCAAACAACATGATAAACTACATTTGAATAGGAATCCATGGGTCAGCTGCAACCCATGCTGAATCTGTACTCAATCCTTGGGGCCCGGTATGTCACAAATTTGCAAGCTCTGCTGCACTAGGTGAAAAGCAGACATCAGTTTCCATCAAGGACTGCTGAAACAAAAAATAATACCTGTATGTGCCCTGTTTTTTGTCAAGCATTGAGCAGAACAGACCAGTCCTTGTGAGGCAAAAATCAGAAGCAGAGAGAGACATGGTAATCCTTGTATTATCAAATTGACAGATGCTGGAGTTGGTACAATCCCTTAGTGGTGGGGTGCACATAGTCATCCTCACCCCCCACATTTTAGTTCCACCTTGCGGTGGATCAACCCTGAGAGTCCAAAACAAGATACAGAGGCTCTCCCGCAGTTATTCTTGTGTTAACAAAATAAAATCAAGATATTCTGAAAATGACAAAGAAAACATTTTAATCCCTTTCTTCATTCATAGCAGAATGTCTTTTGAAAGAGCTCTTCAGGGCAGAGAGAGTGTTGCTTTGAATTACTTGACTTCAGCAATTGTTTCACAGATGCATCGCCTGCTGCTTTGTGACAGTGGTAACTGGGAGATATTTGCATAGCATGTAAACTTAAAATATATTTTATAATGTGATTTCTGGAACCTGCCAAAAAGAATTTGTAAAAATGTCGACCCACCTCCATTGTTACCTCAAGAGCAACTCTCTCCATAGCAACCAGAAACTTTTCAAAGCAGAAATAAACTAATCCTCTCCGGCTTGCGGAGCACCAACAAGGAATTTTAAAAACATTCGACTTCCCAGCAGTGAAATACTTCGTGGGATTCAAAAGGCCACAGAGCCAAAGATACACAATCCTCCCTTTTTTGCCTCCTGACCGAAGGTAAGAAAAGAGAATGAAATGGTGGAGGTGAGGATGGGAGGGAGGTCCTTCTAATATTGTTTGTGAGGTGCAAATGTGCTCCTTAGTATCATCCTAAGCTAAAAATCTATTTTTAACCATCACAAGCAACTTGCAACATCCACAGTGTTCACTTTCCATCTGACTGTGTGCCAGGCACTGCTTTGGCAAGCATTATTAGCTCGCTCTGCTTGTACAGACTCTTAGCACAACTTTATTATGCAAGGAAACCTACATTCTTGAAGAGTGAACCAGGTCTGGTCTGTATACAGGCTTGAATGTGCTATCCAGGGGCCATTTCCAATAAAGGGATGCTTGCGTTTACATTCCTGTATTCGTTGGCTGGATTAACTTGGCCAAACTTGCGATTTGTCTTTTGATTCATAGAGGCTGAAGATGAAACTGTGAAGGATGTTCTGTGTGGTATCTGGTCATACATTTAGAGTAAATTGGATGTCCGTGTGGATATCTTTGCTTCAGCAAGAAGGAACTTGAGTAAAGTTTTGAAAATGCTTTGACAGAAAGGTATCATTGCAAGTTGTTTCTTTCAGCAAAAGAGAGCCTTTGGCTACTGGGTAGTATAAAAATGAAATAAATAACTTTAAGTCAAAAAATGGTGCTTGGATTTTAACTAGCATGTGGACTTACTTAAATGGATTGTTAGAAGTCTGGGAGAGTTAGATGCTTCTTCATGGAAATCTAAAGAAAGCAAGCAAACCAGTCAAAGTCAGTCCAAACAGGAACTGTTCCTAAAGGTACGCAGTTGGACTCGGCAGCAGTGTGAATGCTAGTTGTTTAGATTCCAAGAAAATGCTTGGTGATCCCCTTCCTGTCCTGTTGCCTCCCACACTGTGCAGGAGGGACCCCTTAATAGCTCTGGAAGGCTTTTCAGGGAGGCAGGGCAGAGAAAGGACAGGGCATTTTTCATCCGATGAACTTTCCCAGTTTTCCTTCATTACCCAGGAAATCCCTGTCCTGGTTTTTCAGTCAATACAAACCTTAATGGTTAATATAATAGAGACTAGTTAGATGAGGATGTTAGCATGTTGGACCAGGGAGAGAGAGAGAGAGAGAGAGAGAGAGAGAGAGAGAGAGAGAGAGAGAGAGATCCAGTTCCAAATCTTCCACTTAGTCATGAAGTTTATGTATTTATTTGTGATATTTCTATACCACATATTAGAATAAAATCCATAAGCCTTAAATCCCTAATAGGATGACCTTACTGTCTGCCTAACCTACTTCACAGGAATGTTGGGAGGATAAAATGGGGTGGAAGACTATGTTTGCATTCTTTGGAAGAAAAGGGGGATAATTGTGATAGATAGATAAATAAACAGGTTGCTGCAGCATCATGGAATTATTGGCATGGCTAGAATTATAAAAGCAGTCCTTGTCTTCACACACAGCGGAAGGGGGCAGTATTATGGACTGAACGATTTGAGACTGCAGCACTTTAAAATGCCCCCCTGTGTCCTCTGGGGTGGGGGCACAGCACAGCAGACAAGGAGCTGGGACGCTCGCTTGCTATTTTCAAGGAGCTCTCTCTAACCCCCCCCCCCGCCACTGCCTTTCTCCTGCACTTCTTCCTATGGAGAAACATTAAAAAATAGAAATTTCAGCTTCAGTTTGAAGTGGTGCAATCTATTTTATCAGCTCTGCTTCTACCGCTTCATCCTGCACATGTAGACTAGGGCTTAGATCAGTGCCCAGAATCTGTGGCCTTGCAGATATTGATGAACTGTTGAGAGCCAGTGTGGGGTTGTGGCCCTGGGGACTTGGGAGATCAGGGTCCTAATCCCTACTTGGCCATAGAGTTCGCCAGGTGACTTTAAGCCAGTCACTGACTCTCAGCCCAGGCTACCAAACAGGGTCATTGTTGATGTGAGGATAAAATGGAGCTATGGGAGCTGCCTTGGGTTTGTCATAAGAGTTAAAAAGGCAGGAAACAAATACAATGCAATGACAGCAACTCTCATAATCCCTGACCACTGGCGGTGGGGGGTGGGGGTGAAGGAAAGTGGACTCCATTAGCATCTAGAGTGCCACCTGTTCTCCCCCCTTGGATGCCTCAACACAGTTACAGAAGTGCAGATGGCTTCCCTGCCTCAGTGGCTCTTCAGGTGGAGCCATTAACTGCTACCAGGCCAGGTTTAAGGTTTTCCTGTTGAAATTTGGACCAGGATATCTGGAAGGGCTCCTTTGCACATCCCAGCTTGCTCAATTCTGGAATCAGCAGAAGAGCTGCTCTTGGACCTGCAGCTTGCTTGTAAGCACTGCCCCCCTCTCTATGGAAGCCCAAACTTTCCGGTAGCCCCAGCATTGCTTCATCTGAGTGCCTGCTGAAGCCATTTCTCTTGAAAAGAGCTTTTGCAGACTAACAGGCCTGATTTTAATGGCAAAGTGATTGCAAAGGTTTTTTTTAATTATGATGATTTGCCTGTTATTGTTCATCACTCTGATATATTATTGAGGTAGCGTATTATATAAATTATAATAATAATTAGCATAATAATGACACAGCATGGCTGGAAACTGGTATAAATCCCATTACAAGTATACTTATATTCATTGAATTTCCCTAATCTTTGCATTATACAGTGAAAGGGAAACTAGCAACCTTTTTCTCAACTTGTCACTAAACTTTATCATTATCCAATTTATTAATGAGAAAGGAGAAGGGTATTTAAAAGATATTATTATTATTATTATTATTATTATTATTATTACTGAGGTTGGGAAGAAGAAGAATCCCTCTGGATCAACCTTTTAGCATAATGGCACAGAACCGTTCTGCCTACGATCAATTTTGTTTCCTGCTGTTTCCCTGCGGTAAACTCCCGACAGACCCCCCGTTGTTCAGAAACAGCTTGTCACTGCAAATCAGCTTAGCCAACCAATTAATAAATCCTTCCAAACATATTGCAGCCATGCTAATTAAGGGGTTTCCCCTCCCACCCTTTATTATATAAATTCTTCAGATATCAAGTTGAAGCTGCAAACTGCAAACACCCAAAGCAGACGCAGGCTACGAGGAGAAGAGGAAATGACTCCGCGTCTAATTCTTTGGACAGTATCTTTGGCTTTTCTGTTTGGCCCACATGCTGCTGGAACACAACGTGGTGGAGAAATGAAGGAGGACAACAGCTATGACTCCCGCTATAGCTATTTGGGGGATGTTTTACATATCATTGCAGCTAACAACTACACTGAACACCATCAGAACCAATCAAGGGAAATTGTGAGGATGTTGCTGGAGAATACTGTGTGTCCTCAGAGGATTTATGAGATGCAAGAGGACTGTCATCTGGTTAGTGAGTCAAGGGATGAGCAGAGAATTATACAGATAATTTAGAAACAGCAAAAGCTTCCTCTTCGTGCATTTGGTCTCCAAGGCCACAATTAAAAAAGAGAAGGAACTAGTTCTTATTATTTATGCATTTATTTATATAGCATATTCATTGATGTGTGGTACCCTACAAGCATGTATTTCATTTTTTCACTATTTAGTTTTCTAACTTTGGGAGGTTTTAAATCCAAACAAGCATATAAACAATGGCATCTGTTTCAACTGTGGGATTTATATGGAAGCCTAGAGAAGGACACTAGGATACTGGCATTGTTTCTATGCTTTTCAGGATTGGCAAATGCCCAAATAGTTCTCAGCCTCTACCCAGGTAGGACACAGACCTGCTGATGGCATGTGTGTCTTGGTACATATCAAGGAATAGTGTTTTAAAAATCCTATGAACATGCACGAAGGCACTGCACTGATCCCCTAATTAGCCACATGTCCATCACCCATTCAACACACACATACACACACACACACACACACACACACACACACACACAAATGAGTAGGAACAGCAGGTCCTTTGGGAATGTGTGCCATGGTCTGATCCTTCCCAGTGATCCCTGTTGTGAGACTGGCAGTGCCACCCCAACCTGGCCCAGTGGGGACATCCACCATGGATCCATTCCTCTCTCTGCAGCACAAGCATCCAGGACAGGAAGTGAGGGGGGGTCACTTTTCCATTGGTTTCAGTTTTTCACCAGTCTCTTTCCTGTTGGCAATTTCAGTGGGAAGGCAAATGTCTATGTCAACCTGATGCTGGTGTAGTTTGGGGCCCTTGATCCAGGTGCATCAGTGGAGAACAGAGGAACCTAAATCCAATTAATCCAAAGTTGCCACCCTGATCCCTAAGTTCCATCAGGGAGCCTTCTGTTGCCTACTTCTAGGGGGAGATTCATGCTCAGGAAGCTTTTATTGGCATAACTGGGGTTTGGGATGGATGGATCACTGCCACCTGGCAGTGGGAGGCCTCCATGGCATCCCAAACCCTTCCAGCCAGCAGATCTGTGCATTAGAATCACACTGTTCATCTCCTTGATATGAGACTTTGGGCCAGACTGGACAAAATGCTATTCCTGCGGTGGGACAAATGATTAATGATGCCCTCCCCTCTCCCCCATATTGTCTAACTTGTACCATTCTGATACTCATCACAGCTTTTTGGTGACTCCTATCTGAAATTTATTCTTCTTTGTTTTTCTTATTTATAGTGCCCTGAATCAGATGCTCTCATATTAATTGCTGGAGGAGATTTAGAAAGCTTCCTTAATGAAGGAGTATTCCAGAAGATTTCCCTCATTCTTTTGTATTATATAACTCAACAAAAAGACATCTGTCCATCAACAATCAGTTTGAAGGACAAGGATTACAAATTTTTCCTGAACAGTATGCTCAATTTAAGGCACAATGAAGACAGCTATTATTTCTCTTGGAATGAAATGGAAGATGTCCTGGAAGCAATAAAAAAGCATTTTAAAATATCTGAAAACCAGGTAAAAAGCAAAATGAGATAATGCACAAGTCAAGGCTAAGCATTATCTTTTCTCCGCACATTCCAACTGTTGCTCAAACTAGGATTGTGTCTGCATATGAAAAACACACGTATTTCTCTTTTAACGCCATAGTTTTAATGCAGGTGAAATCCATACAAGTTTGACTAGACTAGAAGAGGGTTGATGCGAGAGATCCATCCTTGTGTGAGGCAGTATTTCTCCAAAATGCAGCCATCTCCATTGAGGAAAGCAGCAGAGAATACAGCTCGGTAACCCCCATCTTTATAATCTGATCACATGCTGGACAAAATTGCTTAGGCTTCTAATTGTGAGAGACGTAGGAGGAGACTGAAGGGCCAGGTGAATGCAGACACATAACGCTGGAACGTGCGTTTGCTCCCCACGTTGCTTTGTGGAGTTTGGACGACGTTTCTGCTTCCCTTCCTTTTATGTCTCGGATGGCAGAATGTGCACGTGTAAGGCCATGGAGGTGTAAAAATGACAACTGAGAGCCCACCCCACTCTGTCAAAAATTGCTGCACAAAAGAAAAGGGCCGGGAAGAAGGAAGGGAGAAGGAAGTGGGGGCCAGTCTTGTACAGCAGCGGCCAATCTTTACTCTTTCTCACGGGTGGCATGGCCGAAGGGCCATTTTGCTAAGCAGCCAGATGATGGCACGGGAGAAAGAAAATGGGCATAAGGAAGGCAAAGCTGCTCACACGGCAGAGGTGTGTAGCAACAAGGTGACTGTCCACCTGATCTAAATTTGTGGGTCAAGGATAGCAGGGAATGGTGGACAGGCCCACTTCCTCCCCCACAGAGACACAGACTTAAGCTCCACACACAGTCCCCAGGGGATAATGAAGCTGCAGCAATGACCCATGCACAGCATGCGATCTGCAAGCAAACCCCAAGATGCCCAAGCAATCTTGACAGAAGCAGTCTTGGAAAATCCAGGATATAAGGGCTGCAGGAGGAGGAGGAAACAAAGTGTCACGTGATGTACCAGTGAGCCAGATGATGCTGCAACGATGAAGAATTATCTTGCATAGATCAGCCTTTGCTAGGCAGATTATTTTTCACAGTTATGGATCATAACTTACCACCTGAGACAATCCAAATGTGAAGGTTTAGGGACATGTGGTGAGCCAGGCATTCAGTACCAACAATGCAATGCAAAGGCGATGGACTTTTGCCATCAGTGTTATCAAAACACTTACCGGCTTTAGGTAGTTGTTTAGCCGTGAGGGATGGTCAGGAATGGAAAGCTGTGAAGTATTGCAGAATCTGGCCAAAAATAAACAAGTTCTGTTCATGGTGACTTTCTATTTGTGCAAATGCAGGTCTCTCCCTCTTCCTTTCCCTCTCCCTCTCCCCCATCAACCCACCTCACACCCACACCCACAGTTTACAATGCTAATTTTATCACTACTTTCAAAACCTTGTATGGCATCATGCTAACAACGTGAGTGCCTGCTGAAAAATCTGATTTCGGAGATTGTTGTTGTTGCTGTTGTTAGTAGCGAAGTCGTGTCTGACCCATCGTGACCCCATGGACAACATTCCTCCAGGCCTTCCTGTCCTCCACCATCCCCCGGAGTCCACTCAAGCTCACACCAACTGCCCCAGTGACGCCATCTGATATCAGTAAGCCTAGGGAATGATACGCCACATCCCAAAGTACCACTCTGCTTGTGAAAACTGGGCTTAATTCTTCAGGAGCACAACTTATTCCATATAAACAGATTTAAACAAATTATTCTATAAAACAATATATATATTGTATTTTATTCAGTTCTTTTTAACAACTGGAAAAATATTTTATTTTGAAGGATGGGCTGCCTAGTGTCCCTTCTCTTGACATAGGAAGCAATTAGAAAAGATTTTGGAAGACTGTGTTATATTCTAAGCTCCAGCTCCAAAAAGTAGTTAAGCATAGAGAATTTGCATGTTGTGGATATGTCTGAGGAAAATAAGATATCCATTGCATTTTAAATGTAGACAGCTCCTGAAAGATCAAGAAACGCATGACAGCTATTGTTAAGCCCCTTGAAAATATTCTTTGTAAGGAAACTTTCACATCAAAGAGAATTTGCCGGAAGATATTTTTTCCCAAGCCCTTCCACCACTGCAAGCTCTTTCGCTTTCTTTTTTTCAGCCTCACCCTTTCCCTCACACTGTTTCAAGACACTGTCCAGACCCATCTATTCATTATGAGCATCCTTGCACACGCGTGTGCACCATGCAGTTTAGTTCCTAGTGCTCTTTTTTACCCTCACATTCACTTTCAATCATTTCAACCATCTCTTTCTAGGAATTGATGAAACTGTCAGTCTCACTTTCTCCCATGGTCATTAACATGTGGAACTCCAGTTCTTTCTATCCCAAATATGATTAGATTTGTGAACTGGGGTACTTTCTATCAAAATGAACTGAACTAAATTATCACCCATCCTGCACCAGCCAGTCAGTAGTCACAGCATGATTCATGTGGAGAGAACTTTGTCATGCCGCTGAGATAGGAAGCCCATCAGAAAAAGAAGAAGAAGTAAGAATCCTAACTTAGTAGAAACATGGCTGAATAAACAGGGCTTCAAACCCAGACTTTTGAGAGCTAAGCTACTTTTCCCCACCCTAATTCCAGTAACGTAGAAACATATAAACAAAGCAAGTCAGAAGGGGTCTCCTGGGCCATCTAGTCTGACCCCCGGCTCCAGCCAACTCCGCTCACGACATGCCCACCATGTGATGTTCAGACAGCTTTACTACAAAATAATGTAAGAGGGGACAAGTAACCAAGATGATGATAGATAGATAAAAGGGGAAAAACGAAAGGAAAATTAACATGAAAAAGAAAAGTTACTGAGGAATCTTACACAAAAATTACATATAGTGCTAAGTGTGGGAAATTATACAGAGAGTGAATAATTATTATTACTTCTATCCATTTTATAACTACAATTTTGACCTAATAATACTTTTAATATAGGTATCAAGTAAATAATAATTCACCTTGTAACATTTTCACAAGCCTACCAGTAATTGATTTTTCCTTTTTTCCCAGATAAAACAATATAAAAATAAAAAGTTAAATTCATAAAGCAATTATATCAATTTGATCATTGTATGCATAATACTGAACAGTAATGCTCTTGATGGCTAAATAAAGGATTATATAATAGGCTTTCCATTTAACATAAAATTCTTTAACCAGTCTTCTATGCATAGCTGATTTGTAAATGTATCTGGTAGGTCATGCTTAGATAAATTCTATTTTTTAACTGAATTGTTAAGTAAAATATGTACAGTAAGCTTTCACGGAACCAAGATTATTTTTAAGGGTGAGTAATAGCTCACATTGACAGATAAAGAAGTATCAATGTCATAATTTCAACTTTAGGGAGAATTGCTGGAGACTTCATAGGAAATACACAAGAAGCCTTTGCTTCTGAACAGGCCACACAACGCAAGAATTCTATGAGCCAAGCAGAAGACTAAATGGACTATTATGATTCCTTTCCAACTAATTGAAAGAAATCATGCGGAAGAGCCAGGGACAAAGTATTTGAGGCTTCTGCAGCATTTCATCCTCACTCCATGGATGGGCCAGTGAAAGAATATATAACCAGAAGATGTGGGGAAGGGCAAAATCCTAGCTAAAGTAGTTCTCTGGGTATCTTGCAAATCCCGAAGGATGCTGTTACCTTATGGGGTGTCACAGCAGCGGTTTTCTTAGTGCATAGCAAACGGCAGGAGACAGCCTAAATGGGTTGCTGTAAGCTGCCCAGACACTTTCCGCTATTTGGCAGCAATTATAATTAATAATTAATAATAATAATCTGTAACTGAGCCCAAACGTCGAGTTGATTTTGTTTTTTCAAGTATTTATTTCATCTCACTGATGTACTGCTGTATAAGCAAAGTTCAGTTCATGTGAGCTATTTGCAGAAATTGCAACCCACACATATTAGACAAGAAAAACACAATATAAAATCTTTTAACATACAAAACTTTAAAGCAATGTAAAGTAGGATTCTGGACCTGATAACAAGCAATGATGCATCATATGCTGTCAGTAGCCTTTCTTAGCCGGATGCTGAATAACTGACAGTGTTGACGCCTGCCAGACCTCACTGGGAAGATGGTTCTGTAATCAAGTGGCCAGCATGGAGAAGGCCCTCTCCGTGTGGCTGCTTTCTGAGTCTCCTTTGGAAGAAACAGCCGGAGGAGGGCCTTAGTTGTATATCATGGCATCCCAGAAGGTTTATGTTAGGAGAGGTGCTCCATTGGGTATTGTACTTTCACTTATATTAAGTTAGGCGTCTAGGCTGGGAGAAGCCCTGCTTCAAATTTGCAAACACTGACTTCATTGCTCAAGCACATAAGAAAAGCCATGTTGGCTCCGGTGTTCCACACACACAGTGGCAAACCAAAGCAGGATGGATGCAAGACCTCTGCCTGCCCAAGCTCCTAGCAACTGTTCTGTGCAGGCACACGGCCTCTGGTAAAGGAGGCAGAATGCAAGGCTGGTAGCCACTGGAGGTCTCCTCCTCCTTGCATTTGTCCAATGCCCCTTTAAAACCACCAACATTGGTGGCAGTGCATTCCATAATTTATCAATACACTTTGTGACAAGATACTTCCTTTTATCTGTCCTATACCTCCCACCGAATAGCATTTGGTGGCAGTGCATTCCATCGGTTGGTATGCATTAGTCCTAACACAGAACCCTGTGGGAACCCACAGGTTACTTTGGGGAAAATTGCCATTTATTCTCAGTCTTTCTTTTCTGTCTGTGACTGGTTACTGATTCATAAGGGACTCTTCCATGACTGCTAAGTTTATCCAGGAGCCTTCAGAAAGGGAGTAAGCCATGTAGCTTTTACATTTCCATTGTGAGCATACTTACACTCCTGTCCATTTCTGCAACCTCATTACTCATGCTTTTATTCTGTTTTCAGTGTCTTCATGTAGGTGTTCTGGAGAAGGAAGTGGGTACACTGCATCGCAACGGTGCTGATGAACACACCATCCCTCGGTTGGCTGCTGCCCTTCTGAAGTTGGCTTTGCAAGGGATCTGCCTGGGTGAAGCACATTTGCCCTCACCAGAATTCTTCATGAAATATATTTTCAGTTCTCTGAACAGCACCACTGAACTCCATGTAAGAGGTAGATTTCCAAAAGTCTCTTAAAAGTTCCTTCTCTGATAGTTCTTTTTGACTTAGAATAGTTGTCATTAGTGTAATTATGGCTGCAAATACAAGGCATGTAGAAAAGTGCTGATCTTAATCTCTTTCTGTTTCTCATTCTGTTTGGTTTGTTCCATTTTCTCACCACTTTAAAATTTCAGCCACATTCTTTGTGCATTCCTCTTGAAATGCACATTTTCGTATGTAATGTTGGATTTCTTTATTTATTTATTTGGGAGATTTATAGGTTGTCCATCACTGTCATCTCTGGATGGCTTATAGTATATTATGAATCCCAAACAAAATAAATTGGCTATACCACGAACTGAGTATAAAAATGATATGGTTAAAACAAATTAAATAAATATACAATTAAAATTGATTAACACTAAAATATTGATCAAATAAAAAGGTCTTGACTTGGCGCTGAAAAGCATATAATGGTGATTATATTATGATGGCAATTTTGATGGTGATTGCTCCTAACATAATGCATTTTCTAGGTATTTTTGATTGTAGAGTTGCATAAAAATCAAAGGAGTGTAAATTTGGAAGGAAAACTATATTTCAGTTCATGAAATATGAAAGTGCAATTTTAGGTTAGTTTCTATTAACATGTGGACTGAACAAACTCCCCTTCCATCCCTAGTAAACTCAGTGGAGCAGGGGTGAAACATCTCAGGCCTGTGAGCCAGCTGCACCCCTCAGCTACTCCTGGTGAGGCCCGTGGGGCCACAGAGACCCGCCTGCTTTTCCCAGCAGCACAGCTGATAAACTGAACCACGGCAGAGAGGAACGCAGCTTTCCTAGTGCCAGCTCGGCCCTTCCTAGGGAAACCCTGCCCTTGTCTCTACTCTTTGTCAGCGCTTGTGCTAGTTATGGAAGACCCACTCTTAACTCAATCAGAGGACAGCAGCTGCCCCATTGCTGGCACTACGATGGCAAGTGAAAGCTTAAGACTGCAGCAATCCCTAGATCTCAACAGTGATACAGAGGGAGGTTTAAATCTGTTGAAGAATATGTGAGTGTGTGAGTGTGAGCATGCACAAGTGCTGCTCCTACTGTCCATCTGACATCAGTTGCGACCCTTGTGCACCCATGCCAAATACCTTTTGTTCTTAAAATGCATTCCGGTTTGCCTGCTTTCACATGGAAAGCAGAATGGAATGACAAATTTCTTCCTTTTTTTTCCAACTTTTTTTCAACCACTTTCCACTTTTTCTTTTGCAACCACTGTGATGAATCACGATGCATATGGGTTGTAGGTGGCTTAATTTGCCAGGGGCAATCATGTTTCATTTCAGTAATTAGAATACATTGGCCTACGGCCAACCAGCAGCTTTTCTAGCTGACTGTAGTACGAAGTTTGGTTTGGGAAGGGGCTTACGTACAGGCAGGACCTGCAACCTGACTTTCTCTAATCCTGGCCACCGATTACCACACTGGGACTTCTTCCACCAAACTACACAGGACAGCAAGATGGTGAAGCTACCTTGACTTTCTTCTGTACTTTGGCATCACACCACTCCAAGCCCATGAGAACCAGTAGGTCCGAGTCAAAGGATAGAATCAACTTCCTCCACTCTGAAATGGGTGGGGAAAGGCTCTTTTTTCCCCTTGTGCACAGAGCCTAGCATTGACCCCATAAGGTACAACTACCTCCCTACATGACTCCTACTCTGGAGGTTCACCAACCCCCTTTGTTCAAGCCCACCCTGGAATTAGGTGTGATTGCTGCTGTCACAGCAGACCTTTTCAAGTGAATGTGGCACCTACAGCATTTCGTTGCATCCAAGACGCATGTCCTTCTAGCTCATGTGGAGCTTTCTTCATGCGTCCTTGGATGCATGCAACTCTGCATGGCAGCAGCATCACGCATCTGAGCTCAAAGGGAAAGCATAATCTATGCTCCTTTTCTACTCTAATGATGAATAAGCAACAGTTAGAAGACAGTGCTCAAGAAACAAGGGATCCTGCAAAGCAGGACTGTTTGCAGTCACCACATCTGAAACATTATAGGAGCTATAAAAGAAACACACGCCTTCATATCGGTTCAGCTGAATGGATGCCATGTTTTCTAACAAACTCTTAGCTATAGACCAACTCCTGAGCATGCTGGGAGCTGGGAAGAATTGCAACACAAACAGTCAAGCTTGCTGTGGCATAACGGGGAGAGACGCTGAGTCTGTTGCAAGAAGGCCAAAGAATGGGAACGCCAGAAGCAGTTATGATGAAGATAAAGGAGACACTGTTGCGTGGGAGCAGGTAGGCAGACACCTGCACACAACGCTGCATGTCTTCACGGTTTGGCGTTTGTCTGCTTATAAATAAGTTTGTTCTGAGGACCAGCTTGCTTCTGAAAAGTCATGTTTCAAATGAGCAACAGTTACTTTATCTTAGATTATTTTAAAGAAGCAGAAGTAGGGATTTTTAAATGAAAAGTAGGGATATTGAATTGACAGCCATACATTGCAAGGATGTCATTGGCAATCAAGGTGCAGATTTGGGCTTGTGCTTATGTTATTGGAGCATTCAGAGTGCCACTTGCTGCTCTATTTCCTGCTGCTTTGGTAAGATCTGCAAACAGGAAATGACATAGGAAGGTCAACAAATGCAATTACTCCCCCACTGCTGTCCCCTCGGCTTTGCTACAGCTTAATCTTTGCACGCATCTCTCTGCAAAGAACTTGAGGCAGCTTATGTGGTTCTCCTCGCTGCATTTACCTTCACAACAATCTTGCTAGTATTTTGTGCTGAGAAATCATGGCTGGAGCATGGTCACTAAGTAAGCTTTATGGCTGAGGGGAGTTTGGAACCCAGAGGCTACAGTTTGACCCACAGACTATGTAAACTGTAGTATTAAGGCTCAGACTGAAAATGAATTTGGCCAATTGATTCCATCTGTTTTAGAGCAAAACATTTTGCTGTCAGAGGCAGGTTGGTGCCCCCATTCCATGTACAGAAGATGGCTGAGAAGGTCCCTGTGCGTAAGTGTTTCCATGCAAATGTTAGAAGCTTTTGAGCCAAAATAGGAGTGGTGGAGTGCCTGGTTTTAAAGGAGAATGTTGATATAGTGAGCATTATGGAACCTGGTGGAATGGGGAGATATGGAGGGATATGGGCACCTCTGGGTACACGGTGTATGCAAAGGACAGGGAAGGATGCTGGAGGATGTTGCTGTGTACATCAGAGAGGACTCAGAGTCCAGCAGACCTGAACACCTAGAAAGTACAGACTTCTCCACGGAAGCCCTGCAGGTGGCAATACCTGGGTGTAAGGCTAATTTAGTTCTAGTGACATGCCATCACTGCCTGGATGATGATGCTCCAAGTGATCTTAAAATGGAAAATAAAACATGAAGGTCTCCAAACTAGGCAGTGTTGCAATAATGGGTAACTTCAACTACCCCTACGTTGACTAAATAAATAAATAAATAAATATATGTATTTATATTTTTATATGCCACCCTATTTCAATAGGTTCTGACTGGTTTACAAATGAATGAAGGTTCTAGTTCCAACAAGGAAGGTAAAATTCTTGATGTCCTAAGTGACTGTGTCCTACAGGGGTTGGTCATGGAACCAACAAGAAGAGAGGCAATCCTGGGGGTGGGGTTGTTCAGGACCTAGTGCAATAACTAATTGGAAACAGTGATTCCAATTAGTGCTATTCCACAGTGCTATTACATTTAATATACATTTAAGCGGAAGATTGCCAAAGAGATCCAGCACAATCTAATTTGCCTTCCAAGCAGGAGAACTTTTTAAAATGAGGGACATGGAAAGGGAGACTCATAGGGTTAAATCCCTTCAAAATGCTGGCTGATTACTCAAAATCACAATAATAGAAGGTCAGATACTATGAATACCACAAACTAGGAAAGGTTAGCACAAAGTCCAAGAGATAATTAGCATGGTTAAAGAGCAGCATCAGGATGCTATTAGAGAAAAGAAGGCTTTCCTTAGAAAATGTGCCCAGATGGTGCCTATCCCAGAGTTCTTAAAGAATCAAATATGAAACTGACCTTCTCACAATAATATGTCCTTAAGAGAAGCCTTTGTACCAAAGGACTGGAGGTCAACGTAATGCAAATTTTAAAAGGGATTCATGGCAGATCCAGGAAATTGCAGGCTTCTTAGCCTAGTGTCTGCCTGGGGTAAAAGAAAATAGAAGATAAATTCCTGCTAAAAATAGAAGGAAAAAAACCAGTATGGCTTCAACAAAGGTAAGTTCTATCTCTTTGTTCTATCTCTTTCGAATTCTGAGTGTCACTTTGCAGGTAGATGGGGTGATTCAGTAGACATTGTTTACCTGAACTTCCAAAAGGCCTTCCCAAAGATGCCTGAGCAAACTTCACATTCATGGAATAAGAGGGAATACCCTGTTATGGATCAGTAACTGGTGAAAGAACAGAAAGCAGAGAATAGGAATAAACAGTAATCTCTCCCAACAGGGTGACACAAACAGTGGGGTTGAGAGGAATCCATACTAAGACCAATATTTTAGCTCAGTTAAAATGTTGAAGCAGCACAGGGCTGCTGTGAAAAAAAGGCATAATTAGGAAAACACTGAAGATGAAGCTGCCACTGTCATTCTGTTCTATACATATTGGGGGCAGATTAAGGGAAGCACTTCTGCACATAGCACCTAGTTGAACTATGGAATTCACCTCCATGAAAGATAGTGAAGGCCACCAAAATGGAAGGCTTTAAAAGGTTACTGGGCAAATCCATGAAGGATGCCATCAATGGCTACTGGCCCTGATGGCTATATGCCACCTCCAGAGGCAGGGGCAGAGTGCCTGTGAGTACCAGTTACTTGGGCTGGAGGTGACTATTTGCATGCTAGCCTGCATGTGGGATCCTGTGGGCAGCTGGTTGACCCCTGCATGAGCAGAATGCTGGACCAGAAGGACTGCTAGCCTGATCCAGTGGGGATCTTGTGTCCCCTCTCCCTTTCTCTCAAAACAAAGCTTCAAATGGTTCTATGCAGCGTGGTAAATCCAGATCTGGACAGACTATGGAAGTGGGCAGGAGACAACAGGATGGCGTTCAATGTGGATAGGTGCAAGGTCTTGCACTTGGGGCATAGGAATAGGTGTCATAAGTACAGGTTAGGGGACAAGTGGCTGGAGAGCAGCACTTGTGAAAGGGACCTCGGGGTGCTGGTTGACTGCAGGCTAAACATGAGTCAGCAGTGTGATGCGGTGGTCAAGAGGGTGAACGCCACCCTTGGTTGCATAGCCAGAAGTGTGGCTTCTAGATCAAGAGAGGTATTACTACCACTCTACACGACTCTAGTGCGCCCGCAACTGGAGTATTGTGTTCAGTTTTGGGCCCCTCATTACAGGAAGGATATAGCCAGGTTAGAGTCAGTGCAGCGTAGGGCCACAAGGTTGGTGGCCGGTTTGCAGGGGATGCCGTATGAGGTGAGACTGAGGGAACTGGGTCTCTTCAGCCTGGAGAAGAGGAGACTCAGAGGGGATATGTTGGCGACATACAGGTATGTGAGGGGATGTCACATGGAGATGGGTAGAGACCTGTTCTCCCCTGCAGAGGAAGGCAGAACGTGCTCCAACGGAGCAAAGCTCAGGGAGCCAAGGTTCCGTTTGGATGCCAGGAAGCACTTCCTGGCAGTCAGGACCCCGAGGGTGTGGAATGGGCTTCCCTGGGAGGTGGTTGAGGCCCCATCGGTGTGGGTGTTCAAGGATAGACTGGACATGCACATGGTGGGCATGTCGTGAGTGGAGCCGGCTGGTGCTGGAGGTCAGACTAGATGGCCCGGGAGACCCCTTCTGACTCGCTCTGTTTTCCATGTTTCTATGTAAATGCTGAAAGCACTTCTTTTCTGATCAGTCTTTATTCTGGTTTCTTAATTGTCTCATTAATGCTATGCATATTAATTTCAGGTGATCACTGCTGAGAGTGATTTATTTTATGTTGTAGCTAAATTTTATCTTCTGTTTTTCACACATACTTCAGAAAGCCATTGTTTGTCATTGACAACAGATGGTGCTGGTTTTCACTACTGCTAATTAAATTAAGATCGAAAAATGCATTCCTTCAGATAAAAGCCCTCTCAAGTAGGTCATCAATCTTTAAGGGAGTATAGTTGATATAGTGTAAGAGCCATTGTATCCACTGCAGATTTATTCTAATATTAAATAAAGTAATTAATAATTTGTACATTGACTTCGATATAGGAATTATAATTTGCATGGTGATCCCTGAATGATTTTAAAAGGGAGGATGTTACTTGATGTTACAAAATACTAAGCATCAGTTGAGTACTTTCCATTAATTCCTTTCACCAAACAGTACATAGCTTGCTTGCTTGCTTCAGATAATAAATGGCCTGTTCCCTTACTGATCATTCTTAAGTAAATTGAAATACACCACTGAGTTATAGCTGCTGCAGAATAAGCACAATCCAGACCGCCATTTCTGCTTGCAGTGGCTCTGAGTCATCACGCTTGCAAGGCACAACTCTGCTCCAAGCGACCAAGGAATTTGGGGGGGGGGGGTGGACTTTCTTTTGTCCATCTCTGAGACATCTCAAGACTGGGTTGTGCAACTGCTATTTCTCAGTCCAATATCTCCTGCTCAGTTTCTGTGAAACAGGAAGGATGCAATCCAGTACCACTGAGCTCAATGCAATGGAAGCCTCCAGACTTAGAGGCTTACTTGAATCTGCTGCAGGGAGTGAGGTTCAGCAGGGGACACTGTGGAAAGGAAAAGAAGTCATAGTTTAGAATCCTAGAACTATAGACTTGGATGGGGCCAGAAGGCCATTGGGTCCAAATGTCTGCTGAGTGCAGGATTCCAAACCAACCATAGAAATTTTTGCCTTCGGTTTCTCGCAGCTTTTCATTTTTTTTCCAAGCTTCCATTAGGTTCATCTCAAACTCAGAGAAATCTTGGCTCTTAAGTTCAGTTTATTTCAAATTTTGAGTTTGTTTAAAGTTCACATTAAATTTAATGTGCTGGATCGTGCATGCCTACTTAATATGAATAGTTTGCAAGCAATGCCTCTAAATATAATATATAAGTGCTTTTTATATGCACTTTTGACTGGAAAAGTCCATTGCAAAATTCACAGAAGCACAAAATTCTAAGGTTATTAGATTCATTTTGCACAGTGCTTTCAAAGTGTGAAATCAGGTGTAAGTTCATATTCAAACAAGGGCTGAATTAATTCCTCTCCCATTCCTATACACCAGTGCCATTTTTAAAGCATAAGGTTGTTTTCTATAGCTTCAAACTCTGGTATTTTGTAACTTTCTCATCTGCCTCACAGACTTGTTTCTCTGCAAATGAACTTGTGAAGATATTTTTACATGACAGTCATCTATTAATTTCTAAGGAACATTTCAAGCAAATGAGTCCAGCAATCATTCAACAAGTTTTGAGCTGTTCTTGCAAGTTTATGGAGTTCAAACAAACAAAAGCTCCACCAACCCCTCTGGAAAGTGAGTTATGTTGTCTTACTGCATTATAACAGAATGCCATAATTTTGATCCAGTGCAAAAATTTGCAGGACTTATTTTGTCATCAGTTTAATATAGCATGTTTATTAGTTCCCAGAATAGGCTACAGCATTTTTGGAAAACAGGATAGTTCAAGAATAAGAATTTGCATAGCTTTTAAAGCATGTCCTACCTTCCTTCATTTGACAGCATCCATGTAATAGCTTGGGAGCAGCTCATCCTATATTCCAGTGTGCTTCAGGAGCATCATTATAACAAGAGAACTGAAACTGTCATTTTCTGTCTGCTGGTTTGCTCATATAAGTAACCAAGCATCACATTTATCTCCGGCCTGTATTCTCTAACACCCAGCATACCTAAAAATCACGATTCTGCTTCTCTGGATCCTGGCTTCCCAACTCTGCTTTGCCTCCACTGTGCCGGCATTGGATCACCTGCTCTTGGCTTCATTTCTTTGCATCCCCACCACGCATGATAGTCTTCCCTAATCTTCCTCGAAAATGCTAGTTCTCATCTTTGGTTTGCACCCTGGGTAACACAAAACCCTCAACATATTTGGGTTGGATTCAGATTTGGATTGGATTTCTTCACACGGCAGCCTTCCAACTTCCTGAAAAGGCTTGGGGGAGGGCTGGGGGACTCTGCTGAAGGGTGGGAACTTTGGTGCACAGAGAAGAGTCAGATCCCCCAAATCAGCAAAGGTACCTACCATGAGCACAGCCCTTTTGTCAATGGAAGAATTCTGAGCCCAACTTATTTATAGCACAGTGCAAAGCAAACAAACAAAAATCAATGGGACTTACTTTCACTAAATGAAGATTTGTTGGTTTTCTTACTTGACTTGGCAATAAGCTTTTGGAACTAGAGCTTTAAGTTATTTTACTGAAAAAAAGTTGAAAGACTTTTGTTAACTGTGTATGTGTTTTCTCCTTTTCTTCTACAGAATATGGCTATAGCACTCTTGCGGTTTTGCTTATTACGGTTGGTTCGATGTTTGGGACAGCTCTTATTCTGTTTAATTCTTGTCAAGAATGCTATACCCTCATATTACAACTATTTGTAGGGTTAGCTGTAGGAACTCTCTCTGGAGATGCTCTTCTGCATCTTATTCCACAGGTAATGTTTGTGTTTGCATGTTCAAAAGTGTCAGTTCTGTTTCTACACATTCCGTATGCCAGTTCCTTCAACAGTCACACAAATTCCACATACAGAACTATTTTGAACATCAAAGTAACTCTTGGTCTACCATTACTGGAATGCACTGCAATGAACCTGGGCTTGTGTGTTCCTCTTTCCTCCTCTAGCATAGCTGCTTTTGTTTCAGTTTTTTGTTAACTGCGGCTTGACCTTTTATCCAAACCATGGCTAGTCTTACCTACAGTGTGTCTAAAATAAAGCCACTTCAAACTAGCTTATTCCAACAAACCATCACAAAGATAAATCACTGTTTAGAGTCCAGATGGAGTGCTAAACTGTAGCTGAGAAAAAGTGCAGTGAAAACTTGCAATCTCCTTATGACCACAATAGAATTGAAGACAGGAAGGGGAGAACACATAAGCCCCTGGCTACTTGTGATATCTAAACCACTGCGCAGTGTGCAAATCTCTTAAGCTAGTAGCATCTTTTGTATCCACAGAGATATCAATAAAACAAGGCAAGGAACCAAAGAGTCTTTTTTTGGCCACAGCCATTCTAGGAAATTCTGCTTCTAACTTACTCGAGACTCACTGCAATAAGTCTGCTCCAGATTATGGATTAAATCAGAGTCAGGCAAAACAGTGCTCATGGGCTCCAGTGCGCCCAGACATCTTTCCTGGCTCCAACTCAGATTCTCTGTGCCTCCCATGTCTATGTTAAAACTATTTTATATTTCCTTACTGGTGGCTGGATTGCTTCAAAACAAGGTGGGAGCCTCTATCTGTTGCCAGCTTCATTTCCCATTAAAGCCTCTGGGCAGCTTTTTTACTGTTATGCCCAGGTCAGTTTCTCAAATTTCCATGGGTGTCATGCCCTTCCGTCAAATCGCCCACCTTTAGCTTTAATGCAAAGGTGATCTTCCATTGGTAGAAAGTCTCTTCCACTCATGTCAAGACTGCTTATGACCCAGCAGAAAATGCCTCATGAGAAAAACTATCCCAAAGAGAGGTTCTTTCATCTGTGCAATCTTCTTTCTCCCAAGTAAAGTTTCTATTTCATAGAATCATTAGAATAGTAGAGTCAGAAGGGGCCATGAAGGCCACCGAGTCCAACTACCTGCTGTTTCAGGACACCAAGTTCCACCATCCCACTCAGATGGCTGTCCAGTTGCTTTCTGAATGTCTCTAGTGCGGGAGAGTCCGCCACCTCTCCAGGCAGCTGGTTCCACTGTTGTATTGTTCTGACAGTGAGGAAGCTTTTCCTGATGTCCACCCTGAATCTGGGTTGTCCATATTTGATATGGTCCATCAAAGGTTATACCCTACTACCAATACCTTCCTAGTTCTTGTTTCTCATTCTGTACTCAACACCACCACAGACCTAAACCAAGAGGTTCTGCTGCCTGAAGAAAAGAGCAAGATGGTGTGTTTATTCCATGCACAGGTACAGACAGAATTGATAGCTGAATCTCAGCTGGGCAGTGGAACAGCACTCTCCACTGCATGCGAGGGTCACAGGCAAGCTCGGAGGATGCAGAGAGGACTGACTGACACACACAAGTTGCCTCCAGACACTTCCCACTGCTTCCCACCCGCCAGTTACCTCAGTCTGCCGAATGGAGGTCCAGCCTGCAATGCCCCAATTCACTGAGGCCCCCCACTGGGAGAAATCTCCCTGCACCACTTGTGTGTTCATGAAACCACACTAATACAATTTCTCTTTCATTCATTCTGCTGTGTAATTAGAAGATTGTTACCTGGCAACCTGACACTGAGCTTTAAAATGGCAAATCTATCTGCATGTATTGTTGGTGTACAATGATGAGGCCAGTATAACATTACTGCAAGTTAAGGGAAAGGGCTGGCATGTCCATCTCTAGGAGCCACACGCAGCATTGATTAAGGATGTTTCAGGATAGTAATTCCTGTAAGTGCTTTTTCAGTGTTGCCTTTAGTTTTTAATCTAGAATCATTGGAGGAACACTATTCATGCAATTAATGAATGCCTGTAAAACAGAAAATCATTCTACAATATAATGATGCACCTTTATCCCTTAGAGGCAAATATCTTATGATTTAATGGATTTTTACGATAAACCAAGACATGGTTTGTTGTTTGATTATCAGAAATGTGCCAAAAACATGACACACAAAGGAAAACAATCTTCCCTGTCTCCTAAGTACTATATCAAGGGAAAAAAGGCTACTCTGCAGTGAAATCCTTTGCATGCCTTTTCAGAAGTAATCCCTTTGCATTCAGTGGTCTTGCTCCCAGGACTGTGTCTTTAGAATTGCATCCCTAATTATGAAAACAAATTCCATACAATCAACCATTTTAATGTACTAATAATGTATATGCAAACAAACAATGGGCAATATAATCCAATGTGGCTTCCCATAATCCTCAAAGGATTAAGGGCATCATACTGATCATGGGAGCAGAGTGGAGGCTGAGGTTGTCTCTGTGCTTCTTGCATGCTGCAGAGGCCCTCGTAGGTTATTTAGATCTTTTGCTGTTCCCTTGATAACAGGACCCATCCTGTCTTCAGCGGCTGCTCAATGTACCACCCGACATTCGGTTGTTTCTGTGTATGACTGGGCTCCTGAACACTTGCTGATTTCTTTGAGTCGGAATTTTCATTGCATTTGTTATTACAGGGACCTGAGTGAAACATTGCAACAAATCCCAAGATAATTATCGGCTTGCTTCATCTCTAGGTTCTTGGTTTGCATACACATGATCTTCAAGAGTCTGAGGATCTATATGAAGGTAAAGCACATATATGGAAGATGTTGGCTTTGATTGGAGGAATCCATGCTTTCTTCCTGATTGAAAAAGGGTTTGTCCTTTTGGTGTCACCACATGAACACGTAAGTGTCATTCAGTTTTGTTCTTCCTCCTTAATTTCTGCAAACACTAGAGGAGATTAAATGTTGTAAAATATAATTTGAGTTAAGGTTGAGTCACCCACTGAATAGATATATTCATGCTATCTTTAATTAACTTCATGATTCTTTCCATGATCAGTAAAATTATATAGTCGTTAAACTGTAAGACAAGGGCAAGGGATGCGTGACACCATCCTCTCTGCCGTGTTGTTGGCGTTGAGCTCCTGGTAGTCCTAGCCTGCACGGCCTTGAAGTGGTATGATGGGATTTCAAGTCTGGCAGTATTCACATGAGTAACCTTTGCCCATCTCTGCTGTAAGACCTGTTGCATACAAAAATGCAGACATACAAATATGGCCAAGGAGAACAGTTGCTTTAGGAAAGAGCCGTTTCTGCAGTGGCTTCTCATCCATTTGGCTTATGCGAGACCCTTCTAATAAGACTTTAAAGAAAGCCGTGAAGATCTATTTGTTTCTGTAATTTTTAGTAGGGTGCATTTTAATTGAACTTACCATTATTTAGCTGAAATTATTGCACTGGAGTATTTCTGAAGCTAGATGGTTTTGTTTTGCATTATTATCACAGAGTTGTTGCAATGATAATGGTGAGAAGGAGAACCTTTGGAGCAGCTTTGGGTTCCTTGTAATGCAATAATAGTATTTTTCAAGGAACGTACTTAATTTTCCAGGAACCTACTTGCTATTATTCTAGCCCTAATCTTCATGGATCAAATTACATCAATGACAATCTCTACATGATTGCTTTGTGTTCCCTTAAAAATGAGCATAAATAATTTTGAAATATAAATAGATTAAAAACAGAATAAGAAGGAAATAACCAAGCATTCACAATGATCTATTATTTTCTTAATTCTGTTAGCACAACGCCGAGGATTCTATTTCTCCTGAAATTTCTGCAGACAAGAAGGGAGTCAGCAAGAAACGTAAGTACTAAAAGAGAAACAGAGAAAAAAGTAATACAGGCAAAATTATTACCAGGACCTCTTCTAAAGCTTGAGATGGACTTGCCAGTAATATGTGTGGGTTGCTGTTCATTCCCTGCTGCCTTTGTCCCACATAATTATATCATAAAATCCTAGAATGGTAGAGTTGGAAGGGGCCAATAAAGCCGTTGGACCTAATCCCATATTCAATGCCGGACTAATTAAACCCATCCTTAAATATTTGTTGCCATCCAAGCAGTCTTATAATAATGAACTTTATTGGAGTGCCTTTGCTATAGCGTATATTCTCCAAATATAGCAAATAAGATTTGAGGAAACATTTAGCTGAAGCAAAACCCCCACAGTTACTACCAAAACGCGTGAAGAATTTTTCATGTTTGATTACATGTTTTGCCAAGCATGCCTTATGTTGGGGGTCATGGGTGGCATTTATCAGAACAGCTGGTCAGTCAGAACAGCTACTTTCAAAAAGGGGTAGCCAAGGGAAAGCAGAGCCCTGTGGAATTCCACCCCCGTTAGCCCCAGTGTGATGGTTGGTGTGGATGCTTTGGAGTGCAGCTCCGGCAGCAGAAGCCAGCTATTTTTCACTGGTCCAGGGGTGAAGTAACTCCTTTAGACCTCAGAGTAAAATGCAGACACTTTTAAACTCAGGAGCAAAATTAAATACATATTTCAGAGGTTCAGCATGATAGTCTTACAACAGAAGTGTATGCATTTTGATGTGGAATAAGTTCCATTGTCTCTAATGGAGCTTACTTCCTGGTAAGTTTAGGCTTGGGATTTTAAACAACTTTCATGAGGAATGCTTATATTCCCTGTGTCTGTGCAATGAATCATATTGATCTATAGTACACTAATGTATACTTTCATTTTGTTTCATGCTTAGAACTGCCATTCCCTTTGCTTGCTTGCCTGCCTGCTTGCCTGAGTGTCTGATTATTATTTGCCAGTGGTCTGGCAGAGATGGGTTTGCCTGTGCCACCCTTCCCCTCCGTAGCCTTTTGAAAATGTGATTGGTTGGGGGACCTTTTGAATAGGATGAACTGTAGTGTGTGGGAAGCAGGGTCCCTACGAATCAAGCAATGGCACCTTGCATGAGCAAAGTCTTTCCAACAGTGGGAAGCAGATCCTGAATCCAGCTGCTAGCGGTCATTTTCAGGTGTTGGACATGTGGCATTCCACATGTGAGAGCAGAGCACGTGTAGGATGCTCAGCCACGTAGGCACGTGCATCTAGGACTGAGCATGGTATACATTGTGATCTGCTCTGAAAGTCTAAGAACCAATAGAACAGGGTTCTGCGAATGCTTGCAATAAGCAGATAAACAACCATGGATTTACTGAGCCCACTGGGAAGAACATAGTTGTTGGACTGCATCTCATAAATATGTCTTGCCCTTTTAATCACCTTTTATCTAGAGAATTTCAGAACATGACCTCTAGTTGCTTTGGTAGTGCCCTTGCCTTCTAAATACCCGTTGATACAATTATTTAATATAATGGGCTTAGTTTCCATTGCAGGGCATAATGCTACCTTTTTCTTCAGTGCTAATTTCTGTGCTATTATCTTAATCCATCTCTGGATGTTACTTTGCTCTTCAGTCATCACACTCTAATAATAGTAATAATAGAAAACATATCTCATGGTACAGTCATTCGCTCAAATCTAATTGTGCTGGTATTGAGGATGATTATGTCAAAATATCTTCTGTTTGTTTCTTATCATCTGCATTGGCATTGAGAAGATAGGTGTGTGGTTTGGTTTGGTTTGGTTTGGTTTGGTTTGGTTTGGTTTGGTTTGGTCTGGTCTGGTCTGGTCTGGTCTGGTCTGGTCTCGTTTCATTTTGTTTCATTTCATTTTTCCATGGGCAGTGTTGACATTTTACTGCCCTAACTCTAACCCTAGTCCTTAGAGAAAGGGATTGGTTCAGCTTCTCCTCTCAAGAGCCATTGTACAAGCAGCTCAGAATCATGCAATTGGTTTGTTTAAGGTGTAGTGTAATTCCGTATCCTTTTCCAAATGTGGCTGTTTGACAGACCTCCATTCCCACTGGCCTGGAAAGAAGTTGGATCCAGTCTTTGATGGACAGCATGTGTCCACTTTGGGTTTTCTTTCCCTTTCTTGTTCAATGTAATGTTAATATGCAGGGCCGGTTCATTTTTTGTGGCCTCCTGGACAAGTATGGAAGACCACTCTGTACCCTTCCCCTTTCTTATTCCAAGCAGATCAGAACAAGATGGTTATAAATACAGTTTTCATTATGTTAAAGTGAGCCAGCCATACTGCCTTTGCAATACAAAAGGGAGTTCCTTAGAGGTCTTTAGAAGGCATCAGTCAGGACATCAATCAAGTTAGGAAGCCAAATAATGAGGGAGATTTTGGCTTATGCCAAGAAACTTAATTCCTCTCTTTCCAAGCAAATGGGGTTAGCTCCACCCTCAGGGAGGTTCCTACTTCTTGTGGGCTAAACAGCAGGAATGCCAGAAGCCACTCAATTGGCCAGCATTCTTGGAACGTACCTCCCTTCTGACCCTGCCTGCTTTCCCTACTTTCTTGTAGCTATAAGTCCAGCTTGGCACGGAGCATGCTGAGCATTTGCATGGGTGCTCACCAGGAGGCAAGCCAATGCAAATGCTGTGCAAGCAGCATCCCTCTTTGGTGTTTTCTTTGTGTTGCAGTTGTCAGTTGCATGGCTGCAGTTCTACAAGTGTTCCCAGACTTCCTCTGGGTTCAGCTCACTTCCTAAGGAAGGGCCAAGCACAAGAAGAAGTCTGATGCAGATAATAGGGCCAGATTCTGTGGACGGTTATTGCAACCCTACTTTTCTCCCTTTTCCAATTTCTGTGTTCCTTATTTAGCTGCTGCAATCCTCACAGTAGCTGAAAGGAAATAACACTTCCAAGAAACAATGTACTGTTCCCTGCTATATTGTAAAGTATTTTGGCATGTGGTTGATCTTGAATGGGCCACTGAGACCCACTGACTTTACAATGTACCTGTTCCTGATAGATATGAAAACTACCGGAGTTTGTTTGTTGGTATAGATCAATTCAGCTGCCTGCTTTTTTGGATTTTCCTTGGGGGAATGGCGTTGGGATTGTTAAGAAGATCACCTGCACTTTACCACCTAGTGAGGCTATGTGTCCTCTTTTACATAGGACAATCCTCTGTTTGAAGAACTGCCCTCTTCAAGTCTAGTCTAAAGATAAAGAGCCCCTGAGCATCAGGGGCCCTAAAGCTGCTGATCAGCTGTTTGCACATAGCCAAGAGATTGAGCAATACACAGCTGCTCCCAATATTGTCCCTTATGATGACATGTATTATATGCCTATTGAAATGAGAGCAATTATCTCCAAACGTGTGCCAATATATACAAATCCTCACATGCAAATGTAATGGAGATCAATGCTCTCCTTTTTGGTGAGGCATTTCCTCTTTTTGGCAACAGGTAAATGGCCACCCAGTCCAACAGCAGCATTTGTTGCCTCTGAATCTGATTGAACGCACTTCCCTTGCACTGGCTTCAGTAATCCAGTTTCATCTTTACCAGCTAAAGAAACAATGCCTCAGCCATTTCCATCTGCAGCAAGTGGTATTTACTGGTATTTTCCACTAGAAGAAGCTGTTTATAGTAAGCGTGTATGGAATAGAGCAGCTTCTCATTAATAGTGCAGCATTGGCCAGTGATGGGAGTTATTTCTGGCTTCCTCAGCTGGAATGCCTTAGCCAAGGCACTAGTAGCACTGAAAATAATTTATCTGCGTTCCATCTCGTCTGCTTTTGCTATAGTATCCAACACTTGCAATAGCCGCCTTACTGAAGTATGCAGTTTGAGGCCATTCTGTTCTTTTCCTACAGCCATTATGTATATAAACAGGGGTAGCAGCACAATGTGCACAGTGCTGAGATTCCAGCCAGGACATTTGCAAAAGGAATGTGGCAGAGCAGTCCTCTTATTTCTGGGCTACTCTTGTTGTGCCCTGTAATGTGCCTTTCATGTTTTTGAAGGAGCTGCTCAAGCTGGGGGCATCTAGGTTGAGTTCTGTAAGTTGGCAGGGAAATCTTGCCAGCCTGCCAATATTGCTGAGCTCAAAGAACTCCCAGGCAACTAAGGAGAATTTTCTAGTGGTTATATTATTATAGTATTATTCGTTAGTCTTTTAACAGCAGCAGCAGCAGCAACATCTAAAAGTTTTCAGTTATGGAAGAAATAATATTTCCCTCATCTCAAATCAGCTGTCTAGTTAAAAAAATCTTTCAATAAAACCTCAGCAATGGCTCACTCCGCATCTTGCACTGTTGCTGGAAACGTCCTGTAATTATCTAACATTTTGCAGTGATATCTCTTAGAAAGTAAAATGACTCAAATCCTCTCCTCTTTGCTGTACCTCCACTTGAGGTGTAGGGTGGCTGGCAGCACACAACAGAGCCTTTTTCGTGGTGGCACTGATGTTGTGAAGTTCTTTTAACATGGAAGCTCCTGTTTGCCTTCATCATCCATTTTTAAATACACTTTAAAAACTGAGTTCCCTGGACAGGAATATTTCAGAGCTAGAGTTTTCTGGTGGCACTCTGCTTTTGTTGTGAATGGTTTAAACTGATTCGATTTGTGTTTTTGTTTTTCACAAAACTCACTGTGGGCCCATTTTGGGCTAAGAAGAAGGACATGCATTGTGTTCAATCAATCAGAGTAAGAAATGCCTGAAGCCAATTCCATTCATGTCATAATGCTGAACATGAATGCATTTGTGGTACCTTAGTGCACATGTGGTAGCGCTAGAATGATGGAGCAGCAGCCAGGCTAATGGTTGGGATGAGTGAGGAATCCATCTGGGGGTGGGAATCCATCAGATACTCTGAGCTCGGCTCCTTGGGCTCCAGTGGGCTTTGCAGCAGCCCAGAAGCTGAATGCCTGGTAAGCTTGCCCGGCAGGTGCAGGATGCTGCCCAGGAACTGCGCCCAAACAGTGCACCTCCTGCACCCTTTGGGCAGCTCCAGCGGACATGGAGGAAGGTTGCCAGCTGTGCCACCAGGGCTCCGTGAGTGCGTGCAGACTTCCTCTCTGCCCTGTTTGCTTCGGGCGGCTGGGCTGCTCACAAATGCTTGGAGGAATGGATTCAATGGGCTCATCCCAACCCCTGTATGAAGGTAAGACCAGGTCTGGGCCACCTGCACAGGCTAGTGCTAGTTTTAACCTGTAAAGCCTTACACAGCTGGGGAAGACAATACTTGATAAAGAGTCTCCCCCCACTGCAATTTACATAGGCACTATGGCCAGCATTCAAGGCCTTCTTCCAAGCACCAAGACAGAGGGCAGCAGCAAGGGGAAGGGCCTTCTCAGTGGTAGCTCCCCAACTGTCAGATGATCTCACTGAACTTTGACATCCTTTTGGTAACTGGCTCTGTGGGCCTCCTATGCAAAGGCATTTAAAGACATCCTAAGCTATTGAATTATTTGAAGTCACTAGCCCCCTAAGTGCTCTATAGCTCTACTCTGTTTCGTATGCTATTGCAGCTATTTTTAATTTTTGTAATTTTTGTAATTTTGTAATTTGTACAAAACATTTTTTGTAATTTTTAAGTTTTTTTTGTAATTTGGTTTTTTTGTCATATTTTAGTGTAGAGCCTCTTTTGAATGAAGTGTTATACTACTGGGTAGTACAGACCTGAAATAATAAGTAAATAAAATATTTTAGACAATGTGTGTATTACAGAAGGCAAAGTTTTTTAAAAGTGTGCTCATGGATGTTAATCTTTTTTCTCTTATACTTCAAAAAACTTTAAGACAAAACAATCCTGATTATTCATTCCTTTGAATATTTTCAATTACTACTTTGTATTTAGTTTAATATGTATTTTGCTGATAAGAAGCTTTGAGCACTGTTTAGAAAGGTGTGATATAAATTGAACAAGCAAATTAACAAAAGGCTCAGCCATGGAGCCAACTGAGTGCCTTTTGGCCAGTCTCGGTCCAACCTATCTCACAGGGTTGTTGTGGTGATAAGATTGAGAGCAGCATGAGGAGAATAATGCAAGTTCTTTAAAAAAGAAAAAGCGGGGTACAAATCTAAGAAAGAAATAAAGAATTGATACAGGTTGGATTTACAGGGAGAAGATGTGCTGATACAATATGTGCACTTACTCTGGCTCCAATTCTTCTAGGGCAAACAATTGGCTTGTTAGCGATCATGGTGCTGGTGGGTGACAGTCTTCACAATTTTGCTGATGGCTTGGTCATCGGTGCAGCGTTTTCATCATCAACAGAAATGGGCACAACCACAACCATTGCTATACTATGCCATGAAATTCCCCATGAGATGGGTAAGCAACATTATGGGTTTCTATAATGGTCATAACTATGCCTGCTTCTTCTTCAAGGTCATGCACATGTACTCAGATCAACATTAGTGTATTCTCCTCCTCCTCTTCTGTACTTTTTTGCATTTTTAAAGCAATCATTAATGGTTACCGCCTTTTCACCAATTGCATTCTCAAGGGATGGTGCTTTGCAAGCAAGGGTGGCATGTGGAAGACATGCCATAAGGCTGGTTTTCAAATGAATGATGAATCAGCCTTGAGAGCTACTCATGAGAACCCATATAGGGGTTGCCGAGCCAAGGGCTGATAAAAGAGAAGCACTAAGGACTGCATGAAGTGTATAATATTTCCTTCCGTTTAGAATGTGCATTGTTTACAGTTCAAACTGCCCCCCCCCCTTCCTCTTGGGGAAGGGCAGAAGGGCTGGTTCATCATATTTAGAAATGAAGGCATAATATGACCATCTGAAGAGCACCACTGTCCCCCATTTAAGTTGGGTCTCGAATCTACCTACTGTCTGGTTAAACTGCTCATTCATTGAAGAAATGCCTTACCTGCTACCTCATTCTGGGTTCATGTCAGATTAGACATTCTCATCAAGCATTTAAAGAGAAGCCTGAAGGTGATTTCAGTGTCTACATATGGAAGTACTGTAACAGGTTGCATGCAAAACTCCATCTTAACTGTGGCAACTGGAATATGAAAATGCTACCACTGTTTTATCAACCAATTAATATTTGATGTCTTGCTTTCCTCCCTCTCACCAGGAGATTTCGCAGTGCTGTTAAGTACGGGGCTTTCTTCAAAGATTGCCATTTTAATGAACTTCTTAAGTGCCCTAACAGCTTTCATAGGACTCTACATTGGCCTTTCAATATCGACAGATCCTCGCATTCAAAACTGGATATTTACTGTTACAGCCGGAATGTTTTTGTATTTATCATTAGCGGAAATGGTAAGTGCTGCTCTCTTGTCACCTTTCTTTCAAAGAACTCTGTTAGAAGAGCAAAACTGGGTATGAATTAACGGATTACAATCAGGATACTAAATGGTGAAAATCGCTGCCATTAAAGAGAAAAGTGAGCACGCTCAGAGAGCCCGTTTTCCCTTACCCACCATCTTTCCTGTTCCACTGAGAGACGAATTATGTTGCCAAGCACAGTTAAGCAGCCATGGGAGCCTGATACAGCACTGCATCCTTAACCACTGTTCAGCTATTGTTTACTCCAAAGGTACCATCTATTTACGTTTAGTTGGTTTTAACTCTTTTAAAGCAGCATTTCAACAAAAGCTAGAAAAGAAACCTTCACAGATTTGAATATATCAATTTTAATGCATATATATCAAGTGTGTGTGTTTGTGTCTGGGGGAGGGGGAGAATACTGATTTCCATGAAGCAGAATAAACTTCAACAAAAGCAGATCAGATAGTCGCATAAGTATCCACTCACTGGTGGCATCAATAGGATCCATTCATTGGTGAATAGCAAACAGTGTCTTTGGAAGTGGGGAGGCCAGATAGGAACTGCAGAATGGTTTTTTTGTTTTTACAGGAAACTGGTGTGTGTGGGGGGTCCAATTTGGATCACAGTGCTTAAACTGGACCTCTTTGTGGGTTTAGCTTCAGAATTAAAGGGACAAAATTAAGTTGTTGTTTTTTTTTTTTTCTCTTTCAAAGCTTTGGTCCTTATTTATACTAATGAAACTGCTTAACTTAATTTCGCCGTTTCACTTACTTCTATTCACGTCTGGCATTTGGAATTACACTGAATTCTGGCAGTTTTGTACATCTTGATTAAGCATAAGCTTAATGAGCTTCCCTTTTCACGGTTTTAGATTAATGTGGAAAGTTGCAAATATTACCCGCTGTTACCAGCATTGGGGAATTTTCCCATTCCCTCCACAGATGATAAATCACAAGTCTGGAAGTTAGTTTGTAACCACCTTTCCCCCTGCTGCTCCCTGGAGGGAATACTATGTTTCCAGACCAATGTACAATAAATACAAGTGCCCTGTGTTATGATTCTTTCAATGTTTTACCTTTATTTTTAATTTATACTGTTTACTATTTATTTTGCTGCTTTTTTGCTTTTCTTCACATTGTTGCTTTTCAATACGTATTTACTGCCGCTCTTCTATACTACTCAATAACTGGAGTTCTTTGGGAAGTATTACAAAAACCTCAAGCTATATTGAATTGATAAAAGGTATGTCAAACCACCAAGCCCAACTGAATACCTAATGACAACAATGGATAGAAAACTACACAACTACAAACTCACTCCAGAAGAGGGTGAGCATCGCCTCACTGAAGAGGGGAACTAGCCACAAACAGCATCACCGCCCAGTCTGTATTTAGTTTCAGTGACCAGATTGAAAGAACTTGATAACCTGCACTTGAAGGTTTAAGTATGGGATGACTGAGAGTTGTTGATAAAAAGT
>NW_025335440.1:25143601-25296027 GCF_004798865.1 Varanus komodoensis | reverse complement strand
ACAATAACCCATATTTAAAGAGTAAACCACAGTTCAACAATCACCATAGTTGAGTCATACTCAACCACTGAATGTGGGCTGTTATTGTTACTTCATTTGCCCCACCATCGAAGCTGTCTTGTACTCATGTGATCTGATTTCCTGCCTTATTCCAGAAGGTGCTATTACAAAGGTTGCAGAATGCTAGGCTCTTCTGTCAACAGAACTCTAGTCTAATACAGCACAAGTCTCCTAACATGTTCTTATGTAACATGTAGTGTGTCCATAAAGCATTTTAGGCCATTGCCAGAGTTTACCACTTGCCATTTTCCTTTTCCATTCTTAATTCAAAAAATAATTCCAGGTTCTTGGACAGAAGTGGGTCTTTTCTATCACCCAATCCTTTTTATTGGAGATGCCCATGACTGAATCTGGACTTTCAGAAGGCCCAGCTACCTTCCAACACTGATCAAGTGCAGCCATAGATCACAAACCTGATGTATGAAAAGACTCATCTTCTAAGCTTGGGTAGTGGCTTCCAAATATTTCAGCCTACAACTCCCAAAAGACCTACTCAGCATAACTACTGACAAGGGGGAATGGGAGTTGTAGGCCAAAACATTTGCAGGGCCACAAGTCACCTACCTCTGCTCTAAGTAGAGCCATATGAAAAAAAAAAGAATGTACTGAGTTAGTTCCATGAAAAGGAAAGGTTCTATTCATCAGAGGGCCTTTACTTGGAACAATTCCTTTCAAAATATTATGAATAAACTTCTTGTAATTTTTATAGCAGTGGTGTAAGATCTGAAATCCCAGAACTGTACTTGTCACTTGATGAAGCAGAATATGCTGTTCCAGGCATGCTACAGATTTGTTTCTTATATTTAGAAATCATGGATTTAAAAGTCGTTTACTAATTAAGTTTGTCATGTTTCCCATAAGACTTTTTTTCCCAGAGATTAATATATTTGGCTCTCATGCCAATGTCTTTTTTTCCTTTTTTAGCTTCCTGAAATGACTCACATTCAGACAGAGCGACCGTGGTTGATGTTTCTCCTCCAGAACCTTGGATTACTATTAGGATGGCTTTGCCTCTTACTTTTAGCTATATATGAACAGAAAATTAAAATATAAATCTTCCAACAGTGGCCTGCAAAGACAAGGCTCTTGTCCAGCTTCCACTCTTTACACTGGGGCTTCTGGAACAGAAGTTCCAACCTGTGGACCTGTTATTCTATAAAAATGCTGACATTAGACATAAATTAACTATTTGACTATAGATCAATTTATGTTTCAAAAATTACCATTTTAAAAAATGGAATGCTTGGATTTATTTGCATTATTTTAATATCATTCTTTGGTTCATTATTTGCTTATTTACTATTTACATGTCCTTAATTAAATATTTTGGTATTTTCAGAATATATTACTAAAGATCAGCCATTTCAATTAACAATGCAGTTGATTAATCAGCATACAACTTTTGAAAACAAGTATTCCTTTTACAAAGCGATATTGTTTGTAAAATGGTTTATTTTTCTAAAATATTAATATATCAAATAGTTTAATCAATCTCTCTCTCTCTCTCTCTGTACACATTCAATACAGAAAGAAATCTACTAAATAAGATTTTTTCCAATTAACATTTCTTTTCACTGAAAGCAGGAACAATTATGATAATGCATGTTAAATTTGCCTGCATTTGCCAAAACAGAATAAAGCAACACTGAAATATTCAAACTGTATTTACTTTTATACTGTGTAACATTTGTACTGCACCAAATAGGATCTTTGGCAGCAGATCAGATCATTAGAGAGCATTAAACCAACAGAAAGCAAATGAACCAGTAAAGCATGAAACGGGATTTTACAAATCCTGTGATCTGTGAAACATTAGCATAACTGTACTCATCTTTATACACTCTTTAAGGCATTTCATCATACATTGGAAGTTGTCACAGATGCTTTTCTGTTTTGGGTGGAATCATCTGAATGCTAACGAATGCTAGAATAAGATGCAGACAGGCTGAAGTGCCCCTCCATTGGTAATCAGGGGCAGTTTATTCCATGCCCTTCCACGTTCTAACAGTCCGAAGTCAACACTGTTTGTAAGCAAAAGTCAGATGAATTTACACAACATCTGCTGCCATCAGACTTGTAGTCTGATCCTACCCATGTTTAATAAATGTTTAATCTGTTTAGGGTTAGGGGTATATTAATCCAGAATATAAATTGAATAAATAAATAATAAATAAATGTGTGACGATGAAGCATTTTGATGAAACAATTCCCAAAGTCTTCACTTAGAGGGATTTGGATTTCTAGACCATAATGATTCCAGTAGTGCATGGCATATTTTGAGAGTGAGAAGTGGAAGCACACTTCAAAATAGGATGTGCCAGGACTTTTAAACCTCCAGCCTCAGTTGCAGAGCAGCCCCGCTGGGATTCCAAATGGACCCTCTGGCCACACCCCTTTCCCCTGATTATTTGGCTTCCTGGCTTTTGCAGGGCATTCTTTCCCATTCTAAAAGGTTGAATCACCTGCGATAAATAACAATGCAACCAAATTGCATGATTAGTTGGCTTGCTGGGCAAGCTTCATCTTTTTAAGGAGCCTGTACCGGTATTTTCTGAATTCACTGTTAAGAATTGTTGCAGCCTTATGTGTATGCGCAGTCTGTATCTAAGCAACGCTATTTCTGGGCATGCACTGAGTTTGTTGGATCCAACCTTGTCCTGTTTACACTCAACTGTGATGTTACTTTATCCCACAACCTGCTGTAACAACAGATTTTCTTTCTCACTGTCCTCAGATCAGATTTTAGTTGTTGTTTGGTGAGTAAATGTGTCCTTGCCTGACTGTTGCTGATTGGTGGAATGTTTCTGCCAGAAACCTTTTGAGGAACCTGATCCAGAACGGGGTACATAGCGTGGTGAGGCACGGTGCTATGGTGCATCACTCCCAGGAGACAGTGAGGGTCAGTTGACTGAACGTAAGGACCCTGCCCCATAGAGCCTTCGGAAAAACAGGGGTCTGTGCGCAGTCCGCTGTAGGTCAGACCCACTCACCAAAATTACCATTTGCACGGCCACCTGCAGTGGTGTCAATCACTAGTGTGAGACGGGAAAGGGTTTGGTGCACTCCTGGGCATGTTTAGACAAGAAACATGTTGAGCAGGTCCCAGCATTCCCCAGCCAACCATCCTTCCTAGCTGCAGAGAATTGTCTACATGTTTTCCTGTCTCAGTACACATAGGCTTGCACACTTATCAGTGACTGGACCCTTGTCGAAGTTTAGGCTAGCATTATTAATCCGTTTAGTATTGTGTGAGGTTTTGTCTTTATATTTTATTGGAAGTTGTATTGCTCTGTGACTTTATCCATAAATCTTTATTGTTAACCGCCTCAAGTTTTGGAGTCGTGTGTGCAAATGTTTTAACTCAGTTCAATGAATCTTCTGGAGGAAACATGTGCAAGGCCAGTTAATGGAGTTCACCACCTATGTAGCCCAAGGGCTAAATCACGGCAGGGCAACCCAGCACCCCTGAGAAGTACAGAACTCAAAGATGTTCAGGGAGGCCTGTCCACTGTTCCCCACTGGCCAAGCATCCATTAACAGTACTGCCATGAGCTAGGATTCCTCCCTTCACACATCCAAATCCACAGACCTTTCTTGCAAAATGTTCTTTACTGACCAAAGCATTTTCCAGACACACAAATTCCCAGAATGAATCTCTGAGCATGCACAGAATGGTTGTTGAACCCAATCTAACATTCCTCTCCAGGAACTCTCCCTGTGAGCATGCCTACCCCTTGGGAAGGGCCTTCGGAAAATGAGCACGCCTCCTCTCTGCATGCCAATCCTCTAGTTGGGCTGCCCTCCTCTGCTTACATTGTGCCATGGGGTCAAGAGCCATACCTGCCTTGTCTGCCTCTGAAAAGCTCCCCTGTTCCAAGGCTCCTCTGCCAACTCTACACCTTCGTTATTCCACCTGGGAGCCTGGCCTCGAGATAAGTGTCTCTGCTTCTCTCTGTCAGGAATTGGCCCCCATTCCAAGCACCCCCTTCCTCCTCCTCTAAAGTCTAGCCAGCAAGCCTTGGGAATGTGTGCCCAGAGCAGCTTTCTGTCTCACTCCCAACAGCACCAAGGAAAGAACAATCCCCATCAGTAGCACTGGAGATGCTTAAGCCTCCTCCATGGCAATCCAGATACAACCAAGATCACTGGAAGTAAAGAGGCTTCCCATCCCACTGATTCCAGTGCAGCCAAGGTCATGGTCTCCATGCCACTAATAGCAGATAAATGAGATTTTTGTATCACTCATGGAACTCTTCTGCTCAAACTGCATCCAGCAAAGCAAGCCATGCACGGCAGCTTCTTTCTGTGTGCTGGACTGGGGCAAATAAATACTGAAATTTTAACTCCATCAAACATGAACTTCCAAGGATGGGTCCTTATTGGCCTCATTCTGGTATAACAATAAACAATCCTATATCATTATGTGAATAAGCCCATTTTCGCCTTAGGCTCATGCACCCCTCTGTGGTGGCCACAAGGAAGAGTTGAAAATATTGCTTTGATTTTTCACAAAGTGTGGCTAACCATTTCCTACAAAATGAAAAAAACTGTGGTTAGTCTTCCTATGGTGCACTGCAGCAAGTCAACTTTAAACCCTGATTTATGAAGCTGGCTTGTTTCAATAAACCTTAGTAAAAATTAACTACGAATTACAATTCTGCAATGTTAAACTATCATTAATAGAAAACAGAAGCAAAAGCTTTTGATCTACTCATAGTCATACCAAGAAGATTTGCATATCAACCTGAGGCTTCCACAGGTTCATTCACACAATCTAAAACACAGGTTCTTACTTGTTGTGTGATCCTGCTCCTTCTTTGCAGATTGTTATTAATTTTATGCCCTTTCACAAAAGCACCGGGGAAACATCTGGCTTATATTCCTGCTTGAGCTGAAGCTCAGCATATTTCTCTTGAACTCATCTCTTTTTTAAGCATCAATTCAATTTCTGACAAACATATCAGAAGCTGTTCAAAACAAACCAACAGCACAGATTTTGGAAAATAAATGTACTGAGAGAGGAGACTTATCCCATATCCCACCTCCAGTTATGTTTTTCCCTCCTGATTTCCTTGTGAAGCACTCACCCAAGAATGTGCCAATCAGATAAATTCTCTTGCTTGAACCGAGTCTCATGTTTTTCCAAATTCGTTCCGAGCAAAGGATAGGCATGAAAACATTGAGTTGCTAATGTAACTATCATTCTATCTGAGTGCTGTTGTTCCTTCTCAAAAGTCAGCATTCAGAGGAAGAAAACATCAATACACCCAGAAGCCCTGTGTATTTAACTGGGCATATTTTTCTTTGAAAAGCATGTAGGTTTTCCTTTTACTGAGCTTACACTTCAGCCTTTAAAGATCCTGACTCAAAGGCTGCTGCCTTTGTAACACTGCAGACCTCTTAACCCTCTTATACCCTTATCTCTGGGTTACATTAACTGAAATTAGCTTTAATGATGGTGTACAAACCAGCTTCAAACCCTAACTTCAGACTGTAGATTCTTTAGTATTAAAATGCTGCTATCATGCGAACTATAATAATGGTGAACTTTAAGCACAGTCTGCATTGCTAGAGGTGTAATGTTGCAGCAAGACAGATGCAGAGGTAGTGTTGAATTTCCGTCAGAGATGGGGGGCAGAGCAGTTATGAGCCTTCAACCAAAGGTGACAGCTTGCAGCTTCTCAGTGATGAAAATCAGGAGACCAGCATCTGAACCTTCCTAGAGGAATTTAGGAGCCAGGCCTTTCTGTGATGTGATAAAAATGTTTCTGCACATCAGCAAATGTTCTTTAAAAGGGAGAAGTTGGGTCAGTAAAAGCCATGCCAGCTTAAGCAGATGTGCAACTCATGATGAGAAACAAGTGAAGATGGATAGGTAAGATCTAGTTGCAAGATTACATGCCCCTATTGTTCTTTTTCATATGCCCAAAATGCCCTCCATTTTCCCATCTCAGTAGAGCAATAGCACAGAAATGAAAGATGATCTCTTGCTTAGTACAACAGTAATTAAATCACATATATATCTATGCATGCCATACTTACCCAATAAATCCCAAAGAAACAGATCAAAGGGTTTGTTTATATGGAATCTCCAGCTTCAATCTTTTCTTCTTAGGGACCCAAACTTTTCCCCCTTTGTGACAATATTTAAGGAACATACTATGATTTTTATCTCAAGCACACTATTTCTATAATCTGGTACATTTTAATCCAGTAAACACTGTCAGAACTTAAATGTCAAAAATTTAAAACTATCAGAACATTTGTGAGTGACTTTATTTTTATTTAATGTAGATTTTTCATTTTGTCTTTACGGCCTTTTGAGCTCAAGCACACAGAAAGCTGTGGATTCCAGCTCCTAAGCAGTGATCTGGTTGTGTGCTTTTAATGTTATAGGGAAATTAATCTCCCTGCTCCCCATTTCTTGCATTTCCTGGCTTGCAGAACAATCTAATGCAAGTTTCTCCAGAGATTCGGCTTTAAGCTCTTGGCAGAAAGAACACCTATAACAACTTTGACGTTAAGAACTATGATTTCTCTCTCCCTCTCCCTCTCTCTTTCCCAATCCCTTGTCCTTTCATGTTGCGTTGTTTTGGCTGTAAGCCTGAGGGCAAGTCTACAAACTGCTGGGGGAGGGTGTTAAAAGTGGAGTAAAAAAGTTCCAAATAAACAAAGTCCCCACTCAGCCACAAAGCACACTGGACAAACTTTGGGTCAGTCATAGATTTTCACATGAACCTACTTCATAGGGTTGTTGCAAGGATAAACTGGAGAGGAGGATTATATATGCCATTTTGGCTCAATGGAGGAATGGCATATACACGTAATAAACAAACAGTTCTGGTTTAGTTTTTTCTGCACACAATTAAGCAAGTTGCATTAGAGATTTAGGCAAGAAGGAATGACTGATACATTTTAATGAAGAGAAGACTAGTTATCTTGGCTTTTTGCCTATGTTGGTAAGCTGAAACCTGGCCTTGGAATATTCCACAGCATGAGTTCACAGCAAAAGACCCTGGACAGAATTATAGCTGCATATCATCTCCAGAGTCATGTTTCATCATTCAAGGCAACTTCATATTGATTGGAGTATCAACTAGATTTAAAAAGGCAGCAGGGAAAGAACAGTAATCCTCATGCATTACTGGCAAGTCCATCTCAAGCTTTAGGAGAGGTCCTGGAAAGCCATCTCCTGAAGTAGGCATTTACTTGCAGAAGGCAAAAATGTGCCATTGCCACCAATGAGGGCTTTCCTCCCAATGCCAAAGCCCAGGACTACAGGGGAGTCAGAAAATGGTAAATTTACTTTACTTGCTATCGTGGTGCATATGGGAATATCCACTTATCTTGCAAAAGGGGAAGGCAAAACATCTCCTTCCAACATTCAATGGAGTGTGGACCATGCTTTTTTCAACTATAGACAGATTTTAAGCAGACTCGTACAAGAGTACACTTGTGAACTGGCCAACGTGCTGTGTCAAAGTGCAGTACTTCTTATACTTTTACTCAGAGAGGTTTCCAGTAGGGGTCTTTGGCACTTTGGTTTCTCTTGACAGCTGTCAGAAGGTAAGCTGCTAAGGGAAAGCAGCACCACGAGTCATCTTTGCTCCAGAAAAGGAGGCAGTGTGATCTATAACGCCTTTGCACAAGATCCTCAGCATCCTCAAGGATACTCAGAAAAGTGCAAAAATGCCCCCTTTCCCATGCCTCTTTCAGGGTACAACTAGATTTCTTTATTTCTTTATTATTTCTTTATTTTTAATAGGGTTTTGTTGAGGCAATAGAAGTTTTCAGATCTGGACATATAGGGGGAAAGTGCTTGTGGAAGGTCTGCTGGGAAGAAGCAGTCAAGTTGGTCCCACCACGTAGTGCTCCGTGAAACCCATGGCAGGATCGTTGGGAGAGGAGGAGGAGGAGGAGACAACCCACAGGGGGGTCAACAGCCAGCCCACTGTAGCTCATTACTAGCCAGGTCAGCATGACATGTGAACCAGCCCAAAGAGACTTTTTCAGTAACTGCAGGGCACTGTGGCTGCCCTAGTGGCTTCTTAGAGCAGGCAGCCTCGTTCACCTTGCAGGGCTGGCATCAGACCCATAAGTGCTTGCAGGGATTAGCACCATTGCAATCGTAGGAAGCTGCTGGAAGCCATAGATAGGGCTAAAAGCCTTAGCCTTGCCCAGTGTTAGCACAGCAACATGAGACTTTGCAGTGGCTGCTTTGTGTTCCTGATCTGGCTTCTACCCCCATGCCTGCAACTTCTTCACCTATGCCTTGATTCCTCCTGTTCCTGAACTTGCGTGTACCTTCGCCTCTGCTCCTGGCAGGACTGACCTTTGCCAGGTACCTCATCTCTTGACAGCCCCTGACCTTGTGTTTGCCTCTGGCCCTGCCATGCCTTGCTGGTATCTGGCCCTTGCTTGAACCTGACTTTGCTTTGCTTCTGGTTCCAGTGCATCTTTGCAAGACCTCCATGGCACTCCATGCCCTGCTGCTTACCTCCTGGAGATGAGCCCTTCTCAGTAGATTATCCTTACAGATTTCATGTCTCACTATACACAACACAAAAGGCCTTCATGAAAGGATGGAAAACCTCTTGCAGCTATATTTGGGCGGTCTTCTTCTGCCTTTGGCTGTTGCCCAGGGCAAAAGCAGTGGGGCCAAAAATACCAGCACAGTTTAGCCTAGATCTCTTCCAGCAAGTAACTAAGCATAAGGTTCAACCACAAAACCCAGAAACCACCAAATGACTGGTGCTTAGCGAAAGGTGTAGAGCCAGGGGTAGGGGCTAGGGTTATTTGGAGAACCCAGGAGGGCAAGGTTGGGTGAATTTGGGCCCTGGGCCTGAGATTGACCACTTCTGACTTTACAGGTATTTATAAATATCGATCATATTATGCTTTCCTGAATTTCCTTTCCCCCTTCCATAACTGTCCACCTATCTTCCTAATTCTATTCTATCACCTTCCCTGTCCGTCCTTTCTCCTTTCCATTTTGAACAGTTTGGAATGTATCCTTGCCACTATTCATCTATCCATGGAAAGATTTCCACTATTAGTGGAAATGTGAACCGCAGCAGCGAATTTCCTTGCTACCTTTATTGGCTGTGTTTAATTCTTCACCTGAATGCTTTTCTAGCCATGGAGATGACACAACGATGTACTAACAGTCTGCTTGGTCTTAAACATCTGTAGTTGTTCTCCTCTCCAAAGAGCTTAGGAAAAAAAATTGAGAAATTATATGAGTTCAGCCTTCTAAGGCATCCAGGTTGGTCCCTCCCTGATTTGACATATTTATAAGTCTACCCTGCATCCTCTTCTTGAAAGATGGAGGTAGATAAAAACAGAAGAAATACACTATATTTTGGATCTATTGATTGGCACCAGAAAAGTAAAATACAAAGTCTATCACTGTTTTATGTTGGAGCAGTGGATGCTGTCACTGAATACCTAATTAATACATCAACAATTTTGCAGGCTAGATTTGGGTCAGGCAGCGGGGGAGGATGGGGGAAAAGGGAAGATCTTCCCCAATGCATTAGTCAGACATTTGGCTGCCCTCCTTAAGAATTTTACAGCAATAAACACAGCCTAAAATTCAGTAAAGTTTACATTTATCTAGAATCAAGAGCAGACAGAGTAAAGAGCAGATTAGAAGATATGATTCAGAACTTGGAACAATCTTAACACAAACTATATTATTACAGAGATTCTTGAGACCTATATTCTTGCCTCTCTATTCACACTATACCTGTGAATATCACTTGTAAACGAAACGCAGTACTGGAACTTATAATAACAAATGTTGTTTAATTGCTTTGGACATAGTAATTATGGTACGTTGATCTCAGACTGAGAAAGGAGGGAGAATATAATTTATGGCAACTGCACCCTTGCCATATTAGTACAGTTATTTATTCCTTATCTAAAGTATTTTTATGCCATTACTAATCAATTAAAGAAGACAGTCTCTGCCTGTGAGACTTCACTCTAAAAGATATGAGGTACAAGGAAAAAGTAATGTGGAGGGGAAAAGAAACACTATTTCAGCAGGACTGGTGGAATGACCCTGGTCCCCCTCTTGAGAGGTTTTAAGAACATGACCTGGCACTTTGAGATCTCATAAGAATGTGCGGCCAGACCAGGCATCTTTCAAATCCAGCAGTCTGCTCACTGTCCACAGGAAAGCCACAAGCAGGACATAAGCACAACAGCATCCCACTGTCCAAGTTCTTCATCAACTAATATTTATATACATAGTGTTGGAGTGTAACGCCCATCATTCTGAGAACATCATATCTGGAGGACCCCAGTTTGGGAAGGCTGCAGTAGCCTGCAAGGGAGCTCTGTCCTGTCTTATTCAGAATATCATCTAACATCAAAATGCTGTAATCCCTGCCTGTGTTGGCCTTTCTTTTGCTTTACCTCCCTTTAGGACCTGGTTCACAGCCCCTGAAGAGGCAACAAATGAGCTGAGCATGGATTGAGTAGGGACTATTGTTGAAGAGAGCCCATGACTGTTTGGTTGTGTCCAACAAACCATGGTTTGTCAGCATGGCTAGGCTTATACAACAACCCATGATTTAACGGCTACCTATATCCAACTCATACTCTGGTTTGCGACATGGTGCAAGCCAGTTACCTTTACTAAATACTGCAAGTGGTTGATGATTGCTCTCTCTTCCAGAGAGAACCGTGAAGGAAGCGAGGTACATCTACTGTGCCTCTGCACCCCAGGCACACTGCAGTTCCCAAGATCTTCCTCAGCAAAAGCTACAAGTGCTGTATTACATCTGTGGGCTTGGCAAGCTGAGCAGTTTTCCACTGTTGTGATGTGTGAGGGAGTCACCGCAAAGATCTCAGTAGGGGAACATGTGGTCTGCACATAAAAAGGTCCCAGCTGCAAACTCTGGCATTTCTAGGCCAGCTCGGAAAAGACTGCTGTCTGAAACTCTGAAAAGCCCCTGCCGGTCACTGCTGAGCAATGATAGCACAGTTCGAAAACTGGGAAATAGCATCATGTATTCCTAGTGCAAGTATGAGCCGGACAATGACATTACTGGAAGCATGACGGAGTTTGAAACTTCTCCCCTGTATGATTTCCAAATAAAGCACAGGAATGTTAATATTTTAGAAAATACAGCCTCCCCCACACACCACTGTCAACTTTCTGGATTGGATCCAGATTTAGAATGTATGACTAGGAGTTGGCTTAAGTACCTTGCCCAGCCCTTCTCCCTCTCAGTGGTCCCTCCAGCTCCCTGCAGATGCTCTATGGAAAGGCACAGAGGGTCAACTTACTGAGTGGGGCGAGTGGCAATGCTGGGGGAAACTGGGCAGAGACATTTTGAATTAGAGGATCCTTTTTCCCTATAGAAGGCAGATCCTGAATCAAATATATATATATATATATATATATATATATATATATATATATATATATAAAATGGATTTTATGCTATTGTTCTTGAAGCATTGGAGCTTGCAGGAAATCTATGCTAAAATGTTTTGGTGGATGTTTGTGCAGAAAGATCAAGAGAACTGGGCTGTAATCCTATGCATACTTTCCTGGGAGTAACTTCCCTTGAACTCAGCAGGGCTTGCTGCAGGATAAACATGCATAAAGTTGCAGCACATGTGAATTAATCATTTGCTTTCAACTTTTTGCTATGCAACATACTTTTTTTAAAGGACAAATTACTAATACGAGCATCCCACATTTTAGCTAGCAGAGTAAGAAGCAGCGATCCGGGATTAATTATAGAAATTCTCTCTGTACTTGGTGCAAATTCTGAGACAGAGAATTAAAGGTCCTATTTTCTGTTACAGAGAATGGACTTAACCTGGCTGGCTGTATTCCGCTAAGGAGTTTTTCAACAGTTCACGGTGTTGAGTGACAAGATTGTCAGAGCAAAAGTGAAGTGTATGACTAATGACCTGGATTTATGAGAGCAAAGAGAATGTACTTCCCAGATAACTTCTCTAGACATATAAACCCCATAATATATCTTATGACTCCTCTTATTACATTTTTCTCTAAATATGAGTTCAAGTAGGAAAGATGGTGTTACAGAGAATTCATTTAAGCATTTGATTCCTCTGCCCCACACCAAGAGATAAGTACGTACGATCACCTACCTGAAAAGCAGTATACAGTTTTTCCTATTGATAGAAATATTTGGTTGAAGGAGAATGTATATGTAATGAGCAGCAGTTTAAGAAATGTTATGTCTTTTTAGTCTAGGTTGACATAAAGTGGAAGTTCCAAAAATATTGTCCCAAGAGATTAATTGTACAGTTGAGTGTCAAGTTAAGTATAAAGTATTTAATGTATGTTGCATTTACGCTAGGTTGTATTTTCAGCTCATTCAGCTTAAAGTAAGCTTTCAGCATTTGTAGGCTGAGAAGGCTATTTCATGCTGCAGTGTGTACCTTAATGTGTATACTGAATTCTTATGAAGATAAGCAGCCCAGGCAAATGCAGACAGTTGGAATAAACCAGGGCCATTTTACTGCAGTTTTAATAATGGCTTTCCAGGCTGTGAGGTCAAAAGCTTCCAAGAAACTTGGAATAATAATATTAGAAACATTTGAAATATCCCTTTCTACAAACCTATATGGCTATGCTCATGGCCCCTGACTTATTTCCAAAACTTTTAAAAATGCAAAATATAATTTATGCTCCAAAAGAAATATTATTGTGCAAGGAAAGAATGAACAACCACATGTTGGGAATTACATGAGCAGAATCGGCTGGAGCCGGGGGTCAGACTAGATGACTTGGGAGGTCCCTTCTGACTTGCTTTTTTCTATATTATCTTAGAGTGCCATAAACTTGTGACTTTGTAAATGAATAGGCCCAAATGCCATTATTACAAAATGGCACAACTTGTGCATGTTTTTATCAAAACAGCAATGAGTACAATACTTCCAGACTACCTAGAAAGTAGAAACTGGCGAGATACTTTGCCTGTAGAAAAATTTGAAAGAAGGAACTCTATATAATCTTTCCTTCAAAACAGGAGGTCTAAAATATATCCAAAAATGATTACTTACACTATAGCTAGTAATGGAAATGTGATATACATATAACCAGATACCCTGGCTACTAGAAATGACAGGAAATGTTTTCAGCTTACAGTCCAAATTCAGGACATGCTACATCATAAGCAGATGTACCAGCACAGATTACAACAAGCCACACATGAGACCTGACGTGCCTTGGAAGTAGTGTGACGCTAAAGAAGGAAGAGGCAAGCCTAACAAAACTGAGAGTGGGAGGCTGAGAGTGAAGAGGCTGAATCCTAAACTGACAGCCAGTGTGGTGTAGTGGTGAAGAGTGTGGGACTGGGACTCAGGCAACCTGGGTTCTAGTCCCTGCTCAGCCATGGAGCCAACTGGGTGACTTTGGGCCAGTCACAGACTCTCAGCAACCGACCTCACAGGATGGTTGTGAGGATAAGACTGAGAGGAGAATGTACAAGCCGCCTTGAGTTCTTTGAAAGGAAGAAAGGAGGGATATGAATACGCTAAACAAACAAATAATAAATAAAAACACAAACATCTTGGAGCAACTCATTCATAGGAGCACCAGTAACCTTCTACTTCCCCTATCATATTATTGAATGGTAATTTTTCAGTACAGTTTGGATCACATCTAGCCAATCTAATTTTAACTTAATATTGGAGCCCATTAGAATCATATACTGTTGGAAAGAATATATAGTTCCTACCTCAGGCAGAAAATCCAATACTATAACACCTCTAATAGATGGGCATCCATCCATCTCCTTCTTAAAAAGGAGATTTTTGAGGATGATGATCATATCATTTTAAATTGCTTCTTCTCCAGTATCCAACTCTTCCAACTTCCTTCCATAGGAAAATGTATTACTACCCTCTGTATCATCTATATTATCAATAATGTTTTTAAACTGTGGTGCCCTAGATGAAATCAAGCTAGAATTTTCCCTAGAAGCAAAAATGACAAAACTGAAGCTGTTGCACTTTGGGCACATCATGAGAAGTCAAGACTTGCTTTGTAATAATAATAATTATTACAATAATAATACTAGGGAATATTGAAGGCTAAACCAAGAATGAGATAGATTGACTCCATAAAGGAAGCCACAGACTCGAGTTGAATAGGACTATTAAGGACATCCTGGAGGCACTCATGCTTAAGTCAGAGGCAGCTTTGTGGCACATATGTCTAAATAAGCATTCAGATGAAATTGACTGCTTTAAGATCAAATGCAACAAGTTTTCAGATCATGGTGGGTATTCCTGCCTTGGAAAATGAATCACTTTGTGACTTACAGGCACCTCAAGTCCACACCTGCTGTCTATCTATTAATTCCCAGATTTATGTATTTATTAAATTTCTACCCTGTCCATTAGCCAAATGACTCTCTAGAGATCACAGAAAGTGCAGGAACATGTACAATTATCACTATTTTAAGGAGCAAGTTTATGTCAGCAGTGACTTCCATCCTTAAAGAAAACTCTACAGAGCAGAGCTACATTGAATACCTCAGCAACACACGGTCCATATTATAATGCCAACATCTATCAGAGCTACCCAGCTTTTTCTTACCAAACCTATGTGTTGACTCAGCCTAATTTTTAAATCTACAGAAATCTAGATGTACAGAAATAGTACATCAGGAAGCTAAGCCAACTTTCCATCAATTAGGCTATACAGAGCTTTCCAATATTCTATTTAGTTTGTCTATAAAATACTGAACATGCTCAACATCTGCTTTAGAATATATTCTAAAATATATTTCTGAACAGCTATTGTAGGTTTACCTTTCTGCAAATAATTAAATGGCCCTTATTTGTTATTATGTGTCATCAGGGCTGCTGAGGACAAGACAGTCTGGAGGGCATTAATTCATAGGGGTGCCATAAGTCAGAGACAACTTGACAGCACATAACAAATAGTTCTTCCTATACTGTTGGGAGAATCCATTCTTTACAGCATAAATTCATTGATGAGTATTTGCTGGGTGCAGTCTATCAACAATGTACCAATTCACTGCCTAGAGTCAAGCCTATCTTAAAAATGCTTCAAGGATTCCTGATTAGGGAAGGAGACTATCCAAATCAGCCAAGTGCAGAATACAGGCTATATTAATCATTTATTTATTTATAACATTTCTATGCCACACCCATCGCTGAAGCCTCGGGGCAGCTCACAATATAATCAGAATATTATATACTTTAAGGTATTATCTGCAGATAGGGAAAAGAATTGTCATGAGCTTCGTCACGAGCTGGACTCCACTAATGAATCAGTGGTCTCTGGGGAGATGCCAATGCTACCGTCTGGTCCAAAATTATTGGAGGAATTTCAATTATTGCGGCCCGATGATGTGGACAAGATGCTTGGACGAGTACGTCCCACCACTTGCCTATTGGATCCTTGCCCGTCTTGGTTAATAAATAACTCCAAGCATGGGATTGGGACCTGGATCTTGGAAGTGGTTAACGCTTCTCTGAGGGAGGGTCGAGTGCCTGCCCCTTTAAAGGAGGCGGTAATACGACTGGTCCTGAAGAAAGCATCACTGGATCCAGAGATGGCCACTAACTATAGACCTGTGGCCAACATCCCGTTTCTGGGCAAGGTGTTGGAGCGAGTGGTGGCGGGACAACTCCAGGCAATCTTGGATGAAACTGATTATCTGGACCCATTATCTGGACCCAAGGCAGTACTGAATCTGCCTTGGTCACCCTGTACGATGACCTGTGCAGGGAGAAGGACAGGGGGAGTGCATCCCTGTTGGTTCTTCTGGACCTCTCGGCGGCTTTCGATACCATCGACCATGGTATCCTTCTGGATAGGCTAGCGGGATTGGGGGTTGGAGGCACTGCTTTGCAGTGGTTCCGCTCCTATCTCAACGGTCGATTCCAGAAGGTAGCGCTGGGGGACTATGTCTCTGCGCCATGGCAGCTATGCCATGGAGTACCACAGGGCTCCATTCTATCCCCTCTGCTATTTAACATCTATATGAAACCGCTGGGAGAGGTCATCAGGAGGTGTGGGCTGCGGAATCATCAATACGCTGATGATACCCAGCTCTACCTCTCGTTTTCCACTAATCCAGGTGAGGCAGTGGCTGTGCTGAACCGGTGCTTGGCCGAGGTAATGGAATGGACAAGGGCCAACAAACTGAAACTCAACCCAGACAAGACGGAGGTCCTGTTGGTTGGCGGATCGGGCTTCGGAGAGGGTGGATTTGACCTGGTCCTGAATGGTGCAACACTCCCTCTTAGGGACAAGGTCCGCAGCTTGGGAGTACTCCTCGACCCGGAACTTTCTTTGGAAGCTCAGGTGACAGCGGTGGTGAGGAACGCCTTCCTTCAGCTTCGGCTGATTAATCAGCTGCGCCCCTACCTGGAGTACGACTGCCTGGCGACGGTGACACACGCGCTGGTGACTTCCCGCCTAGACTTCTGTAACGCGCTTTACGTGGGGCTTCCCCTGAAGACGGTCCGAACACTTCAATTGGCGCAAAGTAGAGCTGCCAGGTTGCTGATGGGGATGGGGTGTTATGCTCACATGACTCCAGTCCTCCGTCAACTTCACTGGCTTCCCATTGAAGCCCGGGCCCAATTCAAGGTGTTGGTTATGACCTATAAAGCCCTAAACGGCTTGGGTCCTGGCTACCTGAACGAGCGCTTATGTCTGTATATGCCCGACCGCCCCTTGAGATCTGCGGGAGAGTCCCTTCTCCGGGAACCCTCCATGAAAGAAATTAGGAGAGTAAGTACTCGGAGGAGGGCTTTCTCTGCGGTGGCACCCAACCTATGGAATTCACTCCCTGAAGAGGTCCGCCTGGCACCGTCGTTACTGGTTTTTCGGCGCCAGGTAAAGACCTTTTTATTTAAACATCATTTTAATTGTTAAAATATATGATCTGGCCAGGGCAACTTCCTCTTCCTTCTCTTTCCTCCTCCTATATTCTTTATTTACTTATTTTATACTGTTAATTTTAATTTTATATTATTGTATCTCAGTGTATTTTTTGTATTTCTGTATTTATTGGTAATTTATTATGTTCTATTGTATTTCAATGTATCTTATTGTGTTGTAAGCTGCCCCGAGGCTTCGGCAAGGGGCGGCATAGAAATGTAATAATAATAATAATAATAATAATAATAATAATAATAATAATAATAATAATAATTGTAGTCAAAACTAACATGTCTGTGAGTTAATAGGTTGCATGACATTCAGAGTGTCAACTAAGAATCAAAGCATGGAGCTAAGTCATATGTGCTGAACATGAGGAAGGGGTAGTGTGTGATTGTGGAAGAAGAGAAGGACAATAAAATGGATACTTTATAAAAGTGGGAATTTATACACTTAGTGGGATACACAGTAAAGAAGGGGATAACAGACAAGTAGTGCAAGTCTTGGTTCTGAATGGTTAATCACTTCCATGCTCTGCTCCATCCCATGCTTCACTGGACTCCATGTTGGTGTTGTCTGCCCCCATTTGTTGTCATAAGTAGTCTAAGAATCCCACTGTGGAAAACGAGAACACGTGCCTTGAGGAGCTCACAACTGCCAGTGAAATGTGGGACCAGTGCCTGCCAGAGATGAATAAGACACAGTTTTATGACTTTATGAAGCAACTCCTCGCATCTGAAAGAGGAGCAAGCATGCATTTAGTAGAAATGCTCACTGCAGCCTCTTTAAATCACATCACCCTCTTTATATTTTCTGAAGACTTGCTGCTGTCTCTGCTGTATGGTACGTTCTTTCTTCTAGTAAGAAGAACTTGGTAAATTATAACGGCAAGTCTTTGGGCTGTCTGCTGTTTTACATTTTCCTACCATGAAAGGGAATAGCAATTACATTAGCCAACTCTCTAAAATCCTCCAAAACCAAGATTAATTACCAGATGTTCCAGGAAGCTTATCATCATCACCCCCTCAGCCCCATTGTCCTTGCCTTGAATTTACATGCCTTCTTTGGCTCTTTGACACTTCACACAATATCCTAGACAGTTTCAGTGGGTAGTGTCCTGCTCCTTAAATGAATCGATTTTGTTTCAATGCAAATCTCCTCCCTCTGCTGATAATTCAGTTCCAAGCTGTCAGGGGGGAAATGAGGGCTCTATATGGTTTCTGTTGATTACACTGCAGATTCCCTCACAATCTGGATTTCAGATGGAAAGCATCGCCACAGGAGCCTAATCTCCACTTGCTCTCGGTGCAGAGAGATTAGTGGTAATGGAAGCTGTGTGCGAGACTCCCTCACTGCCCAAGAGAATAGGCCCTTTCGTTAGCATCACGGACGGAACAAGGACTCCAGCTGCGATAATATCTTAGAACATTTGTATGGATGTGGTCACAGAAACATGATAAAAACAAACAATTCTAAAACTTCTCATCAGATGCTGAAATAAACTGGACAGCTGGAGTAAGAATAATGCTCCCAACAGGAAGGTATGATCAGATTAATATAGGGGTCAGCAGCAGCATTAGCATCATTGTTGTGAACTACATAGAATTTTGGCCAGTGGTGGTACCACAGCGTGTTACGTTATTATCGCTGCTATGATCCTTTAAACACAATTCTTTGACCATATTCACATGGATGGTATATATTCAGGTTTATCTATTTCTGCAATTTAGCAACCAACTCTTCAAATCAGCCCTAGCAATCATTACCTGGAGGGAGCCAGCCCTCAACAACTGGATGACTAAGATTTCTTTTCATTCCCGCACGTACTGCTATTGTATGGAGTTGCAAGCATCCGCTTATTTTCCGTTTCACAAATGGAAGCAACCCCTTTGTCTACTTGAGGACTGGTTGACTAGCATGCCATTCTGTTGTCCCTGTGACCACACAGGTGAAGAATGCAGTCTGTGGGATGACAGGACTATTTTTGCCACTACCTGATAGCACAAAGGATTCTCAAGCATAGAAACACAGACAGACCTGCAGAGAGAAAGGCATTCAGCGACTGAGATGCTGACATGTAGATTATCACATGAGATCTCTGACTCTGACACCTGGATTCCTACATGGAAGGCAATATTGTGCCATGTGAAGCAGCCTTAAAAGGAGGCACCTGCATAACTGGAACAGGCGCTCTAGATGACAGGATTTGCCATTCTGATTCCTGAATTGCTGCCCAATTTATTACTCTTTGTCCATCACACATTATGAAAGTAGCCATATGGAAAGAGGATCAGCTATGCTGGCTACAGTGAATGCTAACTGGATTAACTTACTCAGTGGGAAACACCCATCTGGCTTTAGCGATTTTTGAACATGCTTTTGACATGAGCTTTCTATATCGTTTATAGCATGTTATAGCATTTATAACATATAATTTATCATGTTAAAATTAGATAAACTAAAACAAAACAGTAAGATTTTAAAAAAGTAGTGATAGCACTTAGAATCCGGAGTTCATCACTGGACTTCTCAACATATACAGTATCAAAAACAGGATAGAAATACTCCACGGGATTTTCAGCTCTACCTAGCCAAAATCTCAGACTAGACAAAGTTAATGTGAACAGACATAATTTTCCTTTGAGTGTGAGCTATCTTCGGGGAACTAAGATGGCTCAAGAAAGTGAGAAGATGCTGACAGAAATTATTTTGCCCCTCTGGCAACAAGAGGAAGCAAGCTAGCTGTGAGCCGTTTCATATGGATGCAGAGGGAAAATAAAGCACCAAATTAGTATTCTTGATCTGGCCAGACATTGGTTCTCATGATGGAGAGGGTGGCTGGGCACATTTCAAACCACCCATGGCTGATGACTCCCAGCACAGGCAGGTCAAATAAGTTACCACTGCATATTTTCCCTGCGTGATCATATGAACCTGGTCTGTAAGCAAAGAACGATCGACTACAGTTTGAATATGACAAAGAAAAAAACAGACACAGAGGGCTGAGTTGGGCAGTGTAATCTCATAGTGTTTAAGGGTGTTGGTTCTCTCTCCACAGAGATTTGATGGCTAGAATGAACTTTGGCTTTTTCTCTTTTCTTTTTCTTTTCGGGGTTTAAGCTGTGCCTCCACCTATACTGAAGCTGTATATTAGTAAATAAACTCAGCTGTTACAAAATGCAATAAGCATCCAATTGTCTTTTTCTAAAGGAAGTGTAACCCAGATAAACACTCTTCTTCTACAACTTCTCACTGCTTGGGGAAGTGGGCCAAGTATAACAAAATATTTACTGTATTTTGTCATTATTTCAGCCAAAAAATAAAGACGACATTAAAATTCAAAGGCTTGAATTTGAAGGACCATGAGTTTGAAGGAACAAATGCATTTGTATTTTTCCATGAGCAAGAGTTAGCAGTGCAGTGCCACAATGTTTGCGTAGGCAATGTGGAGCCCTCCAGATGTTGGAGTGCTGGACTGGGAACCCAGGAGATCCAGGTTCTAGTTCCTACCCGGTCAGAAAATTACTGGGTGACTTTGGTCCAGGTGACTCACTCTCAGCCAAGTCTACCTCACAGGGCTGTTGTTATGATAACACCGAGTTACGTGAACCAGCTTGGGTTCCTCACAAGAGGAAAAAAGCAGGATATAAATGTATGCAATAACAATAGTAATCAAAACCATCTGGAGGGCACTGGCTAAGGGAGATTGACTTATGTCATAATGAATTCATTAGTCTTAAAGGCGTCACTAGATTCTTTCTTGATTTCGCTGCCACAGACCAATAGGCTTTGGGATTAGCATGGATTCCTTAAATCTTAAATCTTCTTTTAAAATTCAGATTGGGAAATCTTTAAAATCATTTTCTTCAAAGTTGTTGGACTAAAATTTTCCACTGAACCTGTGTACAGTACTTCAGCAAAGGATAGAAAGTTTCAAGTATGAGCTTGACTTTATATTTTCAAAAATAGATGCACCCACGTCTTACAGACAGTTCCATATGCAACCTGAAATCATCACATCACCTGGTAGAACCTGATATGAGTATCTGCAACCTCCTCCTGCATTTCATCTCAAGATTTTAACCATGCAGGCTTCACATCAGCCTTCTCACCATACTGCTTTCCCCTGAGATCTCGCCTGTGACTAGATCTGGAAAGCTTGCACTTTCTGAATTGTCCCAATAAAGGTATTACCTTAACATCTATCTTTGTATAGCCACCATATTTGACTCCATAGGTTGGCTATTTTCACCATTTAACATTATATCATATGCTGTTCCATAAAGATTTTAAAAAGCCAAACAAAGAACTTGCACGTTTTGATTAGAAAAGCAAAGCCTTACACCCTGCAGGGAATAAAAGCTCTTACTGAGATGGTTCCTCTGCCTCTGTTGCCATGGAACTCTTGTTCTCTGTTAGCTTTACATAAGCCCAGTGTATCAACTTTAGTTCTTACAATGAAGTTTATTCAGTTTGCCATTACGTGGATCTCTCTTCCTGACTCAAGCACATGTAGAAGTCTCCAGCTTGCCCTTCCCAACTTGATACCCTGACATTTTTTTTACTCCTGCCAGAAGAAAGGGTCCCAGAACATTTTGCAAAGAACACTCATAAGAAAGCCTCTGCTCTGAGTACAGATGTAGCTTCTGAAAGATACAATGCAACATGCACAGGGATTACCAAGGTGGGAGGCAAAAAGCAAACCCAGCAGCTGGAAGGCTCAAAGCATGCTACTCGTACTTTAAAGATGCAGTAAGTAGCTATGTCATTTTTTTCCTTTTTAAATCTAGATTGGGGACTGGGAACTTCTGGCAAACAGTTTATATGGAGTCTACTTATTCCCCAGACAGCCTGCCAGATTTTTCCCCAAGGGAGGAACTCTTATCTCTGATCTGCAGCTTTTTAGGATAAATGGTACAGCAAAAAGCACTTAGGGAACATGGCAGGAACGGCCTTTCCACAGCTTTTTCAGTTCGACTTGTAAAAGACAAGTAGGTATGGAATGGTGGGGAACCTCCCCTACAGATGAACCCTCACTTAGGACTTGCATTCCCAAAGCACTTGAGACCCTGGAATCCCTGATGAAAGAGGTAGGCCTAAGTATCTAAGCAAAGCTGCTTTGCTGCTCTCATCTAAACCTTTTCTTTTGCTAAACCTGCTGTACCCAATGAACCTTGCCACTCTCTATTCAATACCATTAATTGTATCTATTGCCATCTTTTCTACATTTCTTCTCTCATCCTGGCTTCTTTTTTGCTCCCTTTCATAATTGTCTCTTTTAGCAGTGTGTCTCCTCCGAGTATCCCCAGCTCCTCCATTTCCCCCTATTCCTGGCCTAGCCAATGCTTCAATATTGGCGCATTTGCTGGACTGAGCCACTGTGGCTTAGCTGAGCTTATAGCCGACTTCTAGATGTCAATGCTGCCCAAGGAACACCACCACAATTTTATGTGGCATCTGCAAGCCACAGTCAGTCCAGGAGTGCTGGGGCAGCAGGAGGCGGTGGCAAGAATCTGCTAACACAAGCCTATTGTTGGCTGTGGTTATGTCAAGTGAGCTGAATTATCATTTAGTTTCAAGGCAAGCATAAGACTAAGGCATGCCAGGCTGCTATTATAAGCTTAAATCCTACCTGCTAGCAATAACTTGTTTCTTATGAGGTTTAGAACTCAAGCATGCTGTCCTTAGAAGCAGGATTCAAGTCCTCGTTGCACACTGTATTTTTAGGTAAGGTATTTAAATGCGCACTTGAAATGGCCTTATATTTAAGCACTAGTCTGGTAACCGTAAGTGTCCAGGAACTGTGTGCAGCTAAGTGCAGCATAACCATCCAGACAAACAAGGGGGCTGGCACAGGCAGGTTGAGTGCTTCATCCTTTTATGTATTCAGCACAGAAGCAGGTTGTGAGTAAGACCTTTTCCTCTGCACCCAGCACAGAAATGGAGCTCTCAGCCTTCCTCTACCAGTCCAGCAAGTTAGTAACTCTTTTCAGGCTAGTAAATTTGGGGAGCTTCTTTACAAAGCTGACATACACGTGTTCTGTATGTTTGAGGAAGATCTCAAGTTCAATCACTGGTATTGCCAAGGAGGGCTGGGGAAAATCTCTATCTGTAACCCTGGAGAAGTAAACTAGATGTGATCTCATTTATCCATTAATTTAAATATTACTATGTTTGTATGCCAGCTTTTCTTCCTTCAAGAAAACCTATATAATCTTCCTTCTTGTCTCTATTTTATATTCATAACATACATTTTTGGTAGGATGAGTCTAAAGTCACCCAAAATGAGTTTCGTGCTTCCCTGACTCTCAGTCCCACCCTTTAATTTAATCAGTCCCACACTGGCTCCCAATGGCTATTAATGAGCAAACAGGTGCATGACAACCAGATTCTGATAGGGTAGCTAGTGTGGGAGTGTGTGGTTTTATGCCTTTGCTCCATCCTCTACCGTGGTCACAATCAAGATGGTCTCCCCTTCCTACTGCTAGTTGCTTTGGAAGAAACATTCTCACTTGAACCCAAGGAAACCTTTCTTCTAACCCAAACATAGGCTCGGGACCAAAATTAGTGGTAAAAGGTTAAAGACTGCCCTAGCCCCCTTTCCCTCCAATACACAACAGGGTCACAGTTGTGATTGGCTTCCTACATCCTTCTTACAGCATTCTTCATTTTTAAATCTATTCACATAATTGTTCATTGCACAGATGGCACCTGATCTAGCCTGGTCCTTCCTGTAGCCAGTAAGCTGAGTATTTGCTTTAATATTAAGATGAAGCAATGGTCTGGCTACTTGCTTCAGATTGGCTCCAACTGCTCGTTGTGCACAGACTTTATGGCAAACACTGACTGGCTTCTGTATAACATATGAAACAGTATTCAGGTAAAGAGCTTGGCACATTTACCACAACATAACAGATTCAGCAATCATAAGCAAAGAGAAACCACAAATAGAAATAAAAAGCAGGCCAATGAGAATAACGGTTGTGTTCTCAGAATTGCTGAATGGTAATGGTGGAAGAATGGAATGTTCTCCTCTATATCTCTCAGCCTTCTTCGGAGTTAAAGTGAACATAATAAACTAGTCATAAAGACAGCACTAACTGCCTTTAAAGATCTCATCTCTAATGTTGAAATACATTCAACTTTGGAGATGATTCAGTTTTAAAGATGAACAATGAACTACATTCCACTAATAGACATCCCAAATAAGTATTCTAAAAGGTCAGTAAACAAACAGAGAGAGAGAGAGAGAGAGAGAGAGAGAGAGAGAGAGAGAGAGAGAGATTGATTCTTGATTAACATGGCTACAGATAGGGTTGACCAGCTGTCAAAGTAGGCAGAAACAGACATATATATAAAACATGGAAAAAACTATTAAACACTTAACTTCCATAATGGTAGAGAGGGCAGAGAGGAGCACAGGAGGCATCCCCATCACACCACTGCATAAGATTTTCTTAAACCTCTGAAGAAAGCTCTATTTTAATCTCCAAACTGTGTGTGGGAGATCTTGATGCCTGCCAAAGGCCCACACCGCAGTAGGGATTCACTGACAAGAAACCACTGGAGTTGTACCATCTCCTCACCACTACAGTCTGTTCATCTCTTTCACTTTGGTCCAAATAAGGACAGTGGTGAGAACATAAGCAGATGTCACTGCTTACTTGCTTACTGGATCTCTGTCTGTTAAGCAAGCAAGTGGTAGAAATGATAAGAGGATAAAGGCCAAGAGCTGCTGGTGAGAAGGGTGAGAAGGCAAAATCAATAAAGAAGCCTATTGAAGGTGCTTGCCCAAGCAAGCACCAGTACTTGGGAGAGAGAAGTGAGGTATATACCTCCATCTGGTCCTTCTCTTGATCTCTGCATCCAGTGGATGTTTTGAGTGCAATTAACAAATGTACAACTGTTCATATGTAAGGTCTGTAAACATGATAGCAATCCTGTTTTTCTCTAGTCTTCCAGCTAAAAGATGAACATAGCACTTTGGTTTTTTGTCAAAACAATTAACTACATACATTGCTGAGCAGAGAGTACAAAATTTTAGAAGGATTCCACAATCCACTTCTATTTCTGAGGGTAATTCTGACTGATGATAATACAGGTTAAAATGAGATTAGGAATAACAGAATATCATATGTGCATGTTATTTGAACACAATTACCTGCTCTTAAAAGTAGTTCATCTTTTTTGAGATATGTAAACAATAGCGTTGCCACCACATTTCATCTGAAGAAACATTTGAAGCAGGACAATGACACTTCCCTAGGTTTTGTTTCTTGGTGTGTGGCTTGCTTCTAGTTTTGCTTGAAGAAACTGAGGCAAGCGTAGAGACTCTTATCCAGATAAAAACAACCAGGGCATTTCAAAAGAAACAAGAAAACTTTCATTCATGTGAGAACATTATCTCCCCGTTTTTGTTTGGCAGTAAAGTATCATGGTCAATCTGTAAGGTCATGTTTGCTTAAAAACTGTGATTGTATAAATTGTTACTGAATATCAGTTCCAGTTCCCAGTCACTGTGATACTCTGGTGCAGCTTCTGCCTGGTGGGATTACAATCCAAACTTGTGTAGTATCCTCCCTTAGATCTTTGTTTGTAGATACCTAAAAGAGAGGAACTGCATTTTGTAAGACTCCTTGTTTGACTTTGAAGATAAATAGTTGCATGGGTTTGTGAATGATGAGTGGTGACAAACCCATCTTTGTGGGGCTGCTTTGCATTCCTACCTTCTGACTCTTTCCTTATACAGTTGCTTCATAAAATGGTATGTTTAATGTACCAAGAGCCTATTACTATATTTAAATAACATCCCCAGGAAGATAGTAACATAAAATACTTGCAAAGACAGTCTGGCCAAATTTCATATCCCCTGCTTTTGCAAGTAAGCCCATCTTTCTTGTATGTCTACAGGAAAATCTCTCTATAGGTGTTAATGCATACTTATATTTAAAAAGCAACTAAAAGCAGGTCAAAATCCAAAAGCTAGCAATGTATTACAAGAGAAGTCAGGAGTGCCCCAATTAAATTGCTAAGGGGGTTTCATAAGAAAAATCATAACAACATGTGGAAAGAGATGTTATCCTTTTAATTACATGAACAAAAATATTATTAAAATACACTGAATATTATTAAAAAACATTGGTTATCTGTATCTAGTAGGAGTGGGGAACCTCAGGTGTACTGTCCAATCTGAACTTCTGGTGTTCCCAAAAAGGCCATGTCTCCTTTTCTGACCATGCCCCACTTCCCAACTGCTGATCATTTGGTAGTTTTTCAGCCGCTGCATGTCGCCCTCCCTATGTTCCAAAGTACTGAATTGCAAAGGCTCAGTTACTGGTAGTTACTTTGGTCCTATCCCCTTTGCCTTCAGTGCACCCACCACTTGAATGAGCCTCTTGTCCCCATCCAAGCATATGGGCTGGATCCAGGATCTGTGTTATTGAAATGAAGGTCTCTCCTCACAGAGACAGTGGCCTCCTGTTTTTTAGAACTCTTTTGCCCCCTCTTATGCCACAGGGTGCCCTGACCTTCTGTGTAGCATTTTTAGACAAATGGAGGGGCTGCTATGGTGAGAGGGGGAAAGAGGCAGGGAAGTCTGTTTCTGTCAGCCCAGCTGCATGCACCTGCATTTAGATCCTACCCTATATAATTTTGAGAGCACATCCTGAAACATTTCTTAGGTTTAGTTACAGTGTGGTTGATGTTACACCTTACATGAAGGAGACACCAGTTCAGTCTCTAGTATCTTCACTTAAAGGATTTCTGACAGCAGAGCTGAAAAAGATTTCTAGCTCAGATGCTCTACTGTTGCCATCATTTATTTGATTTACATCCTGCTTTTTTCTTATGAACTCAAAGCAGCTTATATCATTCTCCTCCTGCTCTCAATCTTATCTGCACAACAACAACCCTGTGAGGTGGGATGGGCTGAGAGTATGTGATTGGCCCAAAGTCATCTGCTTGGCTTCATGGACAAACCGGGACTAGAATTCAGGGCGCTTGACTCCCACTCCTGTGCTCTTAATCACTACACTACTGGCTCTCACATTACACAGACAGCTGGAGTAAAACCTGCCAGCATGGGCCTGCATGTTGTGAATATGCCTGCTTGAAAGCAGAAACATACTAGCTCTCCTTTGGGCACTCCTGCTCAAACAGCAGAACTTTATGGGTCCATCTTAAGTATGTGACCCATAACAGCCATACAAGGGAGATGCACAGCAGTAAAAAGAAGGTGCATGTTTGGGTCTGCAATCCATAATTCTCCAGGTAAAGCATATGCTATGCCACATAAGGTTCTAATCCCTGGCATCTCCAGATAGGACTGAAGCACTAGACAGACATTGTATGCCAATCATGCATACAACGACAAGTTGGATGAGTCCATGGCCTAACTCAGGAAAATGACGTTTCATGTATTGCTATGATTATAATTTTCCTTGGAGATGTTCACACCACTTGTGTTATGGGGGAGACAGAAAGCACTTTGCAACAGCATCTCTTTGGGCATTATTTTTTTGTCTGCATGGCTAAGTGAGCGCCTAAGGAAAAGCCACTTTTTGCTTGCTTGCTTCCTGTGGATGACTAAGCGCAATCCTCCCAGTTGTATCATCCAATGAAACAAGATGTACAAGCAGGTAGAACATTCCAAAGGCAGAGAACAGGTGAGCAATCCAAGGGAGCAGCAACCACATGTCCAATCCTCTCTGCCGAAGGAAGGAAAGCTGAGTGACAGTGGCTGTTTCTGCCTCATACTGACCATGTCCTTCTCTGGGTGGCAGAATTCCAGGGAAGTGAAGGTGGGAAAGTACACAAGCACAGAAAAGCAGTGGCTGCTTCTACTTGCTTTTACTGTCCATGGCCACTGTGGCAGGGTGGACTAGAGTGCTTCAGAGAGAAAGTGCAAAGCAGATGCCTCTTGTCTCTTTACTCACCTACCTCTCTGGTCAGCAGATGCATATGGTTATGCAGAAAAAAGACTGCCACTTCAACCTCCTCTTGTTTACCTGAATTACCTCTGGGCTACTCAGAGGTGGGGTTGCTGCCCATTAAAGTACATTTCTGCTGCTGGGCCACCCTGAGAGATGAAAAAGGAGGGTGCAGTTATTCCTGGTACCTGCTGTCACTGCCTCCACAGGATAGCCTGGCCATTCTCTTGGTGGCAAGGATTAGACAAGTGATGGCTCACCGTCCGGCAGCTCTCTACTTGCCTGGGCATCCCGTCTCTTCAGGTGATGCAGCAGGACGGAGTAGGCACACCACCCAAAAGGAGCAGTGACCTGTTCAATGTCTCTTAGCTCCCACTGCGCATCTGCCTTCCCTCACTGGTGGCGCTGGTAGTGACCATCTGTGCCTGCCTGCTCATCCTCCGTTACTGGGTAGTGTGGGTGATTGGGCCACCTGGGCCCAAATCTCACTGCTGTGCTGCTCAGGCAGGAGGCAAGCAAGAGCTGAGGTGAGTGAGAAGAATGCCATCCTTTCAAGGTGCACTGCCCTGAGAGAAGTTAAGTGAGCAGGGGGGCATCCAGGGGCTCATCAGGTACTAGTCCTGATGGCTTTATGCTACCCCCAGTCTCAGGGGCAGGATGCCGACTACTCCATCTGTTGGGGAGCGTAGGCAAGGGGGTGCTGCTTGCACTCACGTCCAGCAGGTGGTTTTCTGCGCACAGCTCAGAGGCCACCGGTCGAACAGAACGCCGAACTTGGAGGACCTTTGGTCTGATCCAGCAGGGCTCCCTGCGCCCAAGCACGTGCCCCCATGATCGCACTGGGGGCTCGAGCCTTTCTGCGGGGGGGGGCACAGGCGGGTGGCAAAAGCAGCCACCCCCCATCTCTGGCTTGCACTTCTCCGTGCTCCAGCCGCACCCTCCCGAAGAGGCAGAGCTAGGGGAAGCTTCCGGGGGGCTTCCTTGATTTGGGGGGGTCCCTCCCTCTCCTTGCCTTGTCCAGTCTCTGCGGCCGGGCGGGGAACAGGAGAGGACGCCCCTACTGACCCTCTTCACGGCCTCTTCTCGTCCCCGGACCACGATTCCTTCTTAACCGAACCACGCACCTGGTCCCAGGCGTCAGCTGCGGAACGGGAGGCGAAATCCAAGAACCGGGAACTTTTCTGGAGGAAAACGGCTGCTCGCATTCAATGGCGCGCCGCCCATCACCCCAGCGTTCCCCGCTGCTCGCCCCGTCCCCCAACTCCTCCTTTGCCGGGGCCGGAGGAGAGGGAAGACCGCGGTCCCCACTCCCCGCTTCCCTCGGACGGGCGCCTCCGCCCCGTCTCCTCCCCTTCGCTCGGCTGTAGTAGCGGTTGCCGTGCGCCGCGTTCTCCGAGGCAGGAGCAGCGCGGTACTCACGGCAGGGCGAGGCGAAGCGCCGGGCAGGAGTCCAGCGTCTCCCTCCTTTCCTTTCCCTTTCCCTCCGCCCCCTTCTTCCTTTCACCATCTCCTCGCTTGCACAGCAACCACGCCAGCTATCTATCCAGGCAGGCAGGCAGCGAGCAACCTAGGAGCACTTCGGCATTTCAAAATGGCCCGTCCCTGAGGGAGCAGCAGAGCCGCCCTCGTGCAGCCGCCGCCGCCGCCGAAAGGGGGAACTCCTTGGCTCCGCCGAGGCGCTTTGTTGTTGGCACGGCCCTGTTGACTTCTCTCCCTGTGCTTCTCCAATGGTCCAAAGCGACATGTCCAAATCGCCTCCCACCCCGGCCACGGCGGCGCAGGAGATGCAGATGGAGCTGCTGGACAATCCCCCGCCGCTGGTCACGACGGTGCAGGTACAACTCGCCGGGGCGCGGAGGAGCGGGCGGTGTGGCGGGCGCGGCGCGGCGCGCATCTTCCGCGCCGTAGCCCCTGCCGGGGAGGGCTGCCACCTTTCGCCTGGGAAAGTTTTGCTGCCTCTTTCCGCCCTTTCATCGTGCCTCGTTCTTCCGCGGCGGTAAAGCTGCAGCTCAAAGGGAAGAACAAGGAAAGAGCCAGTTAAGGACCAGCCCGGTTGGGCATGGTTGGACCTTCTGCCCTATGTGAGTTTAGTCGGGTCTCCTCGGGTGTGATTTGCTCTGCGCTCTGGCATTTACGGCTCTGCAAGTGTGGCGAGAATTGCAGCCCAGCAGAGCCAGTGCGTGGTTTACTCAGAAGTAAACTCCACTGTTTTTGAGCGGGACTTCTAGTGTGCTTCTGGATAGGGCCTTTAGCATGTCGGTTGCCCTGCTTCATTCACAGAATTTTTGCAGAGGGTCCAGATGTCATTCGCTTTTGATGCTCCATCCTCCCGCTCTTTCTCGCTGTTCCTGCCTTTTCCCTTACTGCAGAAAATCCAGCAAGAAGGGGAAGGCTGAATTGCTGCGCCGTGCCTTCTGAGTTGTAGCTGTAGAAACGTTCTTGTCTGGAAACACCTGTGTTTACACGTTCATGTAACAGCCCAAGCATGTTTATTCAGAAATCATTCCCTGTGGGCTCAATGGATCCATTTCTTAGCCGATGAGTTTAGGATTTCAGCCAAATTGATCAATCTGGAACACCTGTTCCACCTTTCTTTTCTTAAAAAATACCACACTGAATCAAATTCTTCACTGAACATGTAAGCATGCGCTGAGATGCTGGGGAAGATAAGTATTCTTTTCCCAGATTATGAATGCAACAGGGTGCTTCTTCCTCACACTTGTATGTTCACTTAAACGCTACAGTATCAGATAATTACATGCATGTGTGAATGAGCCATCACAAATGCATGGACCGAACATTTATTTTCTTGTTAATCCTCCCTTCATCATTCTGCAGTGCTATTTTAGTGGCATCTGTTTGCACATTTTATCAATTCATATTTTACTGATTTATTACACTTCTCTGTTGCCCAGTAGCCAAAGCTCTCTGGGTGTTTCTCTTGTTAGTTATCAAGTGGCTAGTAATCCAATATGGAGAAACCAAATGATACACATGCATTTGTGAACTGGACCAGGGTGGCTATGAGTGAAGTGGTCTAAATGTCTTTGGAATGCAAAGTTTAGACCCCCCAAGAAAGGTTTTATTTTTTAGATGCAGCCTTATCTTAAACCAATTGTTCCAGGGAAATCTGAGAAGTCCTCAAGACCCAGCTTTCTAAAGCAGAGGGGAAAGGACTGATCATATAACCTGTTAGGCCAGGAAAACACTTTTTCCAATATAGGTACATCCTGCAAAGAACTACGACCAGTATTTTAATATATATTTAATGAAACACATGTTTCTGAACACCAGTTGTAATGGTGTGCAGTATGTACAATATGAGTTGATGCTAAAATGTAATGAACAAGGTATTAGTTATTCCTTGAAGTATTCTTTCATACTCAAACCTTGGATAATACAAGATCAAAGTGTAGAAAAGTAGCTAAATGTTTATGGATGCAGCTGAGATTTGAATCCTTGTAATAACAGTATGGTGCAAGCACTTCTTTCTATAGGGCTTTTTAAAGTTACTCAAATAAATTTAACCTTATGCAGAGCCCATAATGGTCAATAACTCTGTTCCAGCCTTTTCAAAATTGGTACTTTCCAGATGTTTTGGACTGCAACACCCAGAATTCCTGACCGTTAGCCTTGCTTGCAGAGACTGATGGGAGCTGAAGTCTAAAACATCTTGAGTGCACCAGGTTGGAAATTTGCTTTACCCAGACAAGCATTTATTTCTTATTATTCACCATCTGCAAAGTACATGTGTAGGAAGAGTGCATTACTATGAATGTTGCCCTTGGTATGTCAGTTGTTTCTCATGTTTTAGCAATTTCCTACATGCTGCTTTCTAGGCAGTGAGATGCTGTTCTTTAGTTTTTTCCATGGTTCATTCAGAGATGGAAAGAGCCTTGCATTTTATGGGAAGGCATATTATTTATGAAGTTGAATTAAAAGAACTTTATGTGTGGGAAGGAGTCTTGTTGTTATGTTGTTAAGTTACATTAAGTAGTTTTTGACTGATGGCGACCTTATGAATGAAAGCCCTCCAAAATTACCTAACCGTGACAGCCCTGCTCAGCTCCTATAAATTCCCGGCTATGGCTTCCTTAAAGAGTCAATCCATCTTGTATTTGGTCTTATCTTCTGCCTTCAACTTTCCCTAGAATGACTGTCTTCTCCAGTGAGTTTAGCCTTCTCATAACAGGAAAGGAGTCTACTGCTTTCTAAATTCCTATTTCTGTGTCTGGTTTTCAGTTTTATAGAAAAAGTAGCTGCATAATATTTCATGTATGTGTGAGAGATGAATTCTTAACAACTGTATGATTCATGCTAAGAAACATTATTCCAGGTTTGTGCTAGTTCACCGCATAGATTGTTCTAGTGTATATTTTAAATCCAACACGCAGTATCTTGTTGAGTGTAGGTGTTTTCATCTTAACTTGCTATTGATTTTTACATTAAGACAATTACATCTTTTCATGATGTTTTCCATACATTATACACTTCTTGAAAATTTACAAGGTGGTAATAATGAACAAATAAACAAAAATAACAATATGGCCATTCTCAGATTTAAAAAATATTGACATAACTAAACCAAAAGACAATGGATTATAATAATTCAAGTAAATAAGGCTGCTGTAGAAACTTCTTTTTATGAATAAGTATTGAATGACATTTCTGAATATTTCTGCCAAGCTAGTCTGGCAACACTTACCTGTTTCGGTAAAAACTGTGTCTTTGGTCAACGTTTCTGTTCCCCTACCTGCAGCGGTGACTACCACCACTTTGGGATATATTTGTCATACTCTGAATTATCTTTTCGTCAGGGTTGTCTTGTCTTTCTGGCCATGTTGTTGTTACTGTGTTCATTGTCTGAAGCTTCCCTGATTTTGGATCTTAGTAATAAAGATATTCAATAATAAATATGTTCCATCATAATTGAAACAATCTGATAAATTGTAGACCTTTCTCTAGGGAACATTAAAGCTGAAGAAATAAAACTATAATGATTAATAAATATACCTAATGTTCATTGCTTTTCCCCCTTTTCTGTCATTTTGATTATTAAATTAGAATCGGCTACAATGTGGGGAATAGCTTTATAAACAGCTTCTCACAATTTGGTACATGAAGACTATATATTGTTTCTTCTCTGTGAATCTAGCAAGAGTACTCAATTTGTAGTGAAACTGTAGTTGCCCATCATTGGTGACCACAGTTATAAGGTATCTAGAGGTGACAAATGATTATGCCACTCAATCATCTTTTGTCTCTTCTCCTTCTTCTGAAAGACGAATTGATTGGCTGAGATGAAAAGGCACCATCACCTCTCCAGAGTTATCCTATGGCATGAAGAAATCCAGTGAGCTGATGGGAAATTTAGTTTGAAATTCAATGAGAATGGAAATGCAGTTTTCAATAAAGAGGTGTGTGAGGACTTAGCTGATATTCCTTAGGCAAAGTAATAGTTCTTCGCTATTCAGATAATAATGTTAATATTCCTTTTATAAGGAATAAACATACTGTATTTCACTGAAGATTAATTCTAATAACAGATATTTTTTAAAATACCAAAGTTGGTGCTTTACTTTTTCTGTTAATGGAGTGCAACAGCACTTGCTGTGGCATTTTAGAGAATTTTACTTGTTCATGTATCCATCCATCCATTTTCAAATTTCTGAATAGCTTTTTTGCAATAGTATCCAAAGTGCTTCCTAAATAAGATCATATTAAAATAAGTGGAAAGACATTTAAAGCAAAGAGCCATTCAATCTAATCGGGGACTAAAAAGCATCCTAATCATTAAAATTGTGCTAGAACAGTAGAAGTTCTTTACTTTAGCATTGAGAAACAGATTTTTTTTTATTTGTTATCTAAAACTATATGAAGAAAAAACTTGACGTGACTCACTAAAACTATAGCACCACCAATGAAAAAAGCCCTGGTGCTCTTAGGTATAGAACTTACCTATAAGTTAAGTTAATAAAAATATATAAGTTTTTATATTCCTTGTTCATCCTTTTTCATTTATTCCATTTCTACACCTTCTGAAATCCAGAATTCTGAGCAGTTTACAAAGTTTTAAAAGTTTAAAAACTTAATGTGTGCTGTGACACGCACGCACGCGTGCGCGCGCGCACACACACACACACACACACACACACACAGAAAAGCTAGTCAACAAGATGAAACCTGCAACTGGTCTTTTTCAGAGATCTCTGTAGACATTTATATGAAAAAAACTAATGAAGAAGGCCCATACATGGGGCTAAAACTTCTAGGACTTCTTTTTAGAATAAGTGTATATTTCCACATATATTTTTTTCAAAAGCCAGAGACTTTGTTTCTTTATTCCACTGGATCGTTTTGGATGTTCCCCAGTTCTGTTTTGCCACGGGTAACAACAATGGCAATAATATCAAAGCCTGCTTGGAGGTCCAGAAATATCAAGGTCACCTTTTCTATCTATAGATCATTAACCCGACCCACTAAAAAGGTTCCATTCCTTTGAAAATCACCAAGAAACAGCAGTTGGACTAAAACTTGGGAGCTAAGTTGTTGACTGAAGCAGGATATCTGTCTTGAAATAACAGCACTGGCTTCTGATTTGTTTCCAGGACCAATTCAGGGTTACAGTTATGACTGCTAGAGTCTGGTTGGAACTGAAAGTAATCAGAAGGGAAGAGAAACCAGAAGGACTGCTTTTTGTAACAGAAAACCAGCCCATTTATTCAGATCGTGAAGAGGGATCCTCACTAACATTAACAAAGTGTGTTTGGCTGGGACTAGGGAGAGAGTCTTTTCTATGGCCTTGGTTGACACCTGGCCTACTTCTTGTCTTCTCTGAGAGCCTTCCACCACGAAGTGAAGAGATAGCCTTTAAAAATACATTCAGCGGGTAGTTTAAATCCTGCTTCAACTTATCCCACCTTTCATTAAGTATAAAGCGGCTCTTCAGGCTAAAAATATCAACAACCAAAAATCCATAATTTTCAACGTTCTCTCAAGAGCTCTTCTGCATACTTAGACTTTCCTTCAGTGGGATGCTTTGGGTAACTAGACTGCATTTTTAAATGTTCACCTTGGTGGACAACAAGCCCCAAAGAGACTTCTAGCATGGTAAAAGGAGTTCTTCTTGGACAGGTGGCATTCAGACATACAGCCCTTATGTACAGCTTGAGGTGGCAGAGTTTCAGAAGCCTTCATCAGTTGATGCTGCCTATTGGCCCTGAAAGATATTTATTTTTAATTTGACCAATTATACTTGGTTGGAATGCAAATTTTTATTAGTTTGTAATATTGTGGATCTAAAATAGTTATTTATAGCTTTGTTTTGCAATGCTGCTGCTGTTCTGCCAATGTAACCTTGTATTTTTCCCAAGTTCATCCTGGTTGTATGCCTTCTGTGCCAGAAAATATATTTATTCTCTTTCTTCTAGCACTAGTGCTTCTGAAAATGAAATCCCTGGTGATCATTATCACATTCACAACAGGAAAAACCCCATTTTTTTCAAGCAGGCAATTCATTCATTCATTGTGGTAGAGGTTAATTCTGAGAAATTACCAGTGTCTCCTTGTTAAATAGTTGGTCTTTATTTTTATATGTAGCTTTGTACTTAGCAGTTCCTTTGCATTTTACATATTCTTCCTATTCTGTTGGCCTCTGTGTTTCTACTTTGGAGAGAATTTCTTTTCTTTCCTAAATAATCTAGTCCTCTAATTTCCCCCTTATATGTACATCTTGGAGTTGCTAAGATTAGACTTCTAAATATGACGGTCTCTGGTTTGAATAACCTCTTGAACGTTTACATTTTGTTGTGGCTTTTTAATTCCTACTTGTTGAGAAACATGCATACCTTTTTGGTCCTGTTTTTTTCCTGAAGTCTTGTCAATGCCATAGCTGAGGAAAACTGTCGTATTTATGTTTCTATTTCCATTCCCTTTGTGTAACTTTAACATTTTTATATAACCTTATTGTTGTGTGAGCATTTGTTGTTTATCATTACATTTTCTGTTGTAGCTACGTCATAAAATAATAGATTTCTTGATTCCATTAGAGAAACATTAATGCTTTAAGCACATACTGTGAAAAGTTGCATTTGTTTATGATGAGTTGTATATACTGGTGTAATTCTGCTAGCACAAAGCTTGTACCACTTGTGTCAAATACAGTCCTTTATTTCCACTCATACAAGCCATTGCATAAGGTATTCTGCAAATGTGTTCTGCAACTTGTTCTAGAAGGCATTCTGCAACCAGTGGAAAAGTCATGTTGACTTCATTAGGCTAGCTGTTACTTGCAACTACTAGTGGAACAATGCCAACTCTTTCTAATTTTTTCCAGGATGCCTCTATTAGATAGCAATCCCATGTCTTCTTACCTGCTAGTAAGACCAAGTGAATTTAGTGGAGTTGATTTCTTAATTCTATAACTAATTTTTACCTAAAATTCAGGGACATTGCTCTTATGTAAGCATTGCTGCTACTTTTTTAATCTTATAATGAAATTCATTCATTCCTTTCTAAGATTTGATTTTCAGTAAGCTTTGTTGGGCAGCTTCAAAAGGAAAAAATCATTATAGTACCTAGAATCATTCAGCTGGAAGGAACCTCCAAATCACCATGACCACAAACCACCATTTTTGTGTCTTTGTTTTTGGGTGGGTTGTTTTGTTCTTGGTTCTATGTTTAGAACTTCCTTTTCCTCTTTAATATTATATGTTTAAATTAAACACACAATACTGCTGTCCTCACTGTTCTACATTGTAACATATGAACTCATTTTCTTTAGTGTTTGGATGGATCTAAAAAAGCATAAGTAGAAAGAAAATAGTCATTAGTTCTGCTCTTTTGGAAGATCTTGTGCAGAGTTCACCTGGTGTTATAATATGACTGTACTTTAGAAGCTCACCTGCTTCCAGTTGTACAAGAGATTTTGCAAGTGGAATTTAGGGTCAAATTAAATGTTATCTCTAGCACACATTCTGGAGTTTTGTACTATGACATATTGGCGAGGAAGCTCTAAGATCCCCTCCTTTTTTCCTTTTTGTTCATAAATTCTTCCTCATTGCATTATGCAGAGTTAAAACAATAAAAACAAAGACTACATTAGATTTAGCTTAACTTGCACAGCGCTCCAACCCAAGGTAGAAAATAGCCCTTTTGTACATGGGAGACACCCTCTTCTAGCAGAGGGGTCCCTTTGACATTGTTCTGTGGTCCACTGCTTGTAATGGGAGCTTGGAGGAAGTCTCTAGCTATATGCCATTTTTACATTTTTAAAAACCCTTTTCATTCACCTCCTACTTAGAATGGGCTCTGATAAACTGTATACATGAAAGTGGAAAGCAGTATGTTGATGTAGGCAGTATTTGTACCCAGAAGGGTCACTGAATATGGTTAACAACAACAACAACGCAACTGAAATTTAATATCGCGCACGTACACACACACATTTTAAAAATATATACATTTAATTTAAAACAGCACAGTTGAAGAAATATCCTCTGGAACTTCAAGGCCTAGTAGAACAAAGAAGAGGGAAACAACACTTTAGGGTAACTGTTTTTTTTTTTTAACTAGCATGCTTGGAGCTGGCCATATTCCTTTCTTTGCCAAAAACAGATGAAGAGATCTAGATCACACCAGAAGGTACTTTTTTCTAGAGTAAGGCATGTAGCCAGTCTAGTATGTTAGCTAAAATCCCCTTAAGATAATATAGTTTGGTTCTAGGTTTTGTATCAGCTTTCTAAACATCCTCATAGTGTAGTGCAGGGAGATCTTGTCTGGGAATATGTACAGTACCTTCACTAGAAGGACATGTTTTCAGTTAAATCCAATCTTCCCACTGATAGTAACTGGATGTGAAGCAGCATGTCTCCAAATACTAAGATCCTGCGGTGGGCTTTCTACATGGGAGAAGGTAGCTGCTCGTTCACTTGCAAAGGAAAGCTATGGAGTATATTTACCTGGTATAAGTTAACAGATATTTTTAAAATACAACAAGGTCATCATGATGATGTGAGGATCGTTTGGATAAGTGGCATTTTAACATCTTAGTTTGGAGCAATTGCTCTGAATCTACTTTTGCATATATTATCAAGGTTGTACGTTTGATTGTTGATTAGTAGAGACTTAGAAAGTGAGTTAGACTATCTAGTTGTCTTTAGCAGTGCTTCTCAGCAATCTAGACAAAGGCCTTTCCCAGTCCAGCTTGGATGTTCTTGCATGCAAAGTATGTGTACCTCAACTGAGCTACAGCCCTTTGGACATGCACATGGTGGGCATGTCGTGAGCAGAGCTGGCTGGAGCCGGGGATCAGACTAGATGGCCCGGGAGACCCCTTCTGACTTGCTCTGTTTCTATGTTTCCCTAAATAGAAGAGAACTCTGCCATCATGCATTTTCATTGTGATTTTATTTTATTGCTCATTGTGGCAGCATGTTTAAAATGCAACTTTTAAAAGCAAGTGTACATTCCGTTATCTAAATTAAGGTAAAGAATTTAGAAATCAGTTGCAAATCAAACTTCTGGACAACTAGTTATCGATGAAATTTGATAACATGGAACTGTTGTCAGATAGACAGAGGTAGTATTTCTGAAAAATACATATTAGGGAAGTGCTAAACAACAATAAAATGGCACACTGCACCTAGATGGCAGTAAAGGATAATAAAACACAGAACATTGGTATGCTGTTGAGTAAGGACCCGATGTGACAGTGACACTCAGTTCACCATCAGGCCACTGCTGATTACCCATGAAGAAGGGGGGGGGGGTTAGATTAAAATGCAAGATTGTAAATAAAAATAAAATAAAATATGAACCTTTCCTCACAGCTTCATTTATTGGTTGGGAGACCGATAATGGAATTGATAAGCTGCAGATTGTCTCAGTTTTAGTCACTACATAAGACCTGAACTCTGCTGAAAACAAATATTTAGGATTGTATCAACCAAACACCTGCCCCCGCCCCCTAAAATGGCCACTCTGCTTTTCTATTTTACTTTCCATTTAAAAATACATCCCCCTAGGTATTTTTCTCCTGATGGAATTTGGGGATTGCAACAACTTTCCATGGAGGAAAAAAATTACCCAAGAATCGATTTTGTCAGGGGAAGCCAGAGCAGGTTAAATCTACCTTCTTGACTTTGTAGGCAGTGCTTTAAATCAGCTATCCCTCTTTTTTCAGAGTATTTGTATGAGCCAGATTTAACCGATTATTTATTCATGTTATTAACTGCATTTTATATACAACCTTTCTAGAACTAAGTGGTTTACAAAAAATCAGAAAACAAAAATAATGAACAATAACTTTGCTACCTTAAAAATAACCTTAAAAGCCAAATTCAGAAGATGTAGTGAGGGGCAATCAGGCCGCCCGAAGCAGTGTGTCCCCATGTTTGGGAGCAGCACCAGAGAAAGCCTTTTTCTGCATGTTCTTGAAAGTGGGCCTCAGCAAGAGAGGGTGCCTTCAACAGGACCATTCCTGCTAATCTTAGTAAGTCAGCCAGTTCATACAGAGATAGATGGTCCCTCAGATAGCTAGGCCGCAAGGTAAATCAGGTGAGCCTGGAAAACTCTTGATGAGTAGCACACATTTTTAAATATTGTGATCACAGTACAATGCATGAGTTAGTCAGGGCATCTAGATTTGGCCCAACAAAGCACCTTGAAATATTCCTTCCCACCCATCAGATATCAGAGTGAGCACTAAGCACTGCTTTGTGCTCCTATCTTCATTGTGATTTGCCTTTAGGATAATGCAATCACAGCACAAGCATTGTATAAACGAGTCTCAATATAACAAAATCATGAGTGTTTTCAATGTTTGTAGTTATTGTCAGGGTAAACAGATCTCAGGTTTTGTTTCTTTTCAGAATTCTAATATTAACCAAGTGAAGCAAAACACATACAATTTGAATTAAAGAATTCTGCGCCCAGAACTGACCTCAGTTCTTTACACACAAAAATGCACTTGGTCAGCCACCTTTCCCACAGCTTTCTTCATTCCAATATTTGTGTGTGGGGTGGGGGGAGAGGGATCATTTAATACTGCTGGGGTCATTTCACTGTTAGAAACATAGAAACAGAGCGAGTCAGAAGGGGTCTCCTGGGCCATCAAGTCTGACCTCCGGCACCAGCCGGCTCCGCTCCCGACATGCCCACCATGTGCATGTACAGCCTATCCTTGAACACCCACACCGATGGGGCCTCAGTGACCTCTCGTGGAAGCCCATTCCACACCTTCAGGGTCTTAACTGTCAGGAAATGCTTCCTGGCATCCAAATGGAACCTTGGCTCCCTGAGCTTTGCTCCGTTGGAACACGTCCTGCCTTCCTCTGCAGGGGAGAACAGGTCTCTACCCATCTCCATGTGACATCCCCTCACATACCTGTATGTCGCCAACATATCCCCTCTGAGTCTCCTCTTCTCCAGGCTGAAGAGACCCAGTTCCCCCAGTCTCGCCTCATACCCCATCCCCTGCAAACCAGCCACCAACCTTGTGGCCCTACGCTACACTGACTCTTAACCTGGCTATATCCTTTCTGTAATGAGGGGCCCAAAACTGAGCACAGTACTCCAGTTGTGGGCGCACCAAAGTTGTATAGAGAGGTAGTAATACCTCTTGTGATCTAGAAGCCACATTCCTGGATATGCAACCAAGGGTGGCGTTAGCCCTTTTGACCACCGCATCACACTGCCGACTCATGTTTAGCCTGCAGTCCCTTTCACAAATGCAGTTCTCCAGCCACTTGTCCCCTAACCTGTACTTATGACACCCGTTCCTATGACGCAAGTGCAAGACCTTGCACTTATCCACATTGAATGCCATCCTGTTGTCTCCTGCCCACTTCCATAGTCTGTCCAGATCCTTTTGGATCTGGAGTACCTGCTCCTCAGTTGTGGCCACTGCTCCAGTTTTAGTGTCGTCTGCGAATTTGATCAGCAGACTGTTCACTCCTTCTTCCATGTCATTAATGAAAAGATTAAACAGGATTGGCCCCAGGACAGAGCCCTGGGGGACCCCGCTTGTCACTGGCCGCCATCCCAATGATTCCCCACTAATGGTTACCTTCTGCTTTCGGTCAGTCAACCATGCCCTAATCCACCAGACAGTGCTTTGGTGTATCCCAAAACTCCTCAGTTTCTCCACCAGGATATCATGGGGCACTTTGTCAAAGGCCTTGCTGAAATCCAGGTATACCACATCCACTGCATCCCCTCCATCTAGCCATCTCGAAACCTTGTCATAGAATTCCACAAGGTTTGTCTGGCAGGACCTTTTTTGCGGAAGCCGTGTTGTGTGGCTGTCAGCCTCTCCTCCCTATCACTAGATCTCTCTCTATTATGAGCCTTTCCATTGTTTTTCCTACAATGTACATAAGGCTAACAGGTCTATAATTCCCCATGTCCCTTCTACTACCTTTTTTGAAAATTGGGACCACTGATGCCACCCTCCAGTCCTCTGGAACTTCACCCATTCTCCACAAGGCCTCAAAAATGAAGGCCAGAGGGCGTGAGAGAACCCCTGCCAACTCTCTAAGTACTCTCAGGTGTAACCCATCAGGACCTGGCGCCTTTGTAATGGCCAATGCCCTGAGGAGCCCCTCGACTTCAAGGGGGGGGTGACTCTAATCTGTGCCCCTAAGTCCCCAGCCTCATCTAATCTCCTATGCGGATATCCCCCGTCCTGCTCTGGGGAGAACACAGAGGCAAAATAGTCATTTAGCATCTGTGCCTGTTCCCTCATATCAGTCACTGGATCTCCTTCCTCCTTATTTAGTGGTCCCACCACTTGTCTCCCCTTTCTCTTCCTATTTACATGCTGAAGAAGCCCTTTTTGTTGCTCTTGATATTCTTGGCAAGTCTCAGCTCGTAATCAGCCTTAGCCTTGCGAAGAATCCTTCTGCAATGGGCCTCCTCCTCCCAGTATACCCTTTTGTCTATTTGCCCCAGTACCCATTTTCTATGGAGGTTCCTCTTTCGTCTAATCCCTCTAACCACCTCCTTTCGCATCCATGGCGGTACTCTCCTCCGCCTCCCTACCTTACTGACTAGAGGTATCATTAAGGCTTGCGCCTCCAAAACCTCTCTTTTGAGTGCCATCCACCCCTCCTCAACTCACTTACCTTCCAGTAACCTATCCCAGGATACTTTCCCCAGTCTGGCCTTCAGTTGGCCAAAGTTGGCCCTCTTGAAGTCCCAGCTTCTAGTGCTCGACCTGCTGCATGTCCCCAGTCCCCTGATCTCAAAGCAAAGGCTGGAGTGATCACTCGCATCCAGAGCTCCCCTAATCTGTACTTCATCTATCAGCTCTTCCCTATTGGTCAAGGATGTTTCCCCCCCTCGTCACCTCTCGGACCCTCTGTGTGAAAAACCCTCCCTCTATAGCTTCTAGGAAGCGACATGACCTGGCTGTGACCGCCGAGTGAGTCTCCCAACTAATATCCCAACTAACTGTTAAATAATTGTGAGTTAGAAATACTTATTAATCTACTACAAATTGTCTCTATATCTACCAATGGATCCAAATTACGTTCTGCCCACTTCTGTTTTATGCATACACACTTATATACCAAACAAAGTGACATCATTTTTATTTTTATTTTAACAGTCATACAGCAAAGGGGCAAGAAGGAAAAACAGATTTAAAGGCTCAGATGGGAGTACATCTTCTGACACTACCTCTAATAGTTTTGTCCGACAGGTATGTTATCTTTTTTCTCACTAAGGTATTATTGTACTATGTTGTATCATAAATGAGATTAACAGTTTTATGGTGGTAATTGTACAGTTTCTGGCAGCTAATTGCTTATAAACTTTCAAGGGTCTGAGAACTGTCATCATTAGTTTGACAAGGTTCAAAATAGAGCTGCCAGGCTTCTGACGGAGGACTGGAGTCATGTGAACATAACGCCCAGTCCCCGTCAGAAGCCTGGCTTCCCATTGAAGTCTGGACCCAATTCAAGGTGTTGGTGATGACCTATAAAGCCCTAAACGGCTTGGGTCCTGGCTACCTGAAGGAGTGCTTACGTCCATATATGCCCGCCCGCCCCCTGAGATCTGTGGGAGAGGCCCTTCTCCGGGAACCCTCCGTGAAGGAAATTAGGAGGGTAGGTACTCGGAGGAGGGCTTTCTCTGCGGTGGCACCCAATCTATGGAATGCACTCCCCAGAGAGGTCTGCCTGGCGCCGTCGTTATTTGTTTTTCAGCGCCAGGCGAAGACCTTTTTATTCAAACACCATTTTAATTGCTAATATTATTTGCTTATTTTATTCTTTGGTCAGGGCGACTTATTTTATATTGTTAATTCGTTTTATATTTTTAGTGTATTATATTTTAATTGATGTTTTGTGACCCGCCCCGAGGCTTCGGCGAAAGGGGCAGCATAGAAATTCTCTAAATAAATAAATAAAATAAATGTTCGGTGATGCATCCTTTGACATTTAAAAGTTGGTATATATTCTTGGTAGATCTTATTACAGATTCTGGTTTTCGATATCTGCCTGTATATTTCTGAAGAACTCTGAAAGCTGGTTTCTATTATCAGTTCATTACTGTGGGATGTGGATCTGGATGGTGGTAATAATTCTTCACTTTAAGAAGGCTGAAGACTGATGAAGAGTGTTGTAATTGGAAACAGAATTAACAGGGCTGCTAATACAGTGCATGTTTGGTGATTGGTGATGGTCCATTAATATTGACAGCAGTATTTGCTATGTGTAATTGCTGAATAATAATTTTTAAAGTTCTCATGACTGCAAGGCAACTCAGGGCTCAGTCCTATGGCTAGTAGATGCTGTCTGGCCAGCAAAAGGAAAAGTTGGGACCCCACTGTTCATAAAAAACCCTGTAAGGTTGCAGTGGAAACTCTTTTCAGAGCCTTCTCCCTGCACTCTTCCAGTCTCCACAGTTCTTTTTGTCCTGGTTGCAGCTCCAAAAATGGAAGACTGCTTTCAGAACAGGTGCTTGGGGAATGTTCTGTTGTGTGTGAAGTGGCGGGTGGAGGAAGCAAAGCATTGCTGACCTACGAGGAATCCGAGCAGTGTCTCAGCCCCTTCCATTTGCAAGCAAGACCAAAGACATACTAGGCCCAAACCAGCCGTCTTTGTCTTTTGCAAGGCAGAGAAAGCATGGAGGTGTTCCTTCCACATTTGCCTGGATGCCTGTAACCTTCCAAAAGCAGAAGCTTATGGGCAGCCACATTGGATGATACCCTAAGAATAAAAAGACTGGATTTGCAAGATATTACATTGATGCTGTAGTCCACCTCTCAATACCACATACACTTTGCTTGAAAGAGAGCCAGCATAGTGCGATATATGTGGTGGTATTGGTACAATACTTGTGTCCTAGTCACCTTTGCAATTCATAAGATGCAAATACCTGTGCTACCTCAAAGCTTACCCTGAGGATAACATGGAATTAGGTTATGTATAAAACCCTCTGCTTTTGGTAGGAAAGGTGAGAGATAAACGTGGTAAGTTGAAATTGTGTAGTTTTTTTTTTAAAGCAATTGGATTCAAATTAAGTTAGTTGGACTTAATTCTTGTGGGAATCAATTAGAATTAAATGATTATGACTAACTTCACATTGATTTTAAGGGGGCCAAGTGTGACTAGTTTTTCCTTCTATATTCCAGTAGACTGCTTAAATTGCAGGTGCAAGCCTGATAAGTCCCTGTGTGCCCCATGTAACATCTGGATATAATAATGAATGGTAAAGGTAAACCTTTCCCCTTGACATTAAGGTCCAGTCATGCCTGACTCTAGGGGGCAGTGCTCATCTCCGCTTCCTAGCCAAAGGAGCCAGCGTTTGTCTGCAGACAGTCTCCGTGGTCATGTGTCCGCCATGACTAAACACCAAAGTGCATGGAATGCTGTAACCTTCCCACCAAAGTGGTACCTTTTATCTACTTGCATTTGCATGCTTTCGAAGTGCAAGGTTGGCAGGAGCTGGGACGGAGCAACGGGAACTCACCCGGTTGGGCAGATTCGAACCAGCAACCTTTCGATCAACCAGCCCAGCAGCACAGCAGTTTAAACCACTGCGCCACCTGCATCCCTTAATAATACATAATATTGAACATTAAATGCTATTACATCCAGATAATATTAAATAAATATTATCTGGATATAATATAAATATGATAAAAGATTTTGTGGGTCCCTTAGCCTTCTTGGTTATGTTAAACTCAGAGGTACAGTAGTTGCGGTGTTATTCATGTGGCTGCTGGCTTGTATGTCTGATTATTTTTAACAAATAGTCACCTGCTGTTTGCCACAGGATGAAAACTTCTGTTAGCACCAGTGGGAGATCAATTGTATCGTCTCTGTAGGGAAACACTTCCTCTTAAATCTGTTGTGCTGTTACTTTTTCATTACCCCCTTCATTACTTTAAATATCTTTATATTGTGGGATTACATTTTTGTGTACTTAAATAATGGCAGTCTACAGGTTTGGGAAACTTGTGGCTATCCAGATATTCTAGCTTAGAGTTCCCATGTTCTTTAACATTAGCTATGATGTCTAGGACTGATGGAAACTGAAAGCCAAAACACACAGAAGGCTTCAAATGCTCAACTCTTACACTGTTGTAAGACTAAGTCTGTCTGCCATAAACTCTGACATTGTGAACAGTTTGCTTTTGTTTGTCGTTCAAATTAATGGGGGTAAATATTGTTCATAAACATCCTATTCATTCCCCCTTTGAATTTCTTCGGAAAACAATAATGGGTGATGTAACATTAATTTATTGATCCTAAGTATGCAGTTGACTTTCAAGTGTTCTGCCTGAATGTAATACCATGTTAAGCTTCCAAGTCAAGCAGAGCTGCATAGTTTTTTAAAGTGTTTTCAAAGTACAGATTAAGAAGACAAATGGTACAAGAAAAAACTGTTTGAAGGCCACAACAATGTCATGAAACATTGCCATATGCTGATGATACTTTAAACCTGAATTTATAGTCGTGGGTCCTTGTATGCAGATTTTATTTGAAATCCTGATATCTACTGTAAAGGAAATCTGAAAAAAAAACCTCTGTTTATAAACCTGTATATTCAACTCTGATAAATGACAGGCTGTAGGAGCTGCTTTAGATCAATATATTCACGATATTATAAATCTAGCCCCATAGCCGTTGAAAACTGGCTGGATGCCTGTTACACTGTGTTCAGTCACAAACAGAGCTATAAATAATGGCAAAGAGTGTCTTTCTGTAAGGCCTTTTCTGTCTTCAGGACTGCTTCACACATGATATATTGTGTGCATGCTCATATCATCCCTGAAATAAATGTATGTTTCTTACATGTAATCTTGCACACTACTTTACTGACAACTCTTTTCAGGCTTTTTTTTTTGGCATTTTGGCATCATGTATATACCTCAGAATGCCTAAAACAGGGGTCCTCAAACTTTCAACGGGGGCCAGTTGAAAGGCAGGGGAGGGCACAGGTGCACTGGTGGGATACTGGAATGATTGCGGGTGCACTGGGGGGGGGGAGACTGGTGCGATCGCAGGGCCACGCACGGCGAGGTGGTGGCGGCAGGCGTGCACAGCGAGGTGGCAGCTTGCTCGCTCGGAGATCATTTTCTCTGAGTGAGTCCAAAACCTCTGAGGCGGGCCAGATAAATGGGCATGGCAGGCCAGATCTGGCCCGTGGGCCATAGTTTGAGGACCCATGGCCTAAAACATGCATTTATTGTCTGCAGATACACTGTGACTAGTAATGTTTGTTTCCTGGGGCATGGCTAAGGTTGCCTGCAGGTACGGCTTCACTCCGATGGGGAAGCCCAGTGTGCCCAACAGTTGTGTAAGTTTACTTGAAGGTTTTACTGAACTAAGGACTACTCTAACAGTGCAAAGCTTGGTCTATTTGCTGTTGCTAAATCAATATTAAGAAAACTAAGATCATGCCATCCGGTCCTCTCACTTCCTGGCAAATAGATGGGGAAGAAATGGAGGGAGTGACAGATTTTATTTTCCTGGGCTCCAAGATCACTGCAGATGGGGACTGCAGCCAAGAAATTAAAAGACGCTTGCTCCTGGGAAGGAAAGCTATGGCAAATCTAGACAGCATACTAAAAAGCAGAGACATCACCCTGCCAACAAAAGTGCGTATAGTCAGGGCTATGGTTTTCCCAGTTGCAATGTATGGCTGTGAAAGCTGGACCATAAGGAAGGCTGAGCGCAAAAGGATTGAGGTCTTTGAATTGTGGTGCTGGAGGAGACTCCTGCGAGTCCCTTGGACCGCAAGGCGATCAAACCGGTCAGTCCTAGAGGAGATCAACCCTGACTGCTCTTTGGAAGGCCAGATACTGAAGATGAAACTCAAATACTTAGGCCACCTAATGAGAAGGAAGGACTCCCTGGAGAAGAGCCTAATGCTGGAAACAATAGATGGCAAAAGAAGAAGGGGACGACAGAGGATGAGGTGGCTATATGGAGTCACTGAAGCATTTGGTGTGAGCTTAAGTGGACTCCGGGGGATGATGGAGGATGGGAAGGCTTGGAGGAATGTTGTCCATGGGGTCGCGATGGGTCGGACACGACTTCGTGACTAACAACAACAAATATTGGGGTCCCAGCTCTCCTTTGGAAACAAGGTTGGGTGTAACTGTGGCTTCTTCAGAACTACAGTGCAGTTCCATTCTTCGCAGACAGATGCAGTAAGCAGGATCTTACTCCTGGGCTATGCTGTAGGTATGGTATATAATATTGTTCTCTTAAGACCAAATGGGAAAAAAGCTCAATGCAGTCTGAGCTCAGTTGAGGTTGGCTAACTAGTTGTTGACTATGCAATAAACACATTTATTTACTTTTTTATTCCCAGTTCATGACCTTGCTTCTCCTACTGAAATGGAGGGAATGTGGCATTTTTCACTCTCTGCATCCCCCTAAATCTACTCTAGAGAGGCTGGGGGTCCTATGAAGCAGGGTGGATTTGATTTAAATGACTTACTGACTAGATTTAAATCATGGTTTTCTACAAAATGTGCACTCATGCCTGCCTTACCAGTAGATAGAGGAAATTTATTGATCAGATTAATATTAGTAATATCAGATTACTAATATTACATTTCCAGCACATGACAACTTTTGAAAATATTTAACTCTTTGTTACAAGGAGGTGTACATAACAATCTTAGCTTTATCTTTTCCCTTATATAATTTGCAGAATAAAGGTTAATTTACTTTTTTACTCATGTGTCCATGGTAAAATCAATTTGGCAAGATCAATTTAGTTGGTGATCACAAAAGGTAGGACCTTTTCCGTGGTGACCCCATTTTATGGAATGTCCTGCTATGGAATACATATGATTCTCATTCACTGCCTGCTTTTCAATGGGTCATAAAGACCTGAATTCCACCTGTCTTTACATGAATAGATACTCATCTTGTTGTTGTTATTTAAATGTTTCATGGTGTTGTAAAAGTTATTTCAGTTTTACTCAACTAGAAAAGTTAATTGCATTTTATATTGTACTATTTTGACAGTTAATTTTGTAAACTACCTTGATGACTTTGCCTTGAAATGTGCTATAAATGTATTTGAAATAAATAAACAAATAAATAGTAACATCTGTCTTTCAGTTCCAGCAGAAGGGTTGGAAACTAGCCATTAGCACAGATTTGAACTTGTTTCTGAAACCATATATTCAGTTACCTGGAACAGTACATATATGGAAGCAGTCTGTTGCCAAGAGTCTGTGAAAATTTTCAGCCAGTCTATTCCCTTTCCACCTATTCTTCCCAGTTCCCTAATTCCCATTCAGAAAAAATAATTTCCCTGCACAGCTATTCAGATGTTTTAAATGTAAGAAATAGCAATGACTTTTTTTAATTATCTCCAATGGCCATTTCCATCTTCATCGCAGCGGGAAAGCAATTAAGAAAGTAATGCTGAGGTCAGACTGTCCCTTTGGCAGTAGAAATTGCACAGAAAGTGCTAACACCCTCCAGACTTTTCTAGAAAATGAAGCAAAATTGAACTTAATACTTGTCTTGCCATCTAGTCAAGGAGAAATGAAACATAGTGTAAAAACTATCTGAAAGTTAAAAAAGGGCGGTTCCTGAGAAGGAAGAAAACTGTTTTACCCATGTCTTTATGACACTTTAAATGTTTTACAATTGTTTTAAACACTGACCCATGCAAGGTTCATGAGAAATAACAAGGGACATTTTTGCCATGTATATGATTAGGTGGCTCAACTATATTTTGATGCAGGGTTTGCTCACACAGCAAATGGGGAGGCCTCCACCTGGGTGGCCTCAGTGGCTAGTCCTTTTCATCGTGGTACATCTGTGGCCTTCACTGTCACTTGGGGCTTCTCTACGTGAGAGATTTAATCAGATCTTGTACAGAGGGTTCTTCCATTTTGTTGCAAAAGGAAAATACATTCTTTTTACTGGGTTTTTTCTGGGGGTTTGTATTTCTCTGCCCTATGTATTCTCTTAACCAGCCGCAAGTGGTCCTAGGGCACTGTTCTAACCCCCCACCCCCACCCCCACACAAGGCTTTTGTTCCCATTTGTTGCAATTTAAAATCCAATGCCAGATTTTCCTTGGTCAAAACAAAAGCTGGAAAACTCAAGAGAGACCCTGAAGGACAATGATGTTGTGAGCAGGCTCTGCAGTTTTCCTTGACTGGGAATCACAAGCACCCAATACCGTGGTACCTTGGCTCACGAACACCTTGGGTCATGAACGCCTTGGGTCACGAACAAAAATTTCATGAAAATTTTGACTTGGGTCACGAACTCCACTTTGGGTGGCAACCAAGATCGCAGCCATCTCCCCCCCCCCCCCGAGTGGGGAGATGGCCTCAATTGCAGTTGTGTTCGTGCAGGGAACACAGCGTGATCACGGCTGTGCTGTGCTGCACCCGTCTTTCCTGCACCCATGATCACACATGTCTTCCCTGCATGAACTGCGATCCTGGCTATCTCCCCACTCGGGGGTGGGGAGATGGCCGCGATCGTGCTGGTTGGGGCGGGGGAGATGGCCGAGATTGCGCCCGTCTTTTCTGCAGGAGCACACCTTTTCTGCAGGAGGGTTTCTTTGGGAAGCACCACCCCAACATAAATGTAACGAACAGAGTTGAATCTGATGAACAATAACGTGGTCTCTCATTTCCGGAGGATTATGCAGTGCAGGAAAAAACAAGAGACTATAGACAGATTTTTCACCAAAATTGACCCTGCAGCTAAGAGACAAAGAAGAGAGGAAACCCTGAAAGAGATCTCCCCAGTGTCCTTATGGAGGGGGACTCTCCCTCAAAACAATAACCTCCCCGCCACCTAGGTTAGTGTTCTCCACTGTACTGTACAGTACTTGGTTACTTTGTTGTTCTTTGTCACTTTGTTTCAAATTATTCTGATTAAAAAAAATTGTTACAGAACAGATTGACCTTATTTACATTGAACCTTATGGGGAACTTTGATTTGGCTCACGACCAAATATTGGCTCACAACCACATTCGGAGGGGCCAGAACGGATTAACCTTATTTACATTGAATCTTATGGGGAAATTTGACTTGGGTCACAACCAATTTGGGTCACAACCAGAGTTGAGGAACGTATTAAGTTTGTGAGCCAAGGTACCACTGTAAATGCTTCATATAGAGAATCCCACAGTAGCCTTTTCTAGTGCTTGTATAGGAAGGACTATTGCTTCAGAGGAAAGTATAGCCAAATCATAAAAGCTTGCCAGGTGTAATGCATAGCAAAACTGGATCACATGGATTAACAGCTTTGTAAACACAATTGGGTGATGCAAAGTAGACTGCTATTTGTCTTTTATTCTAAATATTAAATTAACCCATTCCCCACTTACTTTCCTATTTCTTTAAAATGCACCTTCCACACATACAAAGGAGTTACTAGCAGGTTTGGGGAAATCCCAAGATTTACACAAATACAAATGGTTATAGGGGAAAAACCTAATCATGAGGGGAGCGACCCCAAAACAACCCACTGAATGCTGAGCTACTTGGTGGGGCATCAATAGGGGCTGATTGTAGAGATGGGAAAACTTGGGGCAGGAGAAGAAATGAAATGAAATATCCTGGAAGAAATTGTGGCTGGTTGGAGCTCTGAACAAAAGCTACATTTTTGTTCAGGCAATTGTCTTAGTCAAAGCTTTTCTGTCAGTTGCCCATCCACTCTTGTTAGAAATTGTACAGTGAAAATGCTTGTATTGTGGGTATGGGTATAATAGTTATACTCCATATTTTAGCTGAGATTTGCTTATATTTAAAAACACATTAAAAAGATGGAACAAATTTAAGGATGTGTGGAGTGTTTATGGTGGTCCTTTGTGGGCATAGCTGAGGCTCCACATTTTTTGCTTCCTGTAGAAGGAAAAACAGGAAGAACTGTGGCATAGATGAACTCTAGTTAAACAATCCAACCCACAAAAACAGCCCTTCTCTTGATTTGGGTCACTGTATGATGTCTAAGTCAAATAACCTCATGTACACTTTTTTCCCTCCCACCAGGAAATTTTTCCTAGAGTAACTTATTCCACGCCAGTAACTCCAACTGTCAAGAAGGTACCTCCTCTGGTGTTACTGCTGGATTACTCCAAATATGAGCCTTGTTAAGGTTGTTGTGATTGTTAAAGCAGCCACAATTTGTATTGTCTCTCTTCTCTCATTTTATCCAAAATTCTTTTTTTTCTAAACCTGTGTTGGCTTAATGTAGTCTGCTAAGGGGTTTGTGCACAGACAGCAGCAGCAGCAGCAGCAGCAGCAGCAGCAGCAGCAGCAGCAGCAGCAGCTGGAAATCTTATTCCAGACCTGTTGAATACATTTATGGTTTTTCATTGAAGAGGCCTGCTTGGAGAAACCCAAAAGGACATTTACTTTTCTGCTATCCTTCACAGTTACCAGGTGCATGGGAGACTGTGAAAATGGTTTGTTTCAGCATAGCCTGTCAGTACATATGATTTGTTAACCATGCACAAGCCACTCTGAGAATACAAGGCTTGTTTCTGACCAGGTTCACAGGTTTCCACAGTGGCTTCTTTTCCTGCTGTGCGCATGCTGGTTGCATGCTGCAGTTTGCTTAATTACTCCTGCAGTGCTTGGATTACCATGCCTTCCAAACCCAGTGAAGTGTATAGCAGGGACTGCTTCAAACCATGACTTGTAGGGCATAGGTAGGTAAAGGAAGCCATCATAGTTTCTTTTTCTTGGTGGTCATGTGAAGTGAGACATTTGGCAGTTGGCTTGTTTTTAGCATGGTTTGCTTTGACTTGCCAGCCTGGCATGGTGACCACAGAAAAAATTCTACAGAATCATTCAAGGAAAACAGCAGAAAAATCTGACCTCTCTGCTTGCTGCCTTGCATTCTTGCTAACTATATCTCAGCCGAGAGCACCTACGTGCCTGATTCCCATTCATGTTTGTGATCACACTCATTATGCATGAATGGGAAAATTGCACAAATCAAGCAGTAATCAACCATAACATTTGTGCAGATTCCCTCAAATTTCCCATTAAGTTCCAGAATTATGCACACATTTAATCAAACAAAAATTTGGGAGAAGAAAAAACAGAGACCAAAAATATGTGCTCCCTGTTGGGCAAATGCAGATTTTGGAGGCAGTTCCATTTAATCTTTTTTCACCAGGGGGCCTCCTCTTAATTAGTGCAATTATACATGAAAGGAGCCTTTTACTGGAACCAGCAGAAAGATTTTTCTATCCCAGTTGTCACGTGCAGGGCGCTATTGGAAGGACCCAAGTGAGAGGGGAAAAGTTAAGCTGCAGCATGATGTGGCAATGGTTCGGCAGCAATTTGCCAAACCTAGGCAGTTCTTAAGCTGTCCTTCACAGCTCACTTCATTCCCACCGTTAGCTCACAGCTGTTCCTGTCCTGAAGCCCTCTCTGAAGTTTTGTCCCAGTCACAATTCCTCATTAGTCCCTCCATTAATTGTCAAGGCTCCATAAGTCACTGAATTCTTTAGGTTCTTTCTTTCCACTATGTGTTTCTTATGTTTACTGTCTCACTCCCACACCCAGCCAGATTGGTCTCTACCAGTAACACTCTTTTCTCCTTAGATCCTGTTAGATATTTTCACAGCACCTTATCATTTACTCTTTTTTACTTCCTGCCTCTCTTGCCCTTCTTTGTTAACTTAGAACTTGTTTACTTTACCTGATATATCAGTTTCTTGTTAGTTTTTCAGTGACGCTCAGTTTGGTCCCATAAAATACTAAGGTGAATAATATAATATAATATAATATAATAATGATGCAAAAATGTATACTTGAACATTTTAAAATCTTTATTTTACTTTTGTTTCCCTCAATTTGGGATTCCATTTGGGTTTTCTTCTTGTACATCAGTAGTCCCCCAGTGGAATTTTGGAGTGAAATACTAAAAGAGATATACGATAAAAGTCTCTCCCCACCAACAACAACAAAGGTGTCAGTGTCAGATTCTGGTGTCTGTTTTCCATTTGGCTGTGATCCTATCACCTTGAAATAAACTTAATATGTGGACACTAAGCATCTAAATGCTTGCAAGGAAAGTATTCTGCACTAGTTTCTGTGTGAGGGATGGCTGAAGTCTTTGTGGAAGAAATACCAAATCTTGAAGAAACACCAAAAGTTGAAGAAGCACAGAAAGCAAATGGAACAGAAAATGCAGATATTCCGATATGTACAGAAACACAGAATACAGATGAAAAGCAGAATGGAGATACAGTGCAAAATACAGAAGAATCACAAAGTGAAGATAAAAATGAAGAGAAGCCAGAAAATGAAAGTCAGGATGCAAAGGAAACTCTAGATCCTAAAACTGAGACTGAGAAGGTAAAAGAAATGTAACTTTAGAGCATGCCTTAGTTTTTTAAAATAATGTTTAAATGTCTAGAATATAATACTTGGACCTTTTCTCAAAACAGTTTTGGTCCAATTTAGATTGCACATATTGGGAGACGATGTATGAGGAAAAGGTTGATGAAATCGTGAAGACTCTTACCTAGTTGAGAGAAACGAGTGTCCAATATGCCAAAAATTACTGTAAGAGAATTACTGTGGATAATTTTTCATTTCTTTTTAATATTAAGGAGTATATAAAATAGTAAATTAGCATATCTATGAGGCAGAGTGTTTTAAACAATAGCAGTTTGTTTACTAAAGGGGCTGATAGAGTCCTTGACTGAAAGCTGTGACAAATGGCAGTTGTTAGGTTTAGATATGATTAATCATACTTAGGACTAGATGAAGTTTTCTGTCATCTTGTATGTTCCTATATTTTTTGTTATCATATTTCACTTTCTTAGTTCCCACTAATGCAGTGTACTGTTTTCAAATAGGTAAATAATAATGATCGAGGCCTAGAATGCCTGGTTTAGGAACATCTTTCAATATAAAATTAGCTTTGACTGGTCCATCTTTAGTTTTCAGTTAAATCAACAGTGGAACAATAGGCTATCATATCCAAACATACTTAACTATTACGTTTGCCTGAAGAATTGAGAGCAAAAAAAAGTTTAAACTAGGAGTGGCCCGCACATAGATTTGTATTTATTAATAGTTGGTATTTTGCAATAGACAGTCAAAAGTACCTGATTGCAAGTTGACAATAACCACTGCAAAATGGCTTCTCTCTCATTCACTCACTTTCATGATGTTGAAATGATGAAAGCTTTGGGACAATTGAGAGAAAGCTTTTTGAAAAATTAGAATTGGATTATGGGGTAAAATTACTTGTGAAATCATTGCAGAACAGTATCTGAATTTTGCCAAAGCTACTTTCACAGCATTAAGGTTTTTGATGCACTGCTTCTGATATTGATGAATACACCAGTAAGTGGTTTCTTAGGATTATGCAGAGAAAGACAATCTATTGTTCTGGGGAGTGACAGTAAAAACCAACCAATAGAATCTATGGGAATTAATATATAAAATTCAGCAGAATTCAACAGTGCTTCTAAAAAGTCCAAGAACTATGTATCTTTTGTTCACAATATCTTTTAACAGCATGGCAACTGATTATAGAATAATAATAAAATGGATTTATTTTAAGCCTTTTCCTTCATTGTTGTCTCGGGACAAAACAATCGGGAAAAATAACTCTACACAAAGGAAAATATTGAATCTGCACTTTACAAACACTGCAGAATCGTTTGTGTATTACCATGGGTAAAATGTGGTCATAGTGTAAAATACAAGGTTTCTTGCCAAAGGCTTGATTATGTAGGAGAATAAATAACTTTTGAATTTTTATTAATCAAATTGTAATGAGAGCCAGTGTGGTGTAGTGGTTGAGAGCATGGGACTGGGACTCAGATGATCTGGGTTCTAGTCCCCACTCAGCCATGGAGCCAACTGGGTGACGTTGGGCCAGTCACAGACTCTCAGCCCAACCCACCTCACAGGGTTGTTGTTGTGGGGATAAGATGGAGGAGGAGAATGATGTAAGCTGCCTTGAGCCCTTTGTAGGAAAAAGGCAGAATATAAATCAAATAAATAAATAAAATGATGTTATTACCACAAATTCTAAAGACTCTAGGTTCCCTTACAGCAGAAGCTGGAAAAATGATTTTAGAAATCATCTTCAAGATTTTTTCTATCTTGCATTAAGCTTTATCAGAGTATTTTAAAGGATTCTTTATCTGGTCTTTAAGTATCAAGCAAATATTTTATGAAGATCTATACCATGGGTCATCAAACTACGGCCTGGGGGCTGGATCCGGCCCGCCATGCCCATTTGGACCTGCCATGCATGCACCCATGCCCGCGCCCATGCACGTGTCCACTGCCGCCCACCTCGCCCCGCTCTCAGGGAGGCAGCAGTTTGCTCACTCATAGAAAATGATCTCCAAGCAAACAAGCCGCTGCCTTGTGCGCCCGCCTTGTGGCGCGTGCCCGCCCGTTCCCCATCTTGCTTTCCCTTGCCACGTGTGCCCACCCGCTGACCCGTGTGCACTGCTGGGACCATCTTTCCAGCTTGTACCCAGCACCGGCACCGTTCAACTGCCCCCCTGGTGGAAAAGTTTGAGGATCCCTGATCTATTCAGTTATGCTTTAATTATTCTTGATTCATTATTTTAGGGTTGGTTTCTGAACACTTAACATAAACGGAACACTTTTCAACTATAAAATTAGTTTATTTCTACTCTGCAGCTGTGTTTGCATGCATGTTACTTTGGAACTAAGCAAAATCTTCTGAACCTCTATAGGTCTGTTTGTATTTTTAGCATATAGTTCAAAATCTGCATGCTCTCTGAAGCTGCAACATCTCAGAATTAAGAACACACAGATGCATGTGGTTCGTTATCTCAGATTAGAGAACAGTGGGATCCCTCTGTTGGTGCATTCCAGCAGCTGAACCCTCACTGATATTGCCAAGTTGATACCAGTGGGGAAGGGGGAGGTTGGGCGAAGCTGGCTGAGTCTTGGCCCAAGTGCAGCTTCCTTTCTTTTGCCCTGCCTCCTTCACCCATTGCAGGAAGGAATTTGGTCATGAAAAGCTCCACTCCATCAGCGAAGTGATGGCCCAGTTTCCTTTCCCACTGCTTCTGCCTTTTTGTCAGAGAAGTGAAGGGGCAGAGCTACTTCTCTGGGCACTCTGCCTCCTCACATTGCAGAAATGAGGCAAGGCACATGAAGATAGGTTGATCTAGTTGATCTAGTCCCTGTTTTTTCCTAACAAAGGAGTGATGGTTCTGCTTTAGCTTGGTTTCACTGTGCGCAAGGCTTCTTTAACTAGGAAAATCCACATGCAGCAGAACCTGGTACCTGACACTTGGACCAGGGAGCAAATGATGTCAAGTGGCTTTGAAATGCCATGAGGTCCTCAGAGAGCTAGATGGGGGGGCTCATTTGTTCTCCCACTTAAATCTGGTTCTGCACTTCTGCTAACTATGTTTTCCTGGAGATAAGTCCCCTCTAACTTGTTGGAATGTATTTCCAAGCAGAAGAATGTTGTAGACCATAGCATTAGGCCACATGTGAGCAACTCATCGCTTGCAGGTCATATGCAGCTCATGTTTCCATTCCATGTGGCCCCCAATGCCCAACCCTGGTATCTTAAACCATGACCGCAAGAAGAAAAAGGAGATTGGCTGGAAAACAGAGAGTTAGAACATAGTGCAGTGCTATAGCAGTCCACAGTGCTTTCAGGTTTGTACCTCACTGTTTTCTTGGGTAAAGGATGGATCAATGAAGTAGTACAGACTGTATTTACTGAAGGGGAGGATGGGAACTCATCAGCTTGGAAGCAAGACAAACTGCCTGTGCACTGTCCTACTGCTTGCTACTCAGAAAATCCTGCCACTGGGCCAGCTTCATGCCAATTGATGCAGAGTTCTCTAAGGGGGCAAAAAATTCTACCTCACTGCTTGCCTTTTGGAGAGTGTTGCTGTGTTGCTAATAATTACAAGCTATAGCGACTTATCTATGGGCTGTGAGTCAGTAGACATGTACAGGGCTGAAAATTCTAAATTAGAAAAATTGGAGTGTACAAGAAAAAGTTTATAGAGTAATTGAAGACAAGAGGAAGGTATTCAGATTATTTGTGTAAACAATGTAGAAATAGATAGGACCATATTAAATTATAGAATGAATTTGGTATTTGTTTGGCACTACAGCTGCCCAGAACATTATTATATACTGTTTGCATAAAGATGTGCTGAAATATTTATATTATTCCATGGAGTAGTGTAGATTTCTGTCTTCAACTATTTTCAAAGAACAGCAATTGCTTACACTTCTCAGTTATACTGTTATCCAACTGCTGGCTGGACAGAAAAGTAAAAGACATTAAAAGCCAGTACAGTCTGTGTGTTTATCTAATTACCATTAGAAGTTACATTTTTGTCCTTTGAGAAGCAGACTCCCAGGTCACTTTGTAACCCTTTAACTTTGGAACCTATGTTCCTTAGTGTGGGAATTTAAACAAAAATACACAAAACAACAAAAACATTCACTTAGAGTGGATACAGCCTGCCAGTTTATACTGTTGCTGTTCTAAATTATTACAAGTTGGTGCCTCAGAAAAATTGTATCTTGGGGTATAAAGAATTTGGAAACCAGCACACCCTTGCCAACAGTGTGCCTGTAGGAGACTGCTGAGTTTTGAATGTAGATAATCAAGCTCATCAGCCCTGAACTTGTTCTGAACTTCAGTAGTCTAGTCTTGTCACCTGGGTGAATTTGATTTAAATCGAATTGATTTAAGTAACAATTTAAATCGCTAGTCAGTAAGGCTAGAATTAAATCATACTTTTCAATTTTCAGGAAGGCCAGCCCTGGGCAAGGCCTCTTAAGCATGTCCCACTAACGTGCATGAAAAGTTTGAAAGCAATACATGGAAAAAGTCTGATCACTGCACCAAGGGGCCTACATTTTACATTTCAGTTGTGGGTTATGATGCAACAGGATTGGATGGGATGGGTTAGGAAGGGTAGGGAGGAGGTTGTTTGTATGGATGGAGGTTGTTTGTAGCAGAACATTCAACCCTGTAAGAGTATGTGTGGATGATCTTCCTGACCTGCTATCTTTCTTTGTAGCTGAAGGGAATTCACTCTGTCTTAATTTTGGTTTTCCGTCTTCCCAGTTAGCACTGTCAACTGTGTCAGCCACTTCTTTGTGACAAGTTTATATGAATTAGATTATTTATTCTTATTTAAGATGTGAAAAATAGGTGGGAAGCTTAGAGTAAAATTGCTAAACTCTGGTAAGTTTTCCTACACATAGTTTTCCGGTGTACAGAATTACCATTTTGGTTTCCCTGGCTATGATCCCATTTGATTACAGATGGTCCGTGTGATAGTTACTATAGAAACCAAGCCATTTTACTTCAGTCTCTTCCTGTTGCTATGGTGTGTTGAGGGCTGCTCTTTGAGAAGTGCCACTTAATTTTTTGTACATGACACTCAGTGTAATGGAGAATATTGATTTAAAGATAGCTAACTATAGTGTAGTGTAAAATGACACCCTGACTGTATAACTGAAGTAAGAGTTACTGGTCCAGCAGATAGGTAGAAATTTAGTTTAGGATAATTCTACCTGGAATTCTGCTTTTCATTGCCTGATGCTAATTTTCTATTCATTGTTTAATAGTTTTAAATAGTCAGGTTCTCCCATCAAAACTCTTTAGCAGTGTAAGGAAACAGGAAGTATGTGGGGGATGCTACTGACCTAAAAGACATTTTTCCCAGGCTTTCCATGAGCCTCAGACAATGGATTCACTTTGTTTCAACTTTATAGGATGTAATAACATTTAAAGTCTACTGCCATCTCTTGGAAAGATGTTGAAGATAATAAACATCTTTAATCAGTTGACTGTTCCCTTTTGAAAAGGATTGTCCAAACTTGTTTTTTCATTTTCCTGTTCTGTGCAGTATTGTTCATTGCATATATACGACATAGCAGGTTTACAGAATACAGGTGGAAATCCAAGATGGTAGTTTCAGTTGTACAGCTTATTTTGGCAAAACTTGTTAGTAAATACATGTTCAATCAATAAAAGCTTGTCATGGAATTGTTAGAATGCTCAATAGTAAAACAAACATATGCTGTGGTTTAACAGTGTGTGAAGAAATGCCACATACATAACAGTTGTTGTTTTGTAATCTTTGTGAGGCCTTTGAGGGCCTCAGATCATGTGGGCCTCAGATAGTAGCTGCTTGATGTGGAAGAGAGAATCAATCTGAATATTGTAAGGTGGGGCCTACATCAAGGGCATTCAATTTATATTAGATGGGGATTCTACTTAGATGGAAAATGGCAGTTGGGAAATGAGAGTTGGCAGCTGGGGATTCAGAAAGTCATTTGTTAGAGTCCAGAAGGAGATCTGCCGGTTGGTGGGTGGTGTTAAGGAAGGACTAGGAGTAAGCTGAGGAGAAGTACAGAGCTAAACCGTGACTATTAAGCTATTCCTTTTACTGAGCAACCGTGCATGACTCCTGAAGATCAGGAATATGGAGCAAATTTTGCCAGGAGACTGCCCTTTGAACTTGCTGAGAGATTACATAAGGAGGTATTAAAAACCCGATAAATGGTCCAAGTAGCCAGATATACAATGGGAGGAGCTTTAGGAGTCAGCAGAAGACTGTACCTGGTTGTGAGTATATTTGCTGGGATGGAGCTTTAGGGAATTTGGCTTGAAGTAAAAAAGTCATTAAGAAGTTTCTATTAGCAATAGTGTTAGCTGAGTCAGTAAGCATTCTTTGAGCAGAAGCAGAACGGGATGGAAGACTGTACAAAATATCCTTTTAATAAATTAGCTTGGTTAATAGTTCATCTTATCACCACTATCTCATGCCCAAGCCTGTTATACCAAGCTAGTAGAAGGTTTTAAAGAAGTGAACAGAAATGATGGCCCTGGAAAAGGGTCAGCTTGTAGAATACTTGAGTTGTAGGGGCAGTGAAGAAGTTTTGGAATGGGTGGTAATAGTGCTGGAACTGGTAAACTAGTTTGGGAACACTAGACTGTGATACTCCAACTGGCCAGTCTGTTTGAACAGATGTATTCCAGGGTTACATGGGAGGAGCTCCTGCCCATTCTCTCAGTTTGCCTAGATTGGAAAGTGCTTCTCTTCTCAAACTTGAGTATTCTCAGTGTTCTTTGAACTTTTTCCTACTGGTTTTCTCTCATCTTGCTATATGCTTACCTCTCTTGTACCACTTTCCCTTGTGAATCCATTCATTTTTCTCTCCTTTAAAAAGCCCTCTACAAATCTCTCGCTCTCGCTCTCGCTCTCTCTCGTCTATCTATCTCTTTGCTTCTCTCTGTCTTCCCCTTGTTTCATCTCCAATCAATTGACCACTTGCCTATCTTTCTGCCTCTTTCCTCATCTACCATGATGGTTTCAATGGTGCCTTTAGAAAATGTGTATGCTGTGATAGCAGACTGCCCCCACGGACAGGCACTCCCTCTGCCCTCTCTGTCTGGGTGAAGGACACATTGTTGAGGCCTGCTCACACTGCCAGGCCTTCACAAAATGGACCTGCAAATGTAGAGCAGATCGACTGAAGATCAATCTATGGGAAAAGGCCCTGTAGGTCACCAAATTGTACGGGGTAGAAGTGGCAAGACCACCCAGCTACCTGGGCTGTGGCAACACCAACCAGGCCCCCATCAACTACAATGGAAGCCCCCGCCAAATCTGCCTCTCTCAGATTGGGCTGCTTGTCCCATGACCATGTGGCCAGGAAGGTGGTCCCAAAATATGGCTAAGAAAAAACAGTGGTGTCACTGCAGTCCCCATCAACCCTTGACACTGAGGGATAACTTGGTACTGACCTTGAAAGGCCTTGGTCTGCAGTACTGAGAGAGGACCTGGCCTGTACCATGCTGGCACCTGAGGGGAAGCTAAGAGGCACCCCCTTCCAGGTTCCCACTCCAGCCACCATCCAAGGCATCGGTGTCAAGGTGATACACTCACTGCTCACAGAGACTGGCACGGCTGTCTTCGGAGACCAAGCCTGGCCAAGACTGACAACCCCACTGAAGAAGGACAATTACAGGTAAACAACTTAACTTTCTTTCTTTGCTGGTTGCAGGGCAGGGGCTTGGCTTTCGGAACCCAGCTCTGAGTTCACAGGAACTTAGAACTGGGCTTTGAATCATCCTGTGGCCTCCAGACAACTTATATGTGATCAGTGCATTTTATGAACTTCTGTGAACTGCCCTAAGAACTTGCTAATGGGCATCATAGAAAATAAGCAAGCAGCATGGAGTTCTGTTGAATCTCTTGACAGAGACTTGAGTTTAGATGTTTTAAAGTGATGCTGCAGGTGGTGGTTACCTCCCTCCCTCCCTCCCTCTAGCCAAAATATGGCAGGAATAGTAATGTGTCTGAATACAGTGGTACCTCGGCTCACGAATGCCTCAGTTCACGACCAAATTGGGTCGTGAACAGAAATTTCTGAAAAATTTTTCCTCAGGTTGCAAACTCCGCATCGGATGATGACCGCGATCATGCCTGTCTCCCTCCACCCACGCACCCATGATCGAGCCCATTCCCCCCCACCCCCCGATCGTGCCTGTGATCATGCTTGGGGTGGGGGGAGATGGCCGTGAACTTTGTTGTTCATTGTCACTTTGCTTCAATTTTTTGTGGTTTAAAAAAAAAAGTTACAGAATGGATTAACCTTATTTACATTGAACCTTATGGGGAAATTTGACTTGGCTCACGACCAATTTGGGTCATGACAAGAGTCCTGGAATGGATTAAGTTCGTGAGCCAGGGTACCACTGTATGTCTCTTTCTGTTGACTAACTGAATACCAATAATGAGGATTCAACATTAATTTAGCACATCTCAAGAAGCACTGCCACTGAAGAAACCTTATATTAACAAAGGCATTTTTTTTTGAAAGCATGGAAAAAGTATATATAGGTGCTGATCAATTTTTCAGCTGGAAGACTGAGGTTTTAGATGTGTGTCAGTTGTTCTGTGGTCAGCTTTGCCATCTAGTGGCCAAATTTAAATAATGTTTAATTTTAAAAAATTAAAATTTTTTTAGAGTCTAAAAAATCTCTGTGCCCATCAGGGATGGTGTGAGTGCTGCCACATATTGTTCTCTACTTTGTGTATGTTTTTGTATATCAGATATTCCATATGGAAGTCTGGACCAGTAGCATGCTTTGCAAAGAACAAACCCAGTAGTATCTTAGCATCCTCATTTGAAAGTTATTCAACCCAAAACATTTTACTCTGTGAAGCAGGCAAGGGGGTACCCTCTCTCCATTCAATGTACAGAAGCTGGCAAGACTTGCAGTTGAATATTACTTCAACTCTAGCAAGAGAAGAGTATCTGTCACCTGTTCCTGAGGAAACAGGCTAGCTTTGGAAGATAAGCTATGGTAATGTACAGATCTCTGCCCTCTAACAGGTGAATGGCTGAGGTTTAAGTGTGCATGCTGAGGAGCAGCACTGGGGGCCTGCCTCTGCTGCCTCCCAGTATTTGCCATCTGAGATAGTTGCCTTAGGCAGAACCGGTGCTGCTTGTACAGTGTACCATCATATTGTGCTTTGGCTGTTCTCTGCAATGAGAGGCTGGGCAGTCTTCCACGGCTTTTCTCCTAAAGAGTATAGCTATGTGAGATTGTATTAAATCAGTACGATGGCAGTTATGTACATTGACTGCCTGATAACTTTCGGAACCAAATAAGAAATTCCTGATTTGATCCTAGGCATCATCATGTAAAATGACCTTATGTAGCAGACCTTGGTAGGAAATGACAGTAGGCTGTTAAATGGACCAATGATATGATTTTGTTTAAGGCAAATTGGTGTTTTTCCCATTTCCCAAATATTTGCTTATGATTCATTTATTTCTAAAATGTGTTACTTGCCCTAATAGGAAATAGTTCTCAGGGCAACATGCAATAAAATTTTTAAACAGAAAAATCAACAGGCAACATATTCAACAGCTCAATAAAATAGGCTAAAATAGGCTAAAAATAACAGTTGAGCTTGAAAATGTGCTGGAAACTAATGACACTATTGTAATATGCTCAATAATACTTGGTTCAAGTCCCTTTTCTTGCCTTCATAGTTTGCACTAATTGAAGTTTCCAGGCCATGTTCAAAAGGAACACTGCATGCAGTGCATTGCACTAATCCAAACTGGAGGTTAGCAGCATTGGGTAACTGAAGCCAGGCTATTTCTATCCAAAGAGGGTTGCAGCTGCCGTAGGAGCCTGAGCCACTATTGCCCCCGATCCTCCCCCAATTGCTGCCTTTTTTCTTTCCCTTTCTCCACCAGACCTGGATATGGTGGCAGTGGCTGCCCACCCTTCTTCTCCTCTGTTCTCCTTGACTGCGGACATCTGTCTTCCCATCTGTCGAGCCTGTCCCTCCTCCTCTCCCTCTTTAGATATTGATGGCAGTGCCCACTGCTGTACTCCCCGCCCCTCCCTTTCCCCTGGTTATGGTGGCACTGGCTGCCATAGCCCACCACACCTGTACTTCCTCTGCTGCTGCTCTCTGTTGTTTTCCCTCCAGCCATGGTGGTAAGAATCTGCGCCTCCTCCTCCTTCCCCAGAATGATCTTTTCTATTACCCTGATGTTATTAGCAGTATGCTTCTCAAAATGCCTTATTGCTTTCCTTATTAAATATGCAGAGGTAATAATTTATCTATATTAAATTAACTATAATATAATTTTATATTATAATATATTAAATTATTTTTCTTTTGAAGAACTCAAAGTATCTCATACATATATACATATCTCCATAGCAGTGCATATATGTGAAAATACAACTGTTTAGCCATTATATATAAGTTAGATATCTTTTTTTTAACCAATTCCTGCATTCTAGAGAATTTTTTAAAGTCAAATGAGACTGGGTGGAGGTGATCAGGAGTTGTCAGACTTTTTCCTGTCTAAACATGCATAGAATTACTGCCTCTGTTGAACATCTGTGATAATTTTCAGTTAGATATAAATTAAACTTGATAGTAGGGTTGTTACTGTTTTCAATTAGTTCAATAACACTCATATATTGTACTACCTCCTGGAGGCACTATTTAAGATTAGATTGCCCCTCCTCCTGGTTTCAGAGAACATTTGTTTAGGGTAATGGAAAATATAACATCTTTATCATGACTGGAACATGCATTTATTCTGCCAGTGTGTGGATAATTGAGGTCACCCATTACTGTACACTTCCCTATTTGGATGCTTCCCTGATTTCATTTTCCATCCAGTTTATGTGATTTAGATATGCTTGTTTCCCATTGTTATCCAGCAATAAAGAAGAAGAAAAGCACAGGAGATGCATCTAAAGCCTGAAGTTAGGCTTTTAATGTATACAGTAATATGTTTCTATGGGTTTCCCTATGTTGTATTAATAAAAAACTTGTAACAGTATATATTCTCTACAGTTCAAATAAGATTTGTGACCCTTGTAGTTTAGCTATCCAAGAATTAAGCATCACTCTCCTTAAGAGTAAGAATCATAGAATAGCAGAATTAGAAGGGTCAACAAGGCCATTGGGTCCAGCTCCCCTGCTTGATGCAGGACTCCAAGTTAAATTGTCCCTGTCCAGCTACATCTTGAATGCCTCCACTGTAGGAGAGCCCATGACCTCCCTGAGTAACTGGTTCTGTTAATCATGTTGCTTTAACAGTCAGGAAATGTTTCCCGGTGTTTAGCTGGGATCTGGCTTCCTGTAACCTGAACCCACTATTCTGTGTCCTGCACTTTAAGATGATTGAGGAAAGCTCCTGCTTGTCTTCTGTGTAACTTCCTTTGAAATACTTGAAGAGTGCTCTCCTTTCTCCCCTCAATCTTCTCTTCTCAAGGCTAAACATTTCCAATTTTTTCAGTCCTCACAGGGCTTTCTTTCTAGTACCCTGATTATCTTTATTGCCCTCCTCTGAATCTTTTCCAGGTTGTCCGCATCTTTCTTAAACAGTGGCACTCAGGACTGGACACAGTACTCCAGATAGTACTCCTAACCAGTGCTGAATAGAGGGGAATTAGTACTGCATGTGATTTGGAAGTGATACTTGTATTAACACAGCCCAAATTGCATTTGCCATTTTCACAGTCACATTACATTGTTTATTCATATTCAGCTTGTTATCTACAGCAATTCTGAGATCCTGTATTGTAGTACCGTTGAGCCACAATGCTCCCATTTTGTAACTTTACATTTGGTTTCTTTTTGCTAGGTGAAGAACTTGGGAATGGGTATCCAGGGAGAAGTCCCCATTTCCATACTCTCTAAGAGGCTGCTATACCACCATCAGGACCTTTCCAACCCCAAAGGCTCTATGCCTGGCTCCTGCAGACATCTGACTACTGTGGCCCTCATCACCAGCCCCGAACCCATTTATGTCCAGTTTGTCATCACCATCCTGATGACTATGGGTTGGACCCAAAATTGCTGGGTCTGATAGGAACCATCCCCAGACTCTGCTATGGCCATCAAATTGTATGGGTGACTTCTCAGACCAAGTCCTTTGGGTGGCCCAGACTCTGGTGCTTGACCCACAAGAGGACACTGTGGTCAGGCCCCTGTTATTGAGGTGGCCTACACCAAGACCACTGCTCCTGTTGCTATCCCCATCCTTGCATTCTTATGGACACTGTGAAGCAGGCATGGAAGTCTCCCACTTCCATCATGTCCACACTGAAAAGGCTTGAGGGGATTACAGGGTATAGGACCAGGATCTCCTTTCCTCTTCCAACACCCACACTTCAGTTCCATCATCGAAGAGTTGGTCCAGGGACAGTTGCAGAGAGAACACTCTATGCCAGTGGACAAGGAAGGATGACACCTGGACATTAAGGGTAGGCACTCTATTCCTCTGCTGTACTCTTCCTCGAGATGGCCAACTATCAGGCCACCATGGCCTGGTATCATCTGTTTTTGCTGGATAAGATCAGGACCTTGTGTCCTGATCAGGACCTTGTGTCCTGATCTTTCCCATGAGCGCAAGGAGCTGGCAGAGGTCATCCAAATGAATGCATTGCATCTCATCTGGCAGGAGAGTCATGTGGTGAGAAACAGGCTGAGTGTAGTGCAAGAGACATGGTGGCAGCAATGGTCACCATGCTTCTGGTGGCATGCCTGGTTTCACTTGTCTGGTGAAACAGACATGCCTGGTTTCACTTTCACTCTCCAATGAAAAAATAGCCTGCATTAAGCACCTTTCCATTTGATGATAATGGCCTCTTTGGTGCATGGACTATTAAGCAAATGGACTTGGTCCAAAAGGCCAAGGTGATCATGTGCAAGATGGGGTTCAATGAACCTCCAAGACCCTCCACCCTGTTGCATAAGTTGCACTGTTCCTTCTACCCACTCTACTGTCCAAGGCCTCAAAGCCCCTCTACCTGAAGGAATTGGGGAAGATGGGTTCAGTCAAGATACTCAGATGTGGAACGAGGAGGAGGAGGAGGAGGGGGAGGAGATAATCCCAAGACTAGGTGCTTCGCTGAGCTAGGCATTTCCTGGGAATGGCCAAGATGTACATCCAATGGAAGTGGTCTCTAGGATGAGGGATTCTCATACAAGGCCAGGGCAGACCCCATGGCAATTCATCAGCAGAGACAGGAGGCACAATTGAATGAGTGATCATCTGTGCATTCACACAAACCCACCCTCCTTCTCTTACCATTGTCACCCTCAGATGGCACAACTGCCTGTATCAGGACCTACATGGTTCCAAGGACTCTCCCCTCCAACATGATGCCATGATGTGAGTCTCCCATGCTTTGAACTGAGGATTCTGTAGGAACCCCTCCCTCATGTTGGGTCAGGGTGGGGTTCTTGCCAAATAAATTTGGCTGTGGAATCTTTCTGAACAGGCTCTGTGCATGTGCAAAGCCCATGTGTGTGAATGCATAGGTGCCCACTTGAGCAGGTGATGATAGTTACAGGTAAGCAACCTTACTTTTTCCAACCCACAGATGCTTCCCAATCCTAGTTTCTGTGAAATCAACCCACATGCTGAAAGGTGGCCTTCTCTGAGTTTGAGTGCCTTCATTTTTAGCACTCTTCTCATACAGAATAAATGCAAGGCCATTAAAGGACATAACTAAGCATTCTGGACTGCAGCATCCTCAGTTTGCTGGCATCAAGCTATGTGGATCCATTTCATCAGTTCCAGACAGTCATTTGATCAGCTCCTATGATGTCTGGCCAGCACTGGCCCTGGGATGAGAATCAGTCAGCCCAAAGTGTACCTAGATAATGTGAGTTGGCTGCATTGGCTTCTGTTGTGTTCTTTTTTTTTTTTTGCTAACATTTCAGGTGGGTAAATTGAATTAGGAAAATGCAGATATATATGCAGTAATCATGGTTCAGACAGATAGACATCAGGGCAGACCCAAGACTCTTTATGGTTGGGGGAATGCTGACTGGGGCAGGTTGCATCATGTGAGAAGGGCATAACTAACCCATCAATCCCCAACTACAATCTCCCTTGAAAGTTGACTTTTGCATAGCAGTTAATCTGAAAGGCAGGGGAACTGATTCTCTTGGCACCAATGGACACTTAGTATTTTGGGAAATAGATGTAATACCCTGTGGGCCCATGCTTAAGCATACCACCAGTATTTATTACATTTCTATACCACTCAAGAGCCAAACCACCCAGACAGTTCACAACATTTAAAAACTTAAAATACAGCCTGAAATACAGTATAAACTTTAAAAGTTGAAAACTATGGTATAAAGGAGAAGTAAAAGCAAGATTAAACACAGCAATGGTACATAGATTTAATCTATAGTAAATTATTTAAAACTTAAAAGACTAAAATTCCAGGAAAAGTAATGACTTTACCAGGTGCCAGAAAGAGTGCAGTGGAGGTGCTGGGTGGTGGAAAGGAAAGAGGCAGTTGTGTTTGGCATGAGTTTCAAGGTCAGGAATATTCGGACTCTTTAGATGAGAATGGGCCCTGGGAAACTGAGCCTCTAGATTTCAATATGGGATTAGCAGAGCGGCTCATTTCAAAGCTGCTCTCTCCAGGTGTTCAGGCAGCCTCTGGGAATAGCCATGGTCCACAATGCTGGGAGGGGGTGTGGGACAGAAGTGCCAAGAGTCAGGTGAGTCTAACATGACCCTTGATCCCGTGATGCATTGGAAGAGAAGGGCTAGCTAACTTGAGGGGTGGCATACAAATAAGAGGCTCCTAGAGGGACAGGGTGCAGGGTTACCCACAAGAAGATTTCTCAGGAGTTGCTAGATTGGGTTCAATGAAACATATATATTCAGAGACTCATTCTGTGATGGTTGTGCTTACTAGATGCATGTTGCCAGAGAACAGTCTGTTGCTTTGAATTTATGAAGGGGGAAACCTAGCTTCCGATAGTAGGCAAGCTTCTCAGGATAGTTCATTGACAGAAAGAAAAAGGCAGCTGGGGTTTCCTAGCATATTTGGAAAGGAAGAGAATCAAGGCAGTGTCTCCCAACATTCTTCTACAAGTTATTGGAGAATTTTTAGTGGATCCTTGTTCCTCTGTGTTATCCATACTTGGGACAGTGAGGGGAACCCAGGACACCATGAGTATGCTCCAAAAGTCTGAGGATTGTGCAACAAAGTGTGCCCCCCTCTCTCTCTCCCCCCCCCCACACACACACATTTAACATAGCTGCAAAGGTATTGCCAAATTGTAACACTGTAGCCCACTGCTAACTTTTTTCCCTCAAATTTCTTTTTGAAAAGCAAACACCTTTTGCAGTTGGATCCTTGGAGGTTGCCCTCACTTTCCCAAGTGTGGGTAACAGAGACACTTAAAAAAGTCAAGCCATGGCCTGTGCTAAATGACTTCAAGATAAAGAACAATAGATGTGAGTAGAGCAGAGCGGAATCCTCTGCATGTTTGGACAAATAGCCTTCAGCTCTCACTCATCATGGCTGGTTGGGTCATTTTGGGAGCTGTAGGCCTTTTTACTGGCTGGGTTTACACACCAAAACAAGCAAGCCTGGGTGTTTTCCATGCTGTGTCTTTTTGCTTTTTGTTGTTTTGGGATTTTTTTGGCCTGGATGTGCCTAACGGATGAGTAAATGGTTTATCCACTAGTATGGTTTCATCTCTCCTCAAGCATTCCTCCTGCTATGGGTGCATATTCCATCAACCACTATATCTAAAATTCACTCTCATGTTGAATGGCTGGAGCAGCTCTTGCAGAAGCTGCCATTCATTCCAGGGTACTCTGTGGTAGGACCATGGAAACCACAATGACAGGTCCATGTGATCAGAAAAACCATAATGAAGCATGATAACTTCGGGCCAGTCACAGACTCTCAGCCCAACCTACCTCACAGGGTTGTTGTTGTGGGGATAAGATGGAGGAGGAGAATGATGGAAGTTGCCTTGAGCCCTTTGTAGGAAAAAGGCAGGATATAAATCGAAAAAATAAATGATAACCATATAACAAACTGTTGTTTCTTATTATGGTTTCAGGGTTCCAATGACATGGTAGACAACCCTGCACAAGAAACTACCCTGGCTGGTTGTGTCATTTGAACCCACACACTGTTGAAACATGCATAGATCTGTGTCCTAAAATGTGCCAAGGTGGAGCTACTCCAATGTGGTGATATTGCATGTACATCAATAGGATCTATGATCTTCATTAAGAGACAAGGATGTTAGAGACAGAAGGATAACTATGGGTATATTTGCTTGATATTCTAAAGTAAAGTCATCCAATAATAAAAGCTGGTTGTATTTAGCATCTTGTTCATTTTTAACAAAGAAAAAGGACATTGTTGCTTAGCTCCCTCATGCATTGTTTGCATTTAAAGTGTTCACTTAGCAATAATTTTGAACTTTGTTAAAATACTAGCTTGTTTGCATAGTCTCCAGACAGTTTCAGTTATGTGTTCCAGTTATAGAACACAGTGTTAGAGACTATCAGGATTCTACTATCAAGCACTGAGGCCAGGACTTCCTATTTTCAGGTGCAGCATAACTATTAGGCTTTTAAAACATCAGCTGAAGTCCAGAGATGTACATTTATTAAAACACTGATTCATATTCTCACATGTACTGTGGATCCCAGATATGCCAGTTTGGTTTTAACTGCTGAGTTTTTGGGGACCCAAGGGCTACAGGGGGAACAAGGCACTCGTAAGGACTGAACAATGGTGTAATGGCTTTTGGGAAGCTCAGGATGCTTTGCTTGAGGGAATGCTGGGCTCATTATGGCTTCTTTATTATATTTGCTCTATTATGACTATATAATCAGAATAACACTTCAGACTCAAAGAGCTGCTTCTGCTGCACCTCCCCTTGTCCGCATCAACCACTTCCAAACAGTTTTCAGCTATTCATTCCCCCCTCCCCCTCTGCTTCTGTATATCTAAGCTACAAAGAACTGCTTCTCTGTCATATATATACTTTGCAGGAAACCTGTCTCAGGTCCTATCCCTAAAGGTGACTTGCTCATAAGAGACAACTCTTACTTTAAGAATCATTGAAATTGCATTGTCAAGCATCTTGGTTACTCAGTCACAGTGATCAAGCTTAGCAACACACCACAAAATGGAAAAATCACTCCAACACCAAATTGGGGATTGCTTCTCATACATGTTTACACTTATCTCAACTGTGTTCTCACATAAGTAGCATAATTGGCGTGAGGTCAGGATTGTAGTTCAAGATAGATAAAGTGTTGGTCAGAAAATATCTACCTATCTTCAAGGCTTCAGGGCCAGATGAATTGCAACTTGCTCATGCACTCTAAAAATCTTTCTCATCTTTGGGAAATCCTGAACAATGAATACATTGCTGCAGGGCTAGAGACTGGCAAATCCTATCTCAAGGAAGATCCAAGAAACTTCAGAACATTCAGTTCAATTTCAACATGAGGGAAATAACTAGAATAGATTGTAAAGGAGTCAGTGTGTAAGCATCATGATAACACTAGAATGATTAATAGGATGTGTCAACAATAAATTCTATTGCACTAATCCTCTCCCTTTTTTATTGGATTGGATTTATTTTATTAGGTTACTGTATTGTGGGATGTAATGCATCTTGATTTCAACAAATCATTTGACAGTGCTCCTCATGATACTTTGTTTAGCAAACTGGTTAAATGTGGGCGAGATGTTATTACACTCAGGTAGATTAACAACTAGTTGCAAAGCCATACTTACCTATGTTTGCTCATCAAACCAGTGTTTTCAGTGTGATGATGCAGGACCCAGTCCTACGTGTGGTCTCTTCAGTATAATTTGTAACATTGATGAATGAGGTGTGGGAGGAATCATTATTAAATTTGTAGATGGTATAAAACTGTGATGGATAATTTATACTTCAGAAGAATAAAATGCATAATGATTAGGCTAAAGCTTATAGAATGAAAGTTGTTGGCAATTTAGACAATTTAAAATATGCAAGTACAGGAGTTATAATGCGAAAAGGATGTTGTGATTGTACTTTTCATAAGCTGAATTTGAGTTAGTATGTGGTGAAGCTTTTAAAAACAAATTCCATTTTAGATAGCATTAATAGAATCATAGTTTCCAAGTCACCAGAAGTAGTAATTCCAGTATTCTGATGTAATCTATAGTACTGAGTCCAGTACTGGGTGCTCCATTTTAAGAAGCACAGAAACAAATTGGAATTGGTCCAGAAGATAGCACTGAAGTTTGTTAATAGTATGAAAAACAAGTCCTTTGAGGAAAGGCAGGAGGAACTAGGTATATTTAGCTAGGAGAAGGGAGGACGTGATAACATTCTTCAAAAATATGTGAGACAAAACATGGCAAAAAACCAGATGCTAAAATGTGTGAATGCAGAAGGCTTGCCTCTTCAGAAAATTTCCTTCTGTGTGTAAAGGAAATTGGAAAAACATGAGGAGGATGGGCCAGAGTACTCCCTCTCCTCATATGTGTACAGCTACAGAGTAAGTCTGAAATTGAATGGGCTTAAGCACCAGAAAGGTAGATTTCACTTGAGCAGTTGCAGAAATATTTTGGTAACAGCAGTTTGACCAGGAACACCATTACCTGGGGTGATGGAATCTTTTTTGCTGATGGTCTTCAGGCAGGGAGGGGACAGCTATCTATTGATGATGCTCTAGCTTTGGTTTTCTACATTCATCAAGGGGTGGGACTAGATGGCCTCAAGCAATCGTTGTATTAAAAGGTGCATGGTAGAAACTAAACTTGCTTTTTTCAAACAAGATTTCAGTATCCTCTCAAAATATTCTTGCTGTGTCAACAGGAGAAACATACTGTGCTGCTCTAGTTCCTAAGCTAGTCAGGTATTGCAGCCAGTAAAAAATCTTTGCCTGCAATTCATGTGAAACACGTACTGCAAGACAAAGCTTCTGACAATTTGTGCAGTGCTTCTGTAGCTCAAAGAATCCAGAGAGAATTAAAGTCTAGACTCAGTCATTTTTCAGGCTTGGGGGTGGGGAATAAATAACAGATCTGATATGTTCATTGTGGTACAGAGGTAACACTGAATCAAGGATGCTCTTGCTCTTTTCTGTACTGGGAAGAAGCCTGTAATAAGAGCAAGAGCACAAACAGCAGCAGCAACGGCAGCACCAAGGAATCACAAAAAGGGTATTTTCATTAGCCAAAGCCATAAGAGTCATCTGTGTGATTCTTTTCTGAGTTCAGAACAGGTAATACAAAGGCTTCAAGTAAGGAAAGATTCATCTCAGAGATGCATTTTTGTAATATAGGGATACTAAGGACAGAGACATTTGGTAATTATACATTCAGCTGAAACAGAAGGGATTGATTTACTTAAAGGAAAGCACACACACTTGCACGCACGCACGCACGCGCGTGTACACACACACACACACACACACACACACTTTCATCAGCCGCAAGGGCACATTTAACAAAATTGCTTGGCTGAATGATTTCTCTACCTGTTCTCCTTTTCTGGGGCTGGAGAGTAAAGAGGAATGGACAGTGTCTCAGAGGAAATGACAAGACAGACTGAAGCTTGGTGAGACCATATACTGAGTGTTTTCTGCTGTCCTCTTCATGCAGTGCTGTGGGTTGGCACACCGGCGGCGAGTACGGGTTTCGTATGTAAGTTCCTGATTGTTTTAGAATGGGAATGAATGTGGAGCTGAACATAGTATATTTGGTGGTGCAGTTTGCTTCACGCAGATGCTTTGAAACATGTTTGTTGGGTGAAGCAGACTGTGGAGCAATGGTTGTCTGGCATAGAGCTAAAGAACAGTTCTAAAAGGTACTTAAAAACCCAGACATTAATAATTCATAAGGACCAGCATAGCAGGGGGTGGAGGGGGGACAGCAAACAACTTGTAGTGGATAATTGACCTTTCTGGAATCCTTACCGACAAAACCATTAGGATTTTAAAAATGTGTGTGTGTGTGTGTGACATTTAGAAAGCGAACGATTTTGTCTACATGTATAGGATTTAGGTTGAAGATTCATAATAAGTAACAATAACAGATATGCGAAAAGTCATTTTATATAAAACAGGTAGCACCAGCATCCTGGTGTAGGGAATATTTGCTTTTCTGCACTATTCTTCAGTGCAAACAGTAGTCTGGCAGCAAAGTATGGTATATGAGTTAATCAGTTTCTGGTATTTTCTAGAACAGAATGTAAAAGACCCAATTGTTTGTCAACCCTGTATTGCAAAATGGCTGTTTGTAGGCTCTGCTGTGGAATTTAGCAATAATTCTGATATATTAGAAGTAACAAAAAGACTGTGTGTTAATTGAAATATGTTGAAGATAGGCTTAACGAATGTAATGGTGGTTAGTGCTATCTTAAGTAATGCTTCTTTTCTGATTTAATGGACTATTGGCAGGGCAAGATGTGAAAGCAAACAGAAGGCTTATATGATCAGGTCAACCTTATAGGGCTGAATTGATTGACATTTTTGGTTGCAATTGGGTCTGTGCTAGACGAGGAAAGTATGAACATACTTTTTCTGATGCAGTATGTTTGTGTATGACCCATCATTATTTTAATTAATGTTATAGGGTAAGCAAAGCCAAAAATAACTAAGAACAATTTAGTTTCAAACTTTACTTTTGCATTTTTTGCGACAGTTCATTTATACTTTATTTTATTGCTGATGCAACAGTTGATATAATGAACTTCTTTACTAATGGAGTAGCAGACATTGCAGTATAGTAATACTAGGTATCTTCTGTGCATTCTGTATATAAAATGAATAAACTTCACAAAACATGAAACTGTTGGAAAATAGTTTTCCAAATATTCTCTGCCATTGGTTACACATAATTATCAATATTTGACTATCTAGATGAGGTATCACTTACAATCGCAGCATCAATAGTCCTTAGTTTGCTTAGTGACATAATTGAGAACCTGCATAATTTTAGGAGCAGTCTAGACTAACATGCCACACTTGAGAATAAGAAACACTGTGATGTTTTTAATCAGCAGTTACCAATTAATCCATTTTCTGATTATCTTTTAATATTGAATACTTAACTTGTTTGTTTCTTTTATGCCTTATTCACCTCAGATGAGTGTTTGGAACTGAAATGCCTCTCTAGGAGAGAGTACCTGTAGGGATTTCACACTGAGGTTGCAGTACTTTAAACGCTTAGCTACAGTTGGCCACACTGAAGACAATAGGATTTACACTTGTGTAGACATATAGATGATTGTGCTCAAAATAGCAGGCTACACACTTTTCTGGACCATGCACAAAAAGAAGTTTGTTAGTGGCACAGGGCAGGCACAGGTTTGATCAGGCTTAAGAACATGCAAATATACCATGAGTAAGTCTGAAGATGAGGTGAAATATGTACTCCTGTAGACATTTGCCACTTGTTTTGCAGTCTTGGAAGAATAATTATCCTAAGTCAGGTATTTATGAAAAGTTTTCTGATCAAGCAACATGCAGCTGCTAGTTGAAGTCTGGCTGCACTGCTTCATGCAAGAGGTGCAACTATATGGTTTCTAAAGACCCACATTTCTAAGTTTGCTGCCTGAGTCTAGACTTTCAGTTGCACACTGTCATGATAATTGGAATCCAAGATAAAGCATTTTACAAATATTTTGAATATGTTGTCTAAATATTAGACCTTGTATTTTTCCCTAGTAATCATTTAGCAAATATATTAGCCAACTTACTTACTTCCAATCAGTGTGCTATAGTTATAACTAACAGGGAACTATTTTTTCCCTACAGTATAATCAAATATGATCAAGATCACAGCACAACATCTGCATTATGTTTGTATTTGTTATCAGTAACTGAAAGTGTTAGTCAAGATTTCTTTCCAAATTTGCCTCCTAATCTTGATTCCATGCTTGTTCTGGATCCTTTCACTTTTACAAGAATTATGAGCATGGTAAATAGGTTGTCATGGATATGGCATTTAAGAGTCAAGACCAAGGGTTAGGGTTGAGGTTGACATGACAACAGTCTTGTGAGGTAGATGATTCTCTTGTTAACCAGTTTTCATGGCTTACCACAAACTTACATATGTCCTGAAATTTGAACTTGTTCACACAAACCTGCACTTCTGATAGTCCAAAATACTACCTATGATACCTTCCTCAAGATAAGGTACAGCTGGTTAGTGCAGAAGCCCACATAAGATGGTACTTCAGAAATTAGTGTATAAATTAAGCATCTGAAAGCCACATTGGGTAGCAGAGTTTACTAGTACATATTAGTGAGTACTGAGATAAAATATGAGGATGAGGCAGCTAGCTCACCCTGGCTTATTTCACAGATTAAATAAATTAATAGCGGTTTGCATAATTTATGCTCAATTCACACGGTAGGCTGCATACTAAGCCACCCTGTGAATAAACCATGATGGGTTGGTTGTTATGAAATAATTAATAGTATTCTTGGCAGATGGTCTTGCTCACAGTGCACAGTTCTCTCCCTCATTCTCCTTAAGTACTCTGGCTGCTATCATAGTGACCTTCACATGAGTCTTCCTTCAGTCACTACTCTTTTTCATTCACTGACTTTAAAAAGGAACCTCAAGAAAACACAATTGCAAGCTCATTTTTATTTTTTTATTTTTTAATACCCTTGGTCCCAGAAAATTTTGCATTCCCTATGACTTTTTGGACTTTCGTAGGTGCACAAGTGATCACTTAGGGTTGTCTGATGTGTAGTTGTAGGGATTGGACCCACTCCTCCTATAAAAGAACCTTTAAGAGCTATGAATATAGATTCTCATTCAGAATGAAAGGAGGGGGCAGAATCTGTGGGTGAAGTGCCAAGGCCAGTAGACTCAGAGATAAGCTAGATGGTTGCTGAAAATCAGGCAATTTTGAATTCTGTGGAAAAGTTGATGGACCAGTCTGCCTATGGGCCTGGGTGAGCAGATCATTAAGTCGGTAATATGGCATTAGGTTAAGAGTGGGGACCAGCTGCAAAGCATCAGTGCAGCTGATGCTAACACTAACCCTTAAACAGGAGACGCCATCTTGAAGGTGGGGGCTGCACCTTTCCATCTGAAAGTGAGGAGGAGGCTCAGTGCTGTTTGGAATCAAGTTTTCACCATTACGCCATATTTTCCTACTGGCCAGTATTCTAACTTCATTTGTTTCTTTTATTTTTGACCTCTGCAATGCTCTTTTTGTGTACTACAAAGCTACTTAGCTGGTCAGCTTCAATATAAAAAAGCTCAGAGAAGTGTTGAAAAGGCAAGGGCACTGACATCTGTCAGTTCAAACTTAATATCAAGAGGATTATACTGCCATGGCTGGGGGGATTATAATGTGCTATTCCGTTTTGGTGCACTTCTCCACTTTTTTTTCTTTTTCTTTTGCCACTTACCTTTTCCATTGACAACAAGGCAGTTGGGCCCTGGCAGATGTGCACAAATTAGCCTGTATGAAAGCTCATCATGTACTGGATACAGTGTGCACTTTCATTGCTATGGTGAACCAACTAGGTATAAACAAGTGGTGCAATTTGTAGGGGCCAGCAGAGGCAACCTCCCAACTGCACTTTTTTGAAGTCCTTTAAAATGAAGGATAAAAAGCTATTGAATGAGTGACGATCATTTTGGCACCATCAGAAGGGCTGTCACTGAGCAGATCGCAAAAGTAAGTGGCAGGGAGCTGGCTGCTCCTGCTGAGTATAGCAGTTTCCCAACAGTCCATAATAACGTTTCTGTGCTATGTTTGGATAACATGCTTAACCCATCATGGATGGAAGAATCTTAGAATAAGCCATGGATTGTCAGAGTAACTTGCTGATGAAAAATAAAGCACTTTGCAGAAACTAAGACAAAGAAACTGAGGTTCTGACAATGCGGCATGCCTGGTTACTCACTGTCAGTTTTTGAGAACCACGTCTTTGTGTAGTCAATATGGTACAACCCATGTACAAGAAGAGATCAGCAGGCCTGGATGAAAGCATAAGGTTACAGCCTCCCATAAGACTGAGCATCCTCAGTGGACACAGACTGCAAACTGAATATTATAGGCATAAGGATAGAAGAATAGATGGATGGGCAGTGGAATAAAAGAAATCATTGCTGGAGAGGACAGTCTTCATGGCAACATTTTGTTGATCCATCCTGTAAAAGCTTAATGTACAAGAATTGCTGGTATTGGGGAATTTCCCTTATATAAAGCATAATTACATATGTAGCCAGTAGTGCTGTATGTACTGGCAGAGTACTGCAGCTTTAAGCAAAATTGAATTAATAATTTGTATGAAGACACATTCTAAGGTATGGTAGAAATGATTTTGGTACAGAGTTCCAGCTCTTGTTAAGACCCTTTAACTAAAATGCCATGCAATATTTTTGGTTAGATCCAGATTTAGGGGCATACAGCTGGAGCCCATTCTCCCCATAGCAGCCCTTACTCCTCATAGACCTCAAATGTGGCAGAGAACCTCACAGGATTATGCTTAACAAAGTGGGCCATGGTGCATGTTAGAGGGTGGGCGGGGGTGGAATCCCACCAAATCTGGTGGAGGCATCTGACATGAGCAGAGTTCCTATCATGGAAGGGTCTCTGCCCAGTTTTGGAGTTTTCCCTTTCCCCTTAGCCCCCTGTACCACAACTTTTATTATCTCTTATAACCAATTACTTGCTCATCATATAGTAGCAAGATTTTTGCTTCTCTTTTCTAATTTGTGTAATGATTTTCAATATGACATTATTTCAAAGCTTTGGTGGAATTCTACAGACCAGATTAGCTACATTTACTTAGTCCAGAAAGCTATTAATCTTATTAAAACTTGTATTCAGACTCTTTAAAAAGTATGGTCCACTTTTAGATGGGTTAGAAACAAATCTAGTTATTAAAAATGAATTTATTTTTTTCCAAAACATCTGAGGTGGTTAGCATTTCAGTGTGTTTGGTTCATCATTTAGAATAAGTAATATTAGTAAATGTAAGATCATAGGCCAGAAATAAATATTCACTCTAATGAGTATTTAATTAATGCATTTATTTGCTCATTTCTATCCAGCTTTTCTTCCACTAAGGAAACTTAGAGTAGCTAATGATATACAGATGCAAATAAAAAAGACAACATTAAATGAGAAGAATAAATATTGCAACAATAGAATGAGCAAACAGAGCAGATAATCACTTCAATTTTGGCTGCTTTAAAAATAAAGGAAATTATACTGGAATGTTGTTTGGGCTGTATGAGTCTTTCAAAGGAGGCCTTTCCAGAGTATCAGCACACCTGAAAATCAGGCTTAGTTTTATTTTGGCCTCTCAGCAAATAATCCATGAGGAGACCCTCAGCAGTATTTTAGAAGCTGGACTGAATGTATTGGAAATGTATGTGTGGTAGCCTACACTAGTTGGAGGACAGAATTCAATGAAGCACTTACGCTCCCACTAGTTCTTTTCTATCACACTGATTGCATTGTGCAAGTGGCCCCAATAACTTGTGCAATGGTGATTTAGCACTTCAGGGCAATCAAAAATGAATGGAAACACTTGCTATTCTGAAGACTTTTCAAGGGCAGCCCCACTGTTCTGTGACATCCTGCAAGCCATGTTTCAGCAAGGGCCTAGCATTAGATACCATGAGCTCCAATTCACAGTGAAAACATGGGAAAGAGTTTTCCAGCCAAGCAGGTCTCTTAAAAATCTTCCTAAAGAGACAAGAAGCAGAGCAGCAGCATGGAAAACTCCAAAAAATACTGAGACTTGAAGTAAAAAATTACTGAACATTGCTTCAGCAAACAGAACGTTGCTTTAATAAGTCTTAACTATGGTTAAGGATTACACTGGCTAGCCCTGCTTTCATATTGACCAAGGGAATCTTTTATGGGGCTGATCTGCTTCAACACAGAACTGGCTACAGGGTAGTGGTATCTTCATGGCTGGAGTCCTCAGAATTAAGGATGGCAATGTAATCTCTTCCAGAAGGGGAAGCTTGTCCATGGAACCTTACTGAGGAAGTTACTCCTAAAATGGTGAAAATGTTGTGGTAATCCCTCAGGAGCCAAGGCCTTTCTCTATTGTATTACCTGAAGGACCTCATCCTCTGATGAGGAGCCAGGTCATGGACCATGGCATCCATATAGCATATATTGCAGAAGTCAAATTTTGTGATTACTTAATCATATACCATTTTGGACAAGTCACTTCTGTCTCAGAAGTCAAAGCAATTCAAAGGCACACTTAGGAATGTGAAGATCTGGTTGGTATCCAGCTCTCTTGCACACTCTGGACTTCTTTCCTATGCTTTGCCCTGGCCTAGGAAGTAAGCCAAGCTGAGATCAAGTTTGTGAATGCTTGGTAACACTAGTGAGCTCCTTCTTTGCATTGAATTATTCTTGCACAAAGTACGCAAAGTCCTTAAGTCACATGTGTAGAAACAGAACTCTGCATGTACAGCAGATGAATGTGTAGCATGTGTGCAAACTGAATTCATTAGTTATACCTGCACAACAGTTGGACTCACTTTTTGCCAGATGCACATGCAAACAGTCGGCATGAATAAGGCTTAGGGCAAAAACAAATCAGGCTGGAATCTGGGAAACTGAGTCAAGAAAATCCAGCAGATTTCCACCTCCAAAACTGATTTCTCACACATCATTATGTCTAGTTATCACTGTTGCCTGAACATTTCAGAGCAGCTCTGGATCAAAGAACATCCCCAACCATTCTGCACCTTAGTGAGGTGGGAGTTATAACCCATCAAATGCAGGCTGTAGACCTAAGTTTAGAATGGCTGATCCACTAACAATAATACATCTCCAGAAGACTCCGTAGGTCTCACTTCCCCATCTTTGTCCTGGTGCATGCCATCTGTTAGTGTGAACATAACTGTTCCAAAGCTTTGCTGACAATGATAGTGAATGTGATGTTTGGTTTTATCCAAAAAAACTGGGTTGCCAAGAAACGTAACATTAAAAACTAGATCGCTTTTCCAGAAAAGAGCACACTAGTCCTTCCTTTAGTGTAATTGCCACAATTCTCTCTTAAAAAGGCATCAATGTATATAGACTCTTTTCTCCAAAAGAAAATCCTGCCCTGTCCTAGATTGGTCTGAATATGAGTGATTTTTTCTCTCTGTAAAGTTTCGGAAATTGGCCATAGAAGGCTTCTGTGGGCTCTGCCATCTCTCTCTGGGGTTAAGTGGCACCTCACCACTTGAAACAGCTCTGCTGCCTGACACTATTGCAGGTGCAATGATGACCGAAAAGTAAGCTCTCTTTGATGCTGACTTTCAAGGAGTTAATTAAGCCCTGAGCCACACTAGTCAAGGGAGCTTTGGTATAGATGTTATCTCCTAGGACCAGCACTCTGGAGCTATTCAGTACTACACTCAAATACCTTCATTGGTTCTGGGAGAAAGACTATTAGGTAGTGGTTTGAATGGTATCCTGAACTTTCCTGGTCACCTAAAACCAGGTATATCCATTTAAAATTGGACTACTGGTATTCTACACTGGGATGCCTTTGAAAACTGTTCAGATACTTCAGTTGGTCCAGAATACTGTGGCCACACCACAGACTGGTGAGAGCATGTACAACCTTTGTTCCAACAACTTCAATGGCTGTCAGCCTGTTTCCAGGCAGAAGTCAAAATATTGGTTATGACTGGTAAAGCCCTATACAGTTTGTGCCTGAGCCTGCCCAGTTTTTAAGATCATCTGAAGAATCCCTTACTTTCAACCCTTCTGAGATGCCTTTGGTGGTTATGAAAAAGAATGCCTTATTGGTGGCCAGTCCTTGGCTGTGGAATCTCCTGCCAAAGCAGGATAGTTTTGATCCTTATTTTCCTGCCCTTCTGATGGTCTTTGGCATATAATTAGATTTTCTGGATTGGAAGCTGCTTTCACTTTTTAGTATGTTTTTAATTGTTTTGGATTCTCCTTCATGTTTTCTTTCATTATTGTTTTAAAGCAAGTTTTATTGGTGATAGTAATGTCTTGAGCAATTTTTTGTACAAAGGTGAGCTACAGTTCTGCAACACTTGATGGAATGCTTCTCCTAACCATAGTCTAATTGGGCACTATACCCTATATCTGTGGCCTTTCTCTGAAGGAGGCTCAGTTGGTGGCAATAAGAAAGGGGCCTTTTCTGTGGCAGTCACCATTTATAGAACATTTTCCCCACAGAGACCTGTCTGGCACCATCTCTGCTATCCTTCTGGCTCCAAGTTAAGAGTGTCCTTTATGCAGAGGCATTGAACAGTTCTAATGAATACGTGAGTGGTTGTTTATGCTGGCTGTTTTGGCAGATTTAGTTATATTGACCTGACTTAGTTGTTTCAGTGTTTAAATCACTGTAATGAATTGTTATGATGTTTTAACTGTTATGTATAGATATATATGGTATTTATATTCAACTGTATTTTATTAATTATTAAACACTATCCAGAAAGCTTTAGATAACAGGCAGCGTGAAAATAAAATGAAGCTAAATAAATTAATAAATAAAATCAGCTAACTGCTTAATGGGCTTCTGGCAGGGAATAAGATGCCAATAGATTTGTCATATTTTTCAGAGAAGACTGTAGCCTGAAACTATTTAGAAATGCAGGTGACTTCTTTAGAGGATTAAAAAAGAGGTAGGGGAGTGTGTGTGTGTATGTGTATAGGATGAAGATAAGAAATTTCAGTTGTAATCCAATTTTGGTCAGGAGGTACTCAAGGAAACTCAAGGGTACTGGCAACTATGCAATTGATGATAAATTACTTTCTTCTGACTCAGGGTTAAACAATGGTCCATAATAATCTGTTGTCATGAGGCTCTGATCACCTGAGTCTATGGTATTAGGATGCTCTTCTTGCCAAAATGCTACTTCAGTAATTACATTCTTTCTGCATAGTTTGTACTGTTCTTTGGAATTAAGGTACTTCTGTAAACTTAATGAGTTTGGTTGCGGTTGCTCTTATGTGCCATCAAGATGCCTTCAGCTTAGGGTGACCCTAACAGCCCTGCTCAGTTCTTGCAAACTCAAGGCTGTGGCCTCTTCATCTCATTGCTGGCAAGGATCTTCTTTTGCCTTCAATTTTCCTCAGGATTATTATCTTCTCAAGTGAATCTTATGGTCTCATAATGTGCCTGAAATATGACAACCTGAGTTACATCATTTTTGTTTTCAGGGACAGTTCTGGCTTGAACTGATCTAAGACGCACTTGTTTGTCTTTCTGTTGGTCCAGCCTTCTCACAATTCTTTCTTCCAACACCATATTTTGAATACAGCCATTTTCTACCTGTCAACTTTCTTTACTGTGCAGCTTTCACATCCATATATTGTGATCAGAAATATAAGAGTGGGCATAATCTTGCCTTTGGTCTCCAATGAAATGTCCTTATATTTGATGTAGGCGGTGCTGTAAACTAAGTGTTAGAATACCAGCAGCAAGGAATTGCACTGAATAAAGGTACAAATTAAAAGTTAATTTTTCATTGGACTCTTTAAATGAAATTAGTAAATGTCATGGCAAGGGTCATTCAGGATGCATAGCTAATTAAAAACTCTCATGCTTCGGAGACCCTTCAGTGTAAACAGGGACCTGAATGAGAAGGTGTGACCTGAGGTGTTGGGTAGAGCTGAATAAATTTACTTTTCTTGAATTGCTTGTGTATAAAAAGCCTAGTATGTTCAGTGTGTTTAGTAGTAGTAACAGTAGTTGTGCCTTTATTCTTTGAGACTAGCTGAATTTGCTGATCTCCTATTCTGTAATTGTTTTGGGGAATACAAGGGGCTGCGGGGGGTGGGAGAGGAAGAAAATTATTAATTTGCAGTCCGATTTTAGCCATTTACATTTGTTAAGAATATTTAGGGTGCAATCCTATGCACATTTAGACAAGTAATACAATTCCCAGCGTTCTGCATCAGCATGGATCTTTTTTTGTCTAAACATATGTAGGATTTCACCTTCAGTTATATTTAAATAATGTAAATAACTTACAAAAGGTTGTATTTTATTGTTTTTTACTTGTTAAATATGATTATTTTCTTGTTTCTATGTATATTTTTAAATCTGTAAACTGCTCAGAGAGCCCAAATGGGCTATAGGGTGGTATAAAAGTATGATGATGTAGGGTGGTATAAAAGGGTGGTGGTCATGGTTGTGGTAATAATGATGCTCATGCTCTTAACTGCAATATTTTTGGTTACAACTGATCTAATCTTTTACACCTTTATTATGTATTAAACAAAGAACTTTAAGATAATTTTTAAACTATCTTTTCTTTTTCAGTATATTTTGCTTTTATGGTTTTACTTTGCGCTGTAATACTTTGTTTCTTTAATTAATTTCCCAGTATTCACCAGTCAAGAAATAATCCACAGTTTTGCAGAACTGGAATTGTTTTATGTAATGTAATCAAGAATGTCATCAATGTATGTTTCATCTGGCTCAGTGACACTCTGAACATTTAACTAGAAAATGATACATTCTAAAGAATACATACTACCATGTTCAGTGTTAATTATTTTTGCAAACCAGTAAATAAATAATCAGTCTCCTTGGAAAATAATGCTTAAATTATTAACTCAGAGACCTTTAACTATTAGTGAGTAAATATTAACATTTAAGTTGTGAAATGTGTTTTGGTTATGCATCTTCAAAAGCCATGGCTGAATTCTCCCAACAAGAAAACACTTCTTATATATATATATTTGCCTTGCTCTTTAAGAGAAACCACAAATCTAGTTTGCCCATGACTCTGGAAATGGATTGTTCCAAATACTGTGATGTGGTGAGGTGAAGCATAAATGGTTTTCAGATGGTACTGGCCTGCTTGCTGAGTGAGAAGGCAGAGGTCTTCTTGTATAATCCGATTTCAATCAGCTCACTCTAATCACTACTGATAGTTGCAAAATTTAGCCTGGATCTCCTTTGGTAATCTAGATTGACAAGAGGTAAAAGTAAAGGGACAGAAGGGCAGAGATGCCACAGGAAAGAAGAAGGGAGTCTAATTCTTCAGTTTTTGCTTTCCCTTCTGGGCCTTCTCTTCTAAATAAATGTTACTGGTTGTTAGGTTACCAGTCTTTTCACTGTGGAGATACATCAACAACAGGTGCACTACGAGGCTTTGAAACAGCAGCAGCAGTCGCTTTGTAAGGAGAATGCGCAGAAGGTAGCAACAGGTATATATACTGTGTACGTGCTTGTGTACATTATTTATGGAAACAGAGATCTTACTTTTTAGATTTCAGTAGACTTCTGGAATTCAGAAATATTCAGCAAATCTTAATCAATGCTTCTGGAAACCGACCTCAAGGTCTTCTGAAGGCTAGTTGGTCTCAGTATTTATTTTTTAATTCTTGGGTAAGCTTTGGCCTCAGAGCTTTCATTAATCAGGTACATTTTTAGAGCTGAAGGAGGACAAATACAGTTCTGTACTACACAAGCTTTTCTTCTGATTTTTTTTCCTTTTCGGCTGAGCAGTCAACTTTTTGGTATATAAGGAAAATACAGATTTATGTATGTGTGTGTTTGCTTTCTTGTTAAATATTTTTATCTTTCTCACTGGATTAAACATTAAGAAGAAAAATGGCTTTTTTAATAGCTTCCCAGCCTGATGCTCACTGTGCCTGCAACATTTTGGCTAATGGACTTTATACATTTGGGTAACAGAGATATTTGGAATACCCCTCCATCTGACTTTCCATGCTGGTGGGGCTGTTGTTGATCATCTCAGCACTGCATGTTGCCATGCTAAAGGCACCCAAGGGTAAAAATGTGTCCTGGGTAAGTACATATAGCTTGCAAAAAATTTTCTTTCCAATGTATATTGCTAAATAAGCACTGTTATAAATAAGATGTAATGAAATCAATACGACTTGTCATTTTCTCTAATTTTTCAGGATGCCTGAGCACTAATGACCTATTTTAAACTTGTTATATAATTGTGTCCACACATAGCTTGCCATCCAAAAAAAAGGTATCACTTTATGATTTTTCACAGAGACTGTTGCATGTCAAACAGTTTATAAGATAATTCGATATTCTGTGATAGATTCGGGGCTTATGCATATATCCACTTTTGTATGGGAGTTAACTAGCAGCCCTGGCCTAGTAACTGTGCATTTTCACAGGCCACTAATAGGATAGCAATACTAGAATCTGGTACATATTTTATAGCCTTTAAAGTACCTCTGGTCCATGCTTAAATGTAGGCTTGCAACTACATAGACAAAGTCAGCAGTTCTGCCTTAGCCCAGATTGTTAGGTCCTTTGATTTAGTGGTTGTTTTTCGTAAATGTTGAAAGTCGTGTACAGCATGGAAAGAAGAAGAATATTCATCCACTGATGTACTTCCCTGCTGTATGTAGATATATTCCTTCTCTTGACTGGTGGCATGTGTAATGCAAGGCAAGGCGGCTCTGTGCATGTGTAAGGCCACTGGAAGAGGATGATGGAATGTACTGGTACCGATAACCACACTCTGCCCCTACAGAGTACATAGCTGTTTCACTGGAAGCTCTTAGCTCCCGGTTGGGCCCCTGCTGCATTTACCTTAAGTGATCCTTCACTGGTGTTTCACAGTGCATTTTTAATCTTCTGGTGTCTTTACCTCCAGACTCTCTTCAGAGGGACTTGGGGGATGTTAAGTTGGTCAGTCATGCAGTAGGCTCCTGGTTCCAGAAACCAGAGGAGCATGATGGTTTCTGGAAGTTAGAGGCCACTGAACAGTGAGCTAACCTACCTCCTTCTCCTTTCAACCATGGAACATGACTTTTACGTAAGCATACTCTTTCTCATGGCTGCAGCACTGTTTTTTATCACAGGCTGCAGAAAGCATTGGGCCTGTATGCATAGCTTTGCAACCATCCTGTCTACTCTCTGCACAAGGCATCTTATGTCTCATGAATACTAAGGTTCAGCTGTAAAAGAATGAAGATGGTAAGGACTGTCTATGTAGGTTTCAAGTTATTCGTTTTTTAAAAAAAGTTTCATAATTTTGCTGCTGCAAAACTACTGCAATGGTATTTATTTAAATACATCATGGCATGGCTCATGTGGATGACTGCACTTTAAGCCACACCTCTCTCCATATCACTCTTCTGTCAGCATATAATAGTCAGTGGAGAAAACATTTATTTTGAAATTCTAAAAATACCAAAACTACATTTGCACTTGAACTCTTAATAGAAGGATAGTAAAATATTGAATATATAAACCAGTTTAAAATTTGATATTAGCATAAGTATCAAATATGAATGGGAAGACTTACCTTCAGTTACAGTAGTTGGCATACCTACTACAGTTACAGTAGTTGGCTGTGCCCATTTATAAGTTTGATTAGTAACCACTGACTCATGTTTGATGAAGGATAAGGCAGTCAGTGGTTACTAATCATTAAGGCATTATATTAGATCCAATATCCAAGACCTCATGTCTTTGAATACCAGTTGCTGGGAACACGAGCAGCAGATAGCACTTTGCTATTGTTATTCTGTGCCATCAAGTCTTTTCTGACTTATGGTGATCCAATAACACTCTATTCTTATTCTATTCTTATTTTCCTATGTTAGAACTTCTAAGTATATGTTTTAACTTGGTAACTAAATAACAATTAGTTCTGGGTAGCAAATAGAAACCATGGCTACATTTTTGTGTGATGAGAGGAAGGGAAGGAGGAAGATAGGAGACTAAGCGGGATGAATAGTGTATGAGTTTATACTCCCTGAAAGGGACATTAATCTGTTTATGTAACTGTTTTGTGTGTTGATCTCTTTCCTTATGACATGCACATGTTTCCTAGTCACACCCCTCCCCTTCATTATGTCACAATCATGTTTCTATCTAATGCAAACAGTGGAAATAATAAATCTTAAGTTCCTATATTAAAGTAATTTTAAATAATGAATAATTAGCAAAACTTAATTTTAGATGAACATTACATTCTTCCAAACCTTATTAAATAAATGCACATATGGGGAAATTGTCTAAAATTTTAAAAATTGAATGTCATGTATTTATTTTAACAGGATTTTTTTTAAGGATTCATATAATCATAAAATAGTAGAGTTGGAAGGGGAGAATAAGATTTAACCCATTGCTTAAAGCAGCACTCCAAGATAAAGCCTTTCTAACAGATGGCTGTTCAGCTGCATCTTGAATGCCTCCAGTGTGGGAGAGCCCAGGATCTCTCTAGGTAATTAATTCCATTGTCATATCAATGTAACAGTCAAGATTTTTTTCCTGTTGTGCAGCTGGAATCTGGCTGCCTGTAACTTCAGTCAATTATTCTGTGTCCTGCACTCTGGCATGATCAAGAAAAGCTCTTTATCATGGTCTCTGTGCATCACACATATGGGTGCTGTGCCTGTAGAATGCCACATTTGGGAAGACTCCTCTAGTTAAGCCTAGAATTTTTGGCAGGAGCCCTGCCTCCCCTTCCCCATTATATAAATAGGTGGGCTCCCGCCATTTCCTCTGTTGGCTTTTGACTGCTGTTCACAGTGCATCAGGATCTCTAGCTTTTGATTTCCTCAGCCTTCCCCTACAAACTCTTGTTTTTACTTCTCATCTCTCTTCACAACATGTATTTCTCAGGCCTGAACCCTGTGATACCACACTCATTATTGCTCCCTAATGATGCCAGTTATAAACATTCTCTGAGTCTGTTTCTGTAGCCGACTGTAGATGCACCTGATAGTTTCTTTATCTTATTTCTGGCTATTTTGCCAGTCAGGATATCATGGGACACTTTGTCAAAAGCTTTGCTGAAATCAAGATATATCATAGCCACAGCATTCCCACAGCCCATCAGGGAGGTTACCTAATCAAAAGCTGAGATTAGTCTGGCAGGATTTACTTTCGACAAATCTACATTGGTTTCTAGTAATCACTGTGTTGCTTTATAAGTGCTTGCAGAATGACTGCTTTATCATCTGTTCTAGAAGTTTCCTAGGTATTGATGTCAGACTGACTGTAGTTCACAGCTTCTTCCTTTTTTTCCTTGTTGAATATTGGGGCAACGAAATGTTCCTCTAGTCATTTGGCACATCAAACATCCTCCATAATTTCTCAAAGATAATTGACAGTGGTTCTGAGAGTTCAATTCCTTTCTTTCTCTAGGATGCAGTTCATTGGGCCCTGGAGATTTAAACTTGTTCAAAGTAATTCAGCATTTGTGTTCTTCAAGCTGTAATCACACCCTTCCAGCATGTATTTCACTTTGCCAGAAAGGTCTTCTTTTGGGAGAAGCCTTTGCCAAAGGAGGAATGGAGTCCCTTGACCTTTGTCATCGGTTATCATTTTGCCATCCTCACTGAATAGTTGAACCACCATTTCTTTCTTCTATCCTTTAGTCTTCCTGATGCCATCCCTGTAATATCATGCTACTTGCCTGTACTCTTTCCTTGTAGCCTGGCCTTACTTCTACTTCCTGTAGTGGTCCTTTTTTGTTTTCAGATCATTTCTAAGCATTTTGCGGAGCCACAGTGGCTTCTTCTATTGCCTTCTTCCCCTTTGACTTGTTAGAATTGTTTGTACCTGTGCTTTCAGAATGTCCTTTTTTTAAAAATCCCCATCTTGGACTCCTTTTCTCATTAGAGTCACTTGCCATGGGACCCTGCTTTTCATTGTTCTTCGTTTATCTCTATTGGCTTTCCAAAAATCCAGGGTAAGCATTTGGCAACACTCAGCTTTTGTTTCCTTTAGAACTAAGAATCCAAGTACAACACTGTCACTTTACCCCAGAGTTCCTGCAACTGCCACTTTATCCATTGGGACATATCCCTGTTGGTTAGAATCAAGGCAAGGACAGCCAGTCCTCTAGATCCTTCCTCCGCTTTCTGCAGGCGGAAGTTATTAGCAACATAGGCCAGAAAATACTGTGAAGGTGTACACTTGTTGCTCCAGTACTTTCACTTTTACTTTCAACTGGGCAACTAGCCTGAACTTCTTTTGCATGTAGGCCCTGTTGATCTCAGGCAAGAAAGCAAGCATTAATAGTGAGTTTATTAAGATGTATCCCTGTCCACATGAACATACAGAACTGGCTTGATTATTATTTTAAGTTCTTCTAGTCTTTATCCATTTACTTAAGCATAAATATATTCCTTCTTTTTGTAGACTGAATAGGCCCTTTTCTATCAATCAACAGGCTTAAATTTATCACCTGCTCTGTTTTCATTTCTTCTGAATGTACCGTTCCTGAATGTGAATGACCAAAATGGGATATAGTAAACCTGTATGACAATACCTTTTACAATGATATATTCTTGTTCTTATGGAAATTGCCAAATCTAATACAATGACAACTGATTTTGCCTTCTTGTGGTCTTATTTTTATCCTAACCATTTTGTGGCTAAAACTTGGTTGAAAGGGAATCAAAAGGCATATGTAACACCCTCCCACAAATCATCCCATTTGTTGACACAAGGACTTGACAGCACATCCAATATTAAACCATAATTAAGCATTATAAGGACAAACCTGTGTGATTCTCAGGCTTGTGCATTTCTCCATTCTTCTTTGCCATGGCCTCAAAAGAAAGAATTTAAGCTTCTGTAAAGATATACTTTAGTGTTATGTCTGAACTATATGCTGTGGTTAAGTTTTGGTAAAATAAAACAAGCCAGAACTAAAAGCTATGATTTTAATTTTGCTTGGTTTAGTAAATTATAGTTAGGATTAATCACAGTTTGTATAGACTTGGAGATGACACTAAGCTGCACTTGATCAGAAACAAATGAAAGGTTCATAACTTGACATGTTCATAGTTCAGCACATCTGAAGGGCATGAGTTTGGAAGGATTAGCACAGTATATAAAACTAATGCTGAACCAATGCTGTGTTATATCTCATGTTTCTAACATAATAGTTTTGCTAGCACACATGTTTTTGCTGTTCTGAAAGGTTCTTTATGAGAATAACATGCTCAGTGTTTATTAGGCTAGGGTACTCTAATTTGGTAGAATATGAGAAAGGGATAATTAAACCAAGGTGTTCAAAAGCTTTCTGAAAGTTAAGGGAGATGTTAACTGGCAGGTCTCCCTAGCATAAAATAAACATAAATCTTAGAGTTTTTTAAGCCACAGAAGAGAATATTGTTTATACAAATGACAGCTGAGATGGGTTGTTTGTGATATACTGCTTGCTGAATGAAAGACTCAGACTTTTCTTTATATAAAGGATGTGATACAAGATGTCAGACATCATGCCTGGTATTTAGAGATGTAATACTGTTTAGTCTCTTTTCATACTGAATTAGAATTTAAGAGTCTAGCCAGAAAGCCTAGGAACATACATTTTGAGTTAAATAATCTGCTTTAATTATCTATATTCAGGCCAACTGTCCTTTATGAACATTGGAAGATGCACAAGCAGTTATTTCAAAAGACAGGATTATTATAAGTGTTCTTTTAAGCTTAAGTCCTGTGCATGTTTAGACGACAAATGAAGCTTCGAAGCATTCCCCAACCAGCATGCAGAATCCTGCAGAAGAAAGCAGTCCCTCATGTAGCCTGGTCCCAAGACATTTAGGAATTCATAAGGCATAACCAGTACTTTGAATTGTGCCCATAAATGGACTAGTGGTAAGCGCAACTGTGTTGTAACCTAAGAAAGACTCCCTATAAATGGCCCAAACAACAGTCTGGCTGCCACATTCTGAACCAGCTGAAGTTTGTAAACAGCCTTCAAAGATACAGTGTATTGCAGTGATCCAAATGAAATGTATGCATGTGTCACTGTGGTCCAATCCTACACCTCTTAGAATATGTTTAGTTGATGAACTCGAACCAACAAAAATCTGTAACCCTGTTCTAGAAGTAGATCTAGGCATGCCTTCAAACCACAACAACGACTTAACTAGTGAAATTGAAGCCTATTTGAAAAAGCCAAACCCCAATTTCCTGTTCTGCTTTTTTAGAGACCAAGGGTACCTTGAATTAAGTTGCAAATTGCTCACCCTCCTATTCATTTACAATATTAGACATCAGTTTGGAATATCAATAGCTTTTTTGGATTACACTGTAAAGGAAAGAAAGAGTTGTGTTCTATTTGCATATGATGATGATGTTCTCCAAAGACACAATCTTCCCCAGCAGTTTCATCTAGCTATTAAATAACATGGAGTATTGAATGTTGTGGGACACCTTAAATTTAGGGGCATAGACATGCCCCAGTACCATCTTCTGAAATCATCCCTCCAGGAAAGGCTTGAGGACTGCAAATCTCTGGCATTTCATCTGTCTGAGTCAGAATGACAGAAGGATACCATGATCAGTGATGGTCTGGCAAAACTATCATGGACACTTTCCTGCAGTCTAATTCGTACCACAGATGCTTCTCCAAAGTTGTCTTTATCTTATAACTTGGCCGAAACCTATATTGAAATGGATTTAGTTAATCTATACAATTCAGAAAAAAAACAGAACTGAGGGACCAGCACCCACTGAAGCACCTTGTCCAAGAATGTAACATTGAGGACCACCTGAAAATTACCTAGAATTGTAAATAATAAAAAAGGATGTTTTTTAATTTTAAAAGCAACCCTTACCACCATGTCTTTTAGGTTCATCTGGTCCAACAGGTTATTATATAGAGGCACTGATAGGTCATTTTCTTTTGTCAGGTTGTATAAGGTAAAGACAAGCATAATACATATAGATGGCAGTTCTCTATACTAGCCCCCATCTTCAGGCTTGGTATTAACTACTATAAAGTCGTGAAAGACCTCTGTCCTTTTCCTCACACCTTTTCCCCTTCATTTATGCTTTTTTCTGATTCCTGTTTGTCTATAAATTGCCTATTTTGTACCCTCCCGTCAGTCATTTTGTCTCTGGAGTTAATGTCCAGGGTTTCTATTGCCTGCTACCTCTTCCCAGTGCTAGACGGGCTCCTGCTGTTACAAGCTGTCCAGAATTTTTAATTTCAACCAAATGGATAACTTGCAGTTTCTTTGCAGAAAATTGACTGCTAACATATTGACATTCTTGTTCTGTGTGTGCTTGGAATGTTCACAAGCTTTTATGCCACAACAGTAGCTCAGACAGTGGTGTCAGGGTCTTCACCATCACCACCACCATAAAATCAACACATTATACAGTGCTTTTAATCTATGCTAAAATATTCCTTTGTGCAGGCTGGAAGCTAAATAGTTTACATCAAGCTATATAAGCATTTTAAGATAATGGAGCAGAATGAGAACCAAAGTTGTAATCAAAGTGTTCTAAAATGTTACTGGTTAAATGCTGGATTCTTAAAGCGAGGCAGGGTCAATGTTGAGTGGTGCTGACAGAGAACAGGTCTCTGACTCAGCCATTTCTGTAAGAGGTGCGAAGTTATTTTGAAAATGCACAGTAAATATAATATGAAATTGATAATTGGAATGCATATTTCTTGTGGATAAAAATAGCAGTATGTCTGTAATAGAAAAGACTTACCACATTTTATGTTTACATCATCGTCGTCGTCATCATCATTATCATCATCATCATTATTGTATTACAGTTCTATAACACCCATAGCCAAAGCTCTCTGGGCAGTTCACAAAATTTAAATCACCTCAGCTTCCAAGATTAGGCAGGATCAGGCACTTCAGGCTATATGGAAACTTTGACTTTGATTTGTTGACATTGACTTTGATTTGTTGAAAAAAAAGTTTTAGTAAATTGAATGTTGGCCATCAGGCCTTTCTAAGATCAGTTTGTAAAAGTTCATTAACCCAATGAAGTTATCCTTGTAATGAAAATGCAATCTGCCAGAACCAACCCCCCCCCACCCCAAAAACCAACAACAGATTTGCTGTGTAAGTGAACAGCATTGCAGCAGGTCATAAGCCAAGGGTGCTTCTTTGTGAATTAAGCACTAATGCCTCAAAACTGTTTTCCCATTTTTTTCAAGCAGCTTTCCCATCATGGAGATATTTATTTAAAATTGTTTCAGCTAGAGCCATGGTGTTATATGGTGTAATAGATCTAGTAGTATTTTACACTTCAGGCAAACCATAATATTATTGTTGTTTTTAAAAACAAAGCAACAATCCAGCTGACACAGGTGCAAACATTTTACTTATCTCCTCATTTGCACCAGCTTATGTCTCCAAGGCAGTTGCCACATGCATTTAAAAGCCCTTCAAAATTGCGGTATTGATTAGGGTTATGCTGAATGTTCACTAGGGATGGACATGTTGTTTCAGAGGGGCTTTAAGGATCCCCCGAGCTCCTTCTTTTAACCATTCTTCAGCTACTCTTGCTCAATGCTTTCCTGTGCTTTCACTGCGTCACTACTCTGATTTTCCTCTGCTTTTTCTTCAAGTAATTCTAAGCTAATCAGGAATCACATAGCAAGCGTGATGATCAGTGATGTGATTTAGTATGTCTGGATTATGTATGCACTGAATTTTAACCTCCTTTCCCATTACAACTTTGAAACTTTTTAGATAGTGCTATTTAATACATTCATTACATTCCTAATTAATTTTGTGAAAGAATGCATTTTTTGCATTTGCATTATTACACATAAGCTGACATGAGTTTGTACTGTCTCCATTATTATGTAGTATTGATACTACTCTTCTCAGCTATAAATGGCATTGCAAAGACAAATATGAAAAGCCCTTGAGCAGCTTACGGTCTAAATAAAGACTGTTCTTTTAAAGAGGATATTTTGACTGAAGCAATTATATAGTCTAGACCAGAAATCAGACGAGGAAAGGTCATGTGAATAATTTTTTTCTTTACCTTTTAGTGAGATAATTCACAGTTTATGAAATTTTAAAAGATTTTACTGGCCAAAAACAAGTGCATTAATGTCACTTAAAAATATGAGAGCACATAACTGATAAATCAATACATGTCCATTTAATGGACTTTCCCCCACTCATTTCCAAATAGGTGATTATGTAATGGGTAAATAAATGCACTTCCCTCCTCCCCTTCCGAAAACTGAACTAATATTTTTGCCATGCATGGTGGCTGTGCTGTTTTTTTTTTCCTAGAAAGCTGAGCTAGAGAAGTCGTATTTCGTACCGGGATATAGATACATCAGTATTTTATAAGACTGGTTTGCTCTTGTAGACATTCAATTTAGAAATTGTACATAATTCTGAATTCCAAATCATCACATAGGCAATATTTTTATTAGGACAAACTGAACTGTAACAAACTAGTAAGCAAGCTTTTGAGTTCTCCAGGACTTAGAATTGCTTACTACATGCTGTTTCAAGTTCATGTCTGTCCTTTGGAAACATTAAGCTTCCTCTGGCTCTTCTTCAAATGTCACTTAGTAACTGCCATTCCATCAGGCTGTGGAGAGCAGAAGGAGGGATGGGAAGCAGGACTATTCTAACCATGTTGCTGAGAGACCAGCAGTCTTTGGTGGTTCTTAATTGTCACCTAGCAGCAACCATTCCACCTGGCTACCTGAACTGGTTCCATCCCAGTGCTTTATACTGAGAAACATAACTTTGAACTGGTGCCTGAATTTCCCCCCTCTTCTCTCCCTGTCCCCTTTTCCTTTTGTGTGGTATCTTTTTAGACTGAAAGGCTTCAGGCTGCAGGGAGAGACTTTACAAAAAATATTCATATTGATCTGTAAGCCACTTTGTCAGCCTTTTCAGGTGATGAGAATTCTTAACTTGAAAACCTCCACAAAGCCACTAGTATAAGTTGCTAAAATGGAAGTCATCTAATGAATATATTAACAGTTCATATTAAAACCTGATTTCACTGCTGTCTCACTCTGTTGCAACCTTTACTATATTTATTATATTTATGTCCTGCATTTTCAAGGAGCTCAGGGAGGCTTACAGAATCCTCTTCCTCCTCTCAGTCTTATCCTTGCAACAACAGCCCTGTGAAGTAGGTTGGACTGAGAGTCTGTGATGGGCCCAAGATCACCCAGTGAGCTACATGGCTGAGTGGGGAGTAGAACCCAGGTCGCTCAAGTCCCAGACCTGAGCTCTTACTCACTACTCCACACTGGCTCTCAGAGGCTGACAGACAGGACAACAAAAGACTTCCTACATCCTACAAGCAGACAGAAACACCAAAGAGGAAGAGGTCAGGAACTTACAGAAAGCAGGAAGCATATTAGTAATATTTATATGTTATATGTACAGGGGAAAATCAAGCACTATATTCTTTGCCTGCCTGGTCTCCAATTAAAATGTTTCAAATTGGTAGGATTCAACTAAAACTTGTCAACCATGGCTTCACTTTGCAGTAAAGTGGACAATATTCAGATTAGCCTCAAGACGGTTCATATTTATTGTTTTTATAGCCACAGGTATGAAGGTGTTCAGTCCCCATCTTTCACACTAACTCTCTCCCAGCTCTGCCTTCAAGGTAGTAGCTTATTTGAACTAAAAGCATCAGGCGAGACAGGGTAATTCATACCTATAGTTAGGCACAACATTCTTTCCTGCTGAGGCATTGTAATATAAGACACAAAATGTTCTAACCTTTTTAAGGATATTTACAGTCAAAGGATGCCCTTAAATTGGTGGTTTACTTTCACTAAACAGAATGATAGGCAGATGGAAGGAAACAGGATAAGATCCACAAAGTATGTACAATTTGTTTTAAAGTTTGAGACAGAGAAGACAGTGTACCCATAAGACTGTGAAAAAACAACATTACTGCATTCACCTCTAGTTAACTGGTTTGGTGAGCTGGTCATCAAAGAACTGCTCATTTCTTGGAATCTGCCACCAATGCAAATTGGAAACGCAGTGATATATCAGCTAGGGAAGATATGCATACTTAAGACAGCATTTTTCAGGAGTGTAGGCATGTAATCCTGCTTATGCGTACTGTTCAGAAGTAAGAGCATTGAGTTCAGTTGGAATTAATTCTAAACAAGTGTATCTGCTTGTATTACATGGATAATGAAGATGGAAATGGTAAGGCATGTAGGTATTTCAACAGTGAAGGCCAGAACAGACCCATTAAGATAGGAGAAGCTTTACTTTAGACTGTATTTATACATGTGGTCTCAAATAACTGTAATTTATTTTAGTGGTCAAGCTCCCCAAATCAGTGGAACATTGCAAGTTCATTGTGAGGTATCTCATTGACTTGGCAGTACAGAAAAAGAAGCTTGTTACTTGACTGCTGGAGTGAAATTTTGTAGTTTAAGGCTGTTGCTGAGATCATGTTGCAAGTAATTAACATTCTTCTGTTAGTTCAAGAAGGAACTGCCTACCAACTTGCAATCATTGGACATACTGGCCTTTTTCTAGACTATTTTCATTTTGAAATTGCTACCCACAAGGATGAAGAAGCTCAGCCAGCTAATTAAAAATCTTGCAGTCTGGACTCTTAATGATGAGAGATGAAAAACATGATGAAGCTGTATTTAATGAGGTCTCTGGAGTTATATCGCCTTGTTGTCTTGGATGAAAACTGCTGCTGATGTTCTATACTTTTGCATCTTTTTATAAACAAAAATATTAAAATGTAAGAAGATATATGTAGGCATGTTAATTAATTTGTGTTAGGAATATGCATGCATTCAGAAATAAAAATAAGAGGTTAAAACTAGGAATACAATGTTAAATTCATTTTTATTAAGAATAGGCAAAGGCTGCTGTTGCTGCGGCCCCGCCAAGTTATCTCGGACTTATGGCCAGAGTACTAATGAAAGCTCTCCAAAAGGTGCTACCCATGACAGCCCTGCTCAGCTCTTCCAAGTTCAAGGCTGTTGCTTCCTATATGGTGTCAGTCCATCTCATATTTGATCTTTCTTTTCTCCTTTTGCCTTTGACTTTCTCTAGCATGGTTGTCTTCTCTAGTAAGTCTTGCCTTCTCATGATATGCCCAAAGTATGGCAGCTTCAGTTTTGTCATTTTTCCTTCTAAGGAAAGCCCTAATTTTATTTGATCTAGGACTCACTTGTTTATCATTATGTTGGTTCAGGGTACTCCCCTCTACTTCCTTGTTTCTAATTCATCCATTTTTCCCCTGTGAACTTCCTTCACTGTCCACCTTTCACATCAGTGGGCATGGCCTTGCCTTTGGTCTCCTTAATATAAGTGAAACATCCTTACATTTTATTATCTTTTCTAGTTCCTTTAATGCTGCTCTTCCTAGTCTCAGTCTTCTTTGAATTTCTCAGCTGGAGTCTCCTTTTGAATCGATGACTGAGCCAAGATATGTAAAATGCTTCTTAATTTCAATTTATTCAATGTTAAGAGTAAAGTTCTGTAATTTTTCTGTAGCCATGTTCATCCTTTGCTCTTCCATGGTACCTTGTTGAGTGTCTTCCAACCAGAGGGTCTCCTCTTCCAGTACTACTGTTGTTGTTTTGTTTTGGATTGTTTCATCATACGGTTTTCAAGATAAGAAGATTCCCAAATGGATTACCATTGGTTTCTTTTGTGCAGTACTAACCGGAGTTAGTTTGATCATCACAGCTATTGTCTTAGAAAGATCCTTCACCAGTGTTCTTTAAACTACCAGTGCTGCCTAGCAGTAACTGCTCTTCAGGAGTTTCTTTGCCCCCACCACCATTAGAGATATCCATTCTTTTCTACAGATGTGGCCATGCCTTCTGAAATAGGTGTATGCATCTTTGCCTGGTGTCTCTGCTTCTGCTATTGCACCTTGGGTGATCCTGCTAGGAGACAAGCTTCATGAGAAAGTGTAGCATCCTAGCAGCATTGCTTTTGGCTTCTCTGACATTCTCAAACTCCCTCACCAAGTGTGCATCCAAGAGAGGATAGGCAAAGTACCTTAATATAAAGAAAACTATGCAAATGTCTTAGTAAATAAACGTTTTTGACAGCCATCTAAAGATGACTGGAGGCAGCAGAGCCTCTTTTGGTTCTGCAGCCCAAACAGCTCTCTCCCTAGTTGTTATCTACTTCATCACTGAAAGAAGAGATATTTTGGGATTACTGACAGATGTTGTTTAAACACAGGCACTTCTCCAGATACCTGGGAGCCAAGCCAGGCAGTGCTTTAAAGGACTTCCAACACTTGGAATTGGGTTGAGAAGTTGGGCTGCTGTTGGTACAGACAGCTGTATTCTGCACTGACTGAAGCTTCTGAACTGTTTGGAAAGATAGCCCCACATATAACATGTTGTAGTAGTCCATCTGGGAAGTTAACAGGACATGAATAACTGCCAGACACACAGTTACCAGTCACAATGGCAGCCAGGTTTATATGCTTGTTTATACCAAGTGAACAGTAGTTGAGATGGGGTGAAGGGGGGAATTTCTCCACTTCTTTTTAAATTTAGTTACTGTCTAAAACATGCTAGAACTGCTACTGTTAACTTCCTTGAGGACCATATTTTAGCAACAAGTATAATATACCGTATTTTTTGCTCTATAAGATGCACTCCCCCCCCCCCCCAAAAGTAAGGGGAAATGTCTGTGTGTCTTATAGAACGAATGTGTGTGTGCCTGACGCCTGGGATGCTGCTGGCCTGCCTGCACCACGTGGCACCACCTGGCCGGCACAAGCTCGGCGCGCACTGCTCCGCCCCCCCCCCGGTGCAGGTGAGAGCTGTGCCGCTCAGGGGGAGCAGAGGAGGAGGAGCCACGGGCTTTAACCCGCCGGCCGCACGGAGAGATGGACTGCTCACCCCCACCGCCCGGGAAGACCTGCCGCCGCCGCGCCACCCAGAAGACCACCGCTGGCACGCTGCCGGCCCGGCTGCACCACACCTTGCCGGCACGTGCTCAGTGAGCCCTGCTCCACCCCCTCCTCCAGCACAGGTGGGAGCTGTTAATCACAGGTCGGTGTGTGTTTTCAAATGGCAACCCGTCTTTTAATGAAGCCCATGGGGAAGTGATGGGGAATGTGCCTGTGATTATCAGGAAGCTTTCCATGGATCCCTCCTCTAAAAACTAGGCACAACTTATGGTCAGGTGCGTCTTATAGAGTGAAAAATACGGTAGTTTAAACAAATTAAGATAAAATAAAACCAAAGTGTTGTGCTCTAATTTGGTAGCAAATATATTTGTAAAGAACAACCGAGAAACATTCCATACTTGCTTTGAATTAGAGCAGCAGTATCAAGAGCAGAGGTTGATCTTCTGTATTTGCAAGTATCTAATTTTACATCTTAATAGTATCAAATAAGCTTAATTATTCTGTTAATGTGAGTTTAGTTGACCAAGACTTATTCTTAATCTCCTAAGTATAGTATATTCTCCTAATTGGAAAGTTTGGAGATCCAGTATGCTATGGTGGCTAGCAGGGCTTTTTTTTTTTTTTTTTTTTTTTGGCATAGAACACACCGGAATGGCGTTCCGGCACCTTTTTTTCAATGGATTTTACAAAGTGATTTTGAATGGCGTAGCAGATCAGCAGCAAACATCATTAACATAGTGCCTGCAGGCTGCTATTATGTCTGCTATCTGCTATCTGATAGTGAGAGATGGCTTGGGATTGGTGTGTGTGCTTACTGCTGGTGAGTTCCAGAACCTTTTTCTTTTTACAAAAAAAGCACTGGTGGTTAGAGTGCTAAACTGGGACCCAGGAAATTTATGCTCATGAAATCTATGAAGCTATTTGGGTGTTTTGGGGCCATTTGCTGATTCTTCACCTAACCTACCCCACAGGATTGTTGGAAGGAAGAAGGCTCAAGCATGCTGCCTTGAAATATTTCAAGGAAAACTGGGCAATACATGTAATTCATAGAGTAAAATAAAAATTGGTCAGTTCACAGATCTTGCTCAGGAAAGGATTAATTTTAAGAGAAAAGTTGGATTGGAAGAGTAGGTGAACTGGAGCTATATATTGTCAAGATTAAAAATTAAAAATCTGGCCCAATAAACTTGGAAGTAGCAGGTCAATAAATAATATAGTCTGATCGTGCCAACACAGGAAAAGGTTGTTTTCATATTCTAGTGTTCTTTTGCTCCATTGCATGATAAATAATATATTATGAATTTAGAAGAGGAGAAGCACAACTCCATTCACTGTATTTAGAGACAACTTCATGAACTATTGACTTTTGGAGCTAATCATATACTGCCTACATTTGCTTATTTCCTTCCCTTCCCAGTCTCTTTCTTTTTTGTCTCATGGGTCTTTTGGATTGTGACTATTTTTTATCTTTATAATTTGGAGAGCACTTTTGACTGAAGGATGCAATAAAATAAACAGTAAAACAAATGTTGCATTTTTATGAAAGTTTAAGATTAGGTGTTTGTTTTGGCATATGTACAATTCATTTTAATTTGTTAATTTGTAGAATAATCTATATTTTGTGTTCCTTCAATATTCTACAGCACATTGAAAGCATCAGATTCTGTTGAGAGTGTTTTAGACAGAGTTTGAATTATTAGTCATGGTTTTATATGTACTTGGTTAAACTACTCTTAGGATACACATGGACCATCAGGATATAATAAGCATATAATTATCATGAGCCAAATCATATGGATTTGAGTGTCTGGTCTAAACACCCCACATCTACTCAAAGCCCTCTGTATAGATTACATGTACTTTATTTTTAATGACAATAACCATAGAGCTATAATGTGAAAATGGGCCAATGCCATGAACTATGATGGTAATAGGAACTTTTGCTTAAAAGCAACCTAAAATATTTTAAAAAGTGAATCGCTAGTTAGGAGTGGGAACAGATATGCTGTGTCAAAAAATAGTTTTCTCACATTATCAAGGGACTACATTTGAAGATATCAAAACAGTAAACATACTTTAGACAGATTGGAATAAGTTGTTTCATTGCTTTCTTTTTCCCTAGCAGCTAGGAATTACAGACCTCTTAAAAGATGATTACTACTTCATTTAAGACAGCTTTTTTGGGATTTATTATTTTGTCATAATTGCGTTCACAGTACAATAAATAAAACAGTGCTGTATATAAAGTAAATTCAATCTTACTGGGACAAGCTGGAGCAACAAAATAATTTTAGAACAACCTGGTTATTCAAAGTTGTTTTTTTTTTAAACAAAATGCATAACTTTTGTATGCATGTTCAATCAGTCACTATTAGTACATATGTTGGCTCAGTTCTGACTTTTCCTTCACAAGCTTAAGGCTTGTGTTCTCCATCTCTTTGGTTCTTCTTTTACATACGTGACCTGAAAAAAATCAGAAGTATTCTCCTTTAAACTAAACATAGAACTTCGTGATGTTTGATGTTTAGAGCTGTGATTTGTTTAAATTGTGAATAAATAGAACACCTGACATTAAAACAATGAGCAGGACAATAAGCCACTGTAGCTTAAAGAAACCTCACAGTTACTCCACTGCATTAAATTTCCCGTGGTGTGCAAATGCTTACTCAAACTAATGTTGGGGCTTTGGTTGTCAGGGAAAGGCCACAACTATAGATACAGGAAGGAATCCCTTATTATGCCTGTTATCACATTGTTATTCTGTGCAGTCTCTATCCTAGTATCAGCTGTCATCAAGGCATTGAGCCATGCAGCATAATCATGTGGATACTGGCAGAGCCAGTTGCAGCCACAAGGAAAAGCCGCCAGTTTTCTAGAGTGGTGAAATAGGTCTGTGAAATAGCAAATCTCTCTGAGGGTTAAAACTGCATGTGATATCCACATATACGTGTCTCCAAATCTGAGATTACCTCAGGTTTGTCTAAAGCAGATGGTGGGTGCAATTTAAATACCCAAGTCGAGTGTGTGTGCATGCAGATGTGTTCCCTTTTCCTGCTTTATTTCTCACTGCTTTCCTTTAGCTGTATGAAGAAAACGGGAGTACACTTGACTTGGAATAAGTGTGTCTTGGGAGAAAAAATAGACAGAAGGGGGCTGAATGGGTCTTGCATAGCTTGTATTTTTTAAATAGCAGCATTAGGGCAAGCACATCCTCAAGCCTTTTGAACGTACATGATCTTCCTCTTTTCAGGATACAGATTAAATAACACACATACAGTCAAAATGACTAAAGGCTGTTCCCTTTATAAAATATTTTTGCTTATGGTCAAACCACATGTTTAGGAATGGTTTATTTTCACAGCATTTTGCTGTCTAGACATGACATGACATGAATATCAAGATCTGTTGCTCAAGTTCAGATTTAACCTTTGGTTTATGTATTTTACCTATAGCTGCTTAACAGGAAAAAATTTCCTTGAATGCTTTTTGCTATAGAACTGTATGAAGTAATTGTAGAATATGGGAAAACTAAATATTTTCCTTTCCTAGTGATAGAGAACTAATTTTTATTTATTAGCAAAACAAAAATGTTACTTTTATCGTGGCCCATCATGTTTGTTTATTTTATTTATTTAGTTGTTATATTTACATGTCGGTTCCATTGGCTTAGTTCAGGTGTTAAACTACATTTTGCTTTTTGTGCATATTTCACTAAGTTTCTTATAAAGATGAAGTGAATAATCAGCTAGTAAGTCTCCTTAAGTGAAAATACCTTAGTGTTAGATTTCCAAAATGATGTGTTCAGACATGCCAGACCACAACTCTAGTGCTGGCTGAGAAGGATGGGTCCAACACAGTCCAACACATCTGGAGATTATCAGATTAGTGAAACCAGTTCAATGTATTTTACATTAAAAGGCAATTTTAAATTAAAAGGCATCAATTTTAAAGAGGAGATTCAATGACTTATCTAGAAAATATGTAGACAGATATAATGTACTGTGGTTTCATTTTTATTGTAATAGCATATGCTATTTGTAGACTAGAGCTCAGTTAATCAGCTGCATGAAGATATACCTTCATTTGGGGAGGGGACACACATATACAGGGTGGGGTTTTTTTGTTTTTGTTTTGCTGTACTTAATATTTCTGTTGTTGTCTTCAAGTTATTGGCATTTTCATGTTGCATTTTATTCTTTGCTGCTGTGGGCAGCTCAGAGAATGTATGCTTATGGGTGGCCCTAGTAATAATATGTTTTAAAGTTTTAAGATGTCTGTGTAGCTTACAGCCTACAGGTCGTATGTGATGCTTAGCCACTCACAGTGTGGCCCACCAGCCTGGGGGGAACACAATGCACTTTCCCCTGCAGCTTAACAGATCATTTGGGCTACAGGAGAAAGGCTGTTCCAGCACAGGGACATTTATCGTGATCACCAACCCAAAAGCGGAAGGAATCGCTGTAGAGGAATCCTGACTGGGGCTGCTTGGGCTAGGCAGTTGTCAGAATCTAGTCATCTCCATAGGATATTTATTTTATTCGTTGTTTTGTCATCTTTTTGTTTTACTCAATTTTGTAGTTTTATTATGGATTTTTATTGTTACTGGTTTTATTGTGAATTGTAGATTTTATTGTGCTGTATATTATATTGTACCTTATGGATTTTATTGTGTGAGCCACCCAGAGAGCCTATGGCTAATGGGAGGGCATATAAGTTGAATCAGTCATTCAGTCAGTCAATCTCCAGGGCTCTGTCTCCTGGTCAAACTCCAGAATAATTACCCTGGTTGTTCCAGGATCATTACCTGATTCTGCTGTAGCTGCAAGGACTGGATGAGCATAACCTGGGAGCCTGGGTCAAGAGCCATATTTGCTCCAAAAACTGGCCCAGCAACACAGGGCCCCAGCCCCAGCCTGGTTAAACTGTTCTAAGATACTCCTTGTTCTAACATCTTGCTGATTCATGACCTCTTTTGGGACTGCACCTTTTGGGTCTTGCTCCTCAATGTACTCCTGATTTCTGACCTTGACCTGCTTTGTGACTACAACTTGGAGTTGCTATTAGATTTTGAACTTTTGTGCTGTCTTAGGCTCCTGGTGCATCTTCCTTGTTTCCTGCTACCCATGTTCCAGGCCCTGACAGCAAAAAGCTTTAACTCTCTAGCAATTCATACTGTCCACATTTATTTGTTTGAATGCATGGATAGGTGTGCATGTATTTCCACCTCCAACATACTATCTGGTACCATATACTGTCCTCTGACTAAAAAAAATTGAAGAGAATAGTCATGTGGTCCTTAATCCCCTGCATGGCAGTAGCAATCCCAGAAAAGTGCTCCTTAAAGCAAGTGTGCCAATCTTCAGACTGAAGACGATAGGGTTGAAAATGCCTGCTGTAAAACCGTAATTCATTGCAAAGGAAACATGGCCTTTGAAATGAATGGAGGTTATGCTGTAGGAGTTATTTTTAAGATTGGTTCTCAAGCTTGTCCTAACTATTCTTAGGGCACATTTGAATTATTTAAAGTATATCTTCAGGAAATGCATTCTAAAAATACTTACGAAGACCAAGGAAGAAACACTACATTTAATAAAAAACACTGTCCTGCAATTATGGGAAATGGCATTTCCTAATAAACAAACAAATTATAAAAATACAGATTTCCTTTAGGATTTGTTCCAACTGCCATGCCCATCAGATAATTTTATTTTCTTAAATGACAGTGACAGACTGACTAATTCAGTTTTGTATCTTCTAAAACATAAATGTATTCAAAATATATCCCATGATTTTGGTTTCAAAAAATAGACCTGAATATTAAAGCTTATATTTGAGCCATCACTCTGACACTAAAATCATGATACTGCTGATGGGGATGGGCTGGCTGCCTCAGGAGAGCTCACCACAATCATGCCTGTACCATCACTGGAATCACTTCAGACTTGTTTGAAGATCCTTTTTTCTTGTGGATATAAAATTGGTTGCTTTTTGCATTGTCATGGTTTTATATAACCTACATTGCATTCTACTGTGGATTGTATAATGAAAGTGTGTGTGTGTGCGGGGGGGGGGGTAAAGGACTTTTAAATAATAGGCACAGGATATAAATATTTGCTTGTTAAATCCAAGCCTGGTACATTGGTGTTTGTTTGCATTTGTGTTGTGCATTTCTTATTTATATGCAAAATTGGCATGTTATCTGCCTAATAGTTTTGCTTTTTACTTTGAATTAATGATCATACCTCAGGTTTACAGAACTTATTTATTAGGCAGGAGGCCCTTGATAGAAATGCTAGTAAAGATTGAACTGCCTGCATTCCATTGAATACCTTTATTACTGTTGGGCTGGATTCAGTCTTAGTCATGCTTAGAGTAGGCCCTCTTAATTCACGTATCAGCTGGAGTGGTGTGATCATGATTAACTTAAGTCCAAGTGATCTCGGTGGTTTATTCTAAGTATGGCTAAATCTGAATCCAATCCATTAACAGAATGCAGCAAGCTACAGCTGTTATTCTTAATACCTGGCATCTTTGATGTTAGATGTCACAATGTGTTGTACCACATTCAGTTTCCCAGGTTCAGTTTCCAGCATCTCCAGGTCCAGCTGAAAGAGCTGCCACTTGAATCCTGGGGAACTGTGGCCAGTCAGTATTAATAATATTGGACCAGATGGACCAAAGCTCTGATACTATAAGGCTGCATCCTATGTACCTGTGGCCATTTGAGAAACTTAACTATATGATGAACTCTTTTCTATCATGAAAGAAAAGTGGCAGTTATAAGTAATAAGTGTGTCTCAAAGGTTTCCTGATTGAGACAGCAAAGAAGACAGGCAATGAAAATTCATCAACTGATGACTGGTGTAATGAATGCCTAAATGACTCCAGTGTATTGACTGCAGTTGACTCTACAGACACCAGAGGTTTTGCTCTTGGCGTGCTGTGTGGGGCTGTCTGAGTGATTAAAAATGCATAAAGTAATAAAAGGAGGAAATAAAGCAGTGGGAAAGAGTGGTTCAACAGCTGTCATGGCTGTTGTTCTCTGGCGGAGGCTCTTCTTCGAAGTTGCCCCAGCATGTCTTACTCAGTAGGTGTTGATGCAGAAATGCTAATAAAAGGGAAGAATGCAATTATGCAAGCATATTTTTGTCAGATTTTTATTTCAGGCATGCAATAGTGCATTTCTGTCACTAGGGGAGGCACAATAAGTAGCACAGCAGTGCTCAAAACAAAGCTAGCACAGTGCGCAGGAGGTGAAAGAATCCAGAAAAGGCTTGAAGAAGCAGGAGCTTATGCCTGGCTTTGCTCCGACTGATAAGACGAAAGTGTCTATTTCTGGAGTTGAACTTCCCAGTGACAGAGAGAGGCCACTGAATCTGTAGCAGATAAAGGACAGCAAGATGTAGAACAGGAAGGGCTTAGGGATGCGACACCTCCTTAGATAAAGTAGCATAGGCACCTCAGCTGAACAACCTTTGTTTATTTTAACAGGGCTTATGAAGAAACAGCAGCAGCAGAAACACTTTCATAATTATTAAATTGCACAAAATATTGTTTTATCTATAGAAAAGAGCAAAGTATAAATAGTTATCTAAAATGAATCCCACTGCTACACACAGGCATAATAATGTCACAGCTTGACATTCTTTACTGAAATACACATTAAACTTTAGATATTAAATGTGGTTATATACATGATTGCATTTTATTAAAGCTATTAAATAAAAAAGCTGCCAAGAGAAAGTTTAACAAAAACATGTTTACAATGAAATTCCATGCATCCCAGAGGAGTTTTCCAATTAATTCCATGTGACTTACTACAAGTTCATGTAAGATTGCAGTTTTCATCTATTAATACTGACGACAATGGGGGTGGGCTCATTTTCTGCTAGATTTCCCACTGCAAAATTATTAATATCGTGCAGTTATGTAGCTAATGACCAATACTGGGACTTGGACTAAAGCGATCTGTGTTCTAGGCCCTGCTCAGCCATGTAGCAATTGGGTGACTTTGGGCCAGTCACAGACTCTCAGCCTACCTCATAGGGTTGTTCTTGGGATAAGATCGAGAGCAGGATGTGGAGAATTAACTGAGCCACTTTGAGTGCTTTGTAAGAAAAAAAGTAGGATGTAAATCTAATAAATAAATAAAATACTTCAATATCAGGAGATTCTGTTATCCAACTGCAAGATTCAAGGGAGTCTTTTGTTTTGCGGTTAATGTTGGGCATTATGCAGTCAAAGGCTAGCTCTTTTTAAGTTTCATTGATTCTTTTCATAATCAAGCACAGGACTTGCATAAAACATTCTGTTGTAGGAAAGAAAAGATGGTTTACACCTCCTTCCTTGAACAAAAGCCAACTGGATTATACTGGCAACGAAGTGGCAACCACTACTGAGCTTGTGACCAGTAGGTTAGTTTAGGTGCTGCAGAATTATTTAAGAAATTCATATAGATGTATAATCCTATCCACTACATATACTTGGGAATAAGTTCCATTGATTTTAATGGGACTTCCAATTAAATATAGTTACTGTGAGACTGAATTTAATTTTTATTTTTGAATTCTCAAAGATGCCTTGCTTCACTGATGCTATAGTATTCTTATGGGTTTTACTAGTCTTTCTTGCCTCAACTTACTTGTGCATAGTGACTGAACAAAAATAAAAAGTGATCAGATAAGTGAAATAAAGTGGAACAATTCTTTGCTATTTCTACTGGGTATCTGCTGTTTTTCAAGTACAGCCCTATACTTATAGCCAATCAGTGGAGGACTAGCATGCAATTAGCATGAATACTCACCCCCTTGCTTCAAGCTATCCACTTATAGAAGTGGATTAAGATAACGCATATTTGCAGCTGCCTTTCCTTGTTGGTAGATTTTTTTCCTTCAGTGGAACAGCTTGCCAAATCATCATTTCCTTAACTGCCTACAGCAAGAGGTTTTGTTTTTGTGTCGGAGAGCAACTTTTAAAGACCATTTTGAGCGTGGGAAAGAAGTATTCGACCTCTCTATCCCTGCTGTAGAAATTGTATTGCTATGATGGTAGACTTTTAAGAAAACATTAAAGATCTCCAGGAATATATGGACACGGACAACTGTGAGCACCTAAAGGCCAAGATATGTACCTTTACGACAGTGAAGATTATGAAGTGGTAAGCTGTGAACATAAGTCTGGATGGAGATGAAACATTTCTGTAAATGTTTAATCATGAGACAAATCTCACCCCCACCAATTTTTGAGGGAAGGGATGATGCAAATAGAAACGTTGTGAAACATTGAAATATAGGCAATATTTGCTTTTTGAGTCAAACTTAAACTTAGTTATAATACTTGCCTGTTATTGAGCTGGAGTGCTGTGTTGTGTGTCTATTTAAAAGTAAATCCCATTAAATTCAATAATACTCATTTCTAGCATGTAGGATTTCAGCCTAAATATGCCTTAGTTTTTACTAGCTGGAAAATACAGGGGAAATAAATAAATAGAATGTTGTAGGAAGTATCAACTTCTTTTTGGAAACAGTCTGTAAATTGGCATTACTGTGTTGAAACAGAATATGTATTTGCAGAGACAGGTTTAAAAAATAAATATCCTTGTAACCTTATTTAAAAGTAATTCTTTTGGTTGTTCATTTTAACTTTATAATAGCACTGAAATTTTTAATAGTCCAGTACATACCACTGAAGGCAAAATTAGGTCATACTGAACCCATGTTTAATAATGACTGAAATCCTATTCCATCTTAGTAAAAAATTCCAAATAATATAATCCAATGCTATTTCTTTAATAAGTATCAAAGTCTTTTGATTCTTTGAAAGGGATTGTTTGTGAAATAATCTAAGTTATGTCATAAGTTAGTTTGCTGCTTGAATGTATGAATGTATTTTCAAATATTCATTAATTTTCTTTGCTGCAGAAGACTAAGGAATCTGAGCAAGTGAAAAAAAGTCAAAGCCTGTGTTTTGTACCTTATCTTCACAAATATTCTATGCAATTTCCCATACTGCATTCCTACCCTAAATACTTCAAGTCTGTTCTCTATTTCGTAATCTTTGAAAGGCTTTTCAGCATCAAGTCAGAATTACTTATTTAGTAATCCAGTCGAACACAGTAATGGTACAGTCAGTGCTTTCATAGAAGACCTTGTTATCAGAACCTTCAAAGGACCAGTAGTTGGATCTTTTGAAATAAAATTCTTCTCTGGATTTCTCCATGTTAGACAACTGCTGGAAAGTTTACACTTCATGGGCAAAGTGCTCAAATGTACAATGGCAATCCAATTACATGTTTTCCTGTATGATGTTGATTTTCTGGATCTGCTTCTGTCTGGTTTCCATTCCAATTTGGAATTGGTGGCATTGGTTATCCTAGTGAGCATTCTATCTATCTATCTATCTATCTATCTATCTATCTATCTATCTAGAAAGCGTCTATGCCGCCCCATTCACTGAAGCCTCGGGACGGCTCACAACAATAAATAAATAATAACAATATAAAAACAATATAATTGGAGACGTCCTGGCCAAAGATGTAAAATAAATAAATAATATTAGCAATTAAAATGACTTTTAAATAAAAAGGTCTTCGCCTGGCACCGAAAAACAAATAACGATGGCACCAGGCGGACCTCTCTGGGGAGCGCATTCCATAGATTGGGCTCCACCGCAGAGAGTATCCTTCACAGAGGGTTCCCGGAGAAAGACCTCTCCTGCTGATCTCAAGAGGTGGGCGGGTACATATGGACGTAAGCGCTCCTTTAAGTAAACAGGACCCAAGCTGTTAAGGGCTTTATAGGTCATAACCAACACCTTGAATTGGGCCCGGACTTCAATGGGGAGCCAGTGAAGCTGACGGAGAACTGCAGTCATGTGAACATAACGCCCAGTCCCCGTCAGCAGCCTGGCAGCTCTACTTTGAACCAATTAAAGTATCTGGACCGTCTTCAAGGGCAGCCCCACGTAGAGCACATTACAGAAGTCAAGTCGGGAAGTCACCAACGCGTGTGCCTGTGTCACCAGACAGTCGTTCTCCAGGAAGGAACACAGCTGATGGACCAGCCGAAGCTGAAAGAAAGCACTCCTCCGCCACCGCTGTCACCTGAGCTTCCAGTGAAAGCTCTGGGTTGAGGAGCACTCCCAAGCTGCGAACCTTGTCCCTAAGAGGGAGTGCAACCCATTCAGGACTAGGTCAAGGTCCCCTTCCCTGAAGCCCAATCCGCCAACCAACAGGACCTCCGTCTTGTCTGGATTGAGCTTCAGTTTATTGGTCCTTATCCAGCCCATTACCTCGGCCAGGCACTGGTTCAGTACAGCCACTGCCTCACCTGGATTGGTAGAAAATGAGAGGTAGAGCTGGGTATCATCAGCGTACTGGTGATTCCGCAGCCCACACCTCCTAATGACTTCTCACAGCGGTTTCATGTAGATGTTGAATAGCAAAGGGGACAAAATGGATCCCTACAGTACTCCATGGCATAGCTGCCATGGCGCAGAGCCATAGTCCCCCAGCATCACCTTCTGGAATTGGCCATTGAGATAGGAGCGGAACCACTGCAAAGAAGTGCCTCCAACTCCCAATCCCGCTAGCCTATCCAGAAGGATACCATGGTCGATGAAAATGAGTGTAATTTTCTACTTCAGGAACTGCATGGGGGGAATTATTCTGCAGGATCTTTCAGCTACTTTCTATATCAGAAATCCAGACCTTTCCAGAGATCTGGGTTAGAGCTAAGGGACACCATTTTGCAGTTGTTCCAGCCCTTCTTGAGGGATAGGTTTAAGAAGACAATGCTGCAAACTCCTATTTACACAATGACTTCTGGTTTCTAATGTTTCATCTTTTCAAACTGCATCTTTTCATTTTCAACAACTTCTTGTGGTGTCTCGAAAGTCCTGTTTGCTGTCAGAAATCAGTGATGGACTGGATTTGAACCAGTCTAGATTTAATCCAGTCAAGATATACATGCTCTTGAATAAGGTTTTAACCTGCTATGGATGGAGTAGCAATGATGTTAAGGTGTCAGGTTTTAGGTAAGGTACTACTGAGACCGGCTTTACTTTTGAAAGGACGGGTGATGGTTGTGTTCTAGACAACTTTTGTCTGTTGTACCAACTGTGCCTGTTCCTAGCAGTGGAGAACTATGTCAAGGTCACACATAACTTTAGTTACACTGTGGTGGGACTATTGTAATACATTTGATGTGGGGATACCTTTGAGGGGAGGCAAAGTGTATCTCTGCCACTCCTTCCCCTCTTCATTGGATGATTATGAGCCTCTATTTCAGACACTTACTGTCATCTCTATCAGACTAAATATGCTAGATTATTATTATTATTATTATTATTATTATTATTATTATTATTATTAGAACATATCCCTAGTCTGAAAATTTTCTGATGCAGGCTATACAAATGAGTGTAATTTTCACTGGATTTTTTCTGATGAAAATGGAGTATGATCTGATGCATATGATACTAGGCAAATTAATTTTCAACTTACTTTCAGAGAGTAATCAAAATCAACTACCAGAGCTTAGTTTGTTGGGTGTATGGGAGAGAGCCTTTTCACTCAGATGTTGGAATTCTGTATTAGGGAAATCTACTTTCAGAATACTTGCTCTCACTCAGCAAGTGTCAGACTCCACTGAATTTCTGTTTTGACATGACAATCAAAATTTATGTTTTTACATTATCTTGTTTGTCATTTTTAAAGATAAATTATGTATTCATTTGTTAGTTGTAAGTGGCTATCTGCGTTATTTGTTAATGTTCAAAAATGATATAAATTCTATATAACAAAATATCAACAATAGTGATATCATCTTTACAATGGAAATAAATTGTTTTATATTCCATTTTTCTTTTTCACTTTATTTTTGTCCACATATTTTTTGCTCAGAGTTGGGCTGTAGAAGCAGATTCCAGAGACCATGAGTTCCCAAGTGAGGAAAATATTTTCATAGTATTATCCCACACAAGCAATTATTTCTGAGTCACTGTACAACAAAGTGGCAGAAAAATTGGGGGTTTTCTTTTAAATTCAAATGTGCTTTAATTACAATTACAGTAAAAGATTAATTATGAATTCCAGCGGTGTAGATTATAGATACAATGATATAGATTCAAATAACAGTAGTCATACTGAATGTGTCTGTGTAACTAATAACAATTATTTGCTTATACCATAAGTCGCAACAAACCTATTAATTACAAAAGGAATGAAACACTTAAAACCCCAGCAATTTATATGTATAGGAAATAAGTTGCTATATACATGTGCTGCCATACAAGCAAAGGGGGTTGCCAATAATGTGTCCATTGGCAGAAGTTCAATTTTCTGGGACAAATAACAATTTCTCATATGTGCACTGGATATTTATGTCTTATGTCCTTAAAGGCAGCTGCTCAACAAGTAGTGTGTCAGCAATTATCTTCATATATAGCCTTCCCACATATAGAGTGTCTCTGGTTATAAGGAATATTTCTTAACTGACTGTTGTTGCTGTTGTTGTTGCTAGTCACGAAGTCGTGTCCTACCCATTGCGACCCCATGGACAACATTCTTCCAAGCCTTCCTGTCCTCATCCCCTAGAGTCCACCTAAACTCACACTAATTGCTTCAGTGACTCCATCTAGCCACCTCATTCTCTGCCGTTCCCTTCTTCTTTTGCCGTCAATTGTTCCCAGCATTAGGGTCTCCTCCAGTGAGTCCTTCCTTCTAATTGGTGGCCAAAGTATTTGCATTTCATCTTCAGTATCTGGCCTTCTTAACTGACTAGCCATTGATAAAACTATGTTTTAGACATTTAGAATGAAATATTAAATAATCTTCATAATTGTGGTTACATTTTCTTACAGGACCTATAAAAGAAAACCCAATGCTGTTTTTAAACATAACTTCATATGCTTCTGAAGTCATAGTTGGAGAAACTGTGCGATGATATAAACTTTTTAGTATTCTAGCGTCTTACAGATGGCTAGTGGAATTCTGCTCCTAGAGACAGTGTTGAAACAATTTCTTTACTCCACTCAGAGTAATCTTCTTCAGCTAATTGAAAATACAGGCTGATACTCCTGTTATCATAGCATCTCTGTGTGCAAGCAAAAAAGTACAGTAGGATTGCTCTTGGGATTACCCACAATGGTTTGAAGAATTATACTGTATATTTTTCCCCATGCAACTGTGCTGTAATATCCTCAGATTTTCAGATGGATAGGAAAGATTGGTATGCCCTCATCATGCCTTGATAGTTTCAGTGTTCCTTTGCTACATTTCCAGTTTTTTATTGCATTGATTGGTGTATGTGGTCCAGATAAATGCCCATATAGCATGATCTGACATAATTTTAGTTTTTTAATTCTCAGTTGTAAATTTTGGTCTCTTCCAAAAATGATGACTTTAATTTTTCCATGATTGACAAGGTGGTATTCTTGAAAACATTTTCCAGAATTACATCTGGATTCCACTTGAGCAAATGAACAAAAAGATGATGCTACCTACATAAAACAAGACAGATACTTTTCTAGGACCAATGTAGGTTAAAATTGCTTCTCTATAATATTATTGATGTAAAAATAAAAGAAGGATAGCAAGTATATAAACGTGAGTTGTGGATAACTGTCCCATTGGATGTATGGGTGCCCTTTTTCTTTGTCAGAATGAAAAGTTAAGATTCTATGAAATATAAACTGATACAAATGTTTTGTGCTTATTGAAAACCATATGAAAATACAGCAGTGATCAGTCTTGTGGTGGTACATTACTGAGTCTATCCAGAGTTTTCCTAAAGTATTAAGTCTACGTAGTTCTTTGCTAGTACTCCAAGATGAAACACTGTATTTTCATTTTGCTAATTCAGTCAATACAACCCTACTGGAAGGCATGTTTCATTATCTAAGTCTCCTGGTATCCATTAATACAGAATCCATTTCAAAAGAGTAAGTAACAAAATCATCGCTTGCCATTGGCTTCTTAAAATTGACTTTGATGAATGGATGATCACTACTACCAGAGCTCAAAATCAGTAAAGTTATTTAGTATTGATTTAGGGATTACTATAATCAACTACAATAGTAGCATTCAACAATATAGAGTCAAAACCACAATAAACAACTGGGGATCACATATGCAATTGATACATTACTTTAAAAATGTATTTTAGAATATGAAACATTTCAACAGAAACAGTCATAAAGGAAAGAATGCTGCCATACCATTTGGACTGAACCAGATTCAATCAGGAATAGACCAGAAACAAAGCCTTGGATCAGCACTTGTGTCAACCAGCCAACCAACCAACCAACCAAGCCTCATTAATAAACACCATGCATTGTTTGAGTTCACCATTCACACAGGTATCAGGATAGAGTTGATCAGTCAACATTACCTCCCTATTTTTTTTTCTTTGTAGGCTCTATTCAAGCACCAGCACTTAACTGGAGCTTGCTTATCAGCATGCTTCTTCCTCATATAATGAGGCAAGGGTCCAAAACAAGATTCATTATGCAGAATATCAGTGAGGCAGTCCTTATTTCAGGAGAGGGCTTCCTATTTCACCAATATCAAAGAAATTGCATTCTAAATACTAAAACTCTGTAAATGACACTTTACTGGATATTTCCATGTCCAACATTTGGCAAAGTAGCCAAGACTTCACAAGGTATTTTAATACAACCAAAAGAGTACACACAACATTTGCATTTATAGTACAATGCTGAGATAAAACAAGCTATATTGATTAATGTGATTTGAATGGTTGTTCAACACAGGTACTGGTGAATTATGTTTTCCCTCTGAGGCTTACTTTTGGTCTTTCCCTGATGGTTTCTGACTTAGTTTATAAGTGGTATCATAGAATACTTCCATATTTGGTTGAGGCTGGCATTTTATGCTGAAATGTTTCACATTTTAAATTGTGTTTGATGCGTAATTGAGGGTTGTTTATTGTAATTTTGAATGATGTGTAATGTGTATCAGATATATGTCAGTTTATTTGAATATAAAGTTCCCATATTTGACTTTGACACGTTTAGTATTATATAATTCAGCTACACAAGAGGTTCAGTATTTTAGCTCTTGCTCTATTAGATTTGCAGTCCCTTCACTTTATAGAGGTAGAAAATAATGAGTTGTTGTTTATTTCATTTCTATACCATCGCACAGCTGAAGCTCTCTAGGCAGTGTATAGTTATGTTTATCTATCAGTCAAGCCATGACCATTTCATACTTCTCTGTGTTGGTGTTGAAATTATCCACTAACATTATGTTTTAGTCAAGATTGAGCTGAAGATGTCATTTTGAGGATATAAATATATGTAAGCCCTACATTTTCCTGATAATTTTTCAGAGATTTTTTCAGAGAATATATATGACAGAGTTCCATTCATAAGGTTTATTAGAAATTCTAATTAAAAAAATTAGGATATGCCCAACAAGTTAGAATACCAGAGTTTTATAGATGTTACAATTGTAGTGACACTGGCTTAAAGTGGGATGGACAATACACAGGCTACATTTGGGTTTCCTGTCTCATTGCCGTCAAAAATGATATTTTTAAACTAAAATGTGGCAGCATGGTTAAAAAACAAGTCAAATTTCTCCCTTGCTTTTAAAAAGCAACAGTTCAATGCCAAAATCCAACAGTTGATAGCAAAAAAGAGTCAGCCCTTTTAGCTTTTGTGTTGCTGAATTTTGGCAGCAAATTTTGGATTCAGGGGCAGGCTCTGGTGGATTCTGGAGGATGAACTGTATTCTGGACCACCAGAAGTTGTCTACTTTTGCTTTAAAGTAGCAGTGTATTAATGGAAACTAGAATAACTAGATATACTTTGACATTTTAAATGGACAATAATTGTATAGCAAGCCAATCTTTTCCCCAGTGATATTCAAGCTCACATTTCCAGTTGCTCAGCCTCATGGCATAAACAGTAAGCTACAAGTGGTTGTGGCAGGCCTTCTTGGCTGCCCTGTTCCCTCCCTTTCTACTCTTTTTCTCCTTCAGTAGATGGTGAAACCTTGGCCCAGGAAGGGTGTGTGTGCCCTCCTCAGACGTTCTCTCAAAGCATTTATTTGAATGTTACATTTGGCATCTTCTTCTTTCCCTTTGTGACCTGTGATCAAAAACACTACTTGTCAACATATGACTTCTGTATGTAGAGAAGCCTATGGCTCTTGGTTACAGGTGGTTTCTTTTCTTGGGCCTTTCAAATGCAGCAAGGAGATGACTCTTATAATAAAGTATCTAATTTGTAATATGGATATCTGTTCTGAAAATTTAGGGTTTTTAAAAATATACTTGTGCTGTGAAGAATAATTTAAGCTAAATTACAAAAGGGTCTTGAGATGCTTGCCAAAGCAGAACCCTACTTGTCAAACCCTATTTGACAAGTGCTTAGTTTTAAGTAACTGAGGCTGAAATCCTATTCATTGTTACTTGGAAGTGAGCCTAATGGAACTCATTTGGATTTATTACTTTGAAAACATGCATAAGATTGTATTACACCATGTTTCATCTTTTTTGCTTGCATTACATTCAGATTTTTTTTAGAAAGCGAAGTATTTTTAAAGGAGGGTATGCATGTGTGTATGACTTGTACCTATCTTCCTGGGAAGAAAAGAGTACTCCAGGCAGCTTATAATATGATTTAGATTTTAAACCATATGTCACACACACACACACACACACACACACACACACACACTTCTCTTCTAAGGAAGCTCAGGTGATTTAAGCTCTAAGATTTCTTAAGCTTATGCATAACAATAAGAGCTGCAAAACTTCTCTGTATAACAACAGATTGTCCTACAAACTTTAAAAAAGCACACAAATGGATGTTAAAATCCTTCCTTGGATTATAATTCTGTTTTTTGGAGGTTTTAACTCAGAAGACTCATCTCTTTCAAAACAGACTAAGATGGTTTATACTTAATCTGCTGTTTCTTTGTTTAGGCCCTAAAAGGGTCCTTAAAACCATTCTTATGAAGATTTGAAGGTTTTTGTGTTCAGGTCATGTGTTTTGTTTTATAGGAAAAAAACTTTTAAAAGGTAGGAGGCTGACATTTCCAGATTTTTTTAGGCTAGTCACGTTCTGACAATGCTGTAAAACAACAAGTCAGTAGGACTACATAAGGGTAAATGACAACAGTGAATATGAGCTAGGGGGTGCTTGGAAACTAGTTTCTGAAATGCAAGTACGAAGGCATTAACTGAAGCAAGGTGTCCATATTACATCCAGTTTCTTGATCCATACTGCTGCTTTTTACATGGTGGCACCTGTCTTATGCAAGACCATGCTTTAAGATATCTGGCAAAAACTTAATTGCTTATTCTTTTCTCTCTTCATTATGGATATGTTAGGGTAGTTTTCCTTTTTTGTTCTCCTTTACTTTGTTTTCTTTTGGGCATTATGCATTTTGTTGTTGTTGCAGCATAGTATTTATATTCCACCTTTTCCCTTTTGTAGGGAAGTCAAGGCTGCTTATGCGTACATAGCTCCATTTTATTTTCACATTCTCACAGCCAAAGCCCTATGAGGTATGTTGGGCTGAGACTGACCCAAAGTCATCCAGTGAGCTTCATGGCTGAGTAGAGACTAGAACACATCTCCTGTTTCCCCAGTACAGCACTCTAACCAATACACTATCCTGCCAGTTTTGGGCTTTTTGTTTTGTTTTATGATGTTGACATTTTCACATAAACATGTTAGTCTTTAAAATGCCACAACTCTGTGCAAAACTCTGCACAGACCAACTCAGCTACCCCTTTGGAAAGTGTATCTTCTTATGATTGCTTAATATGTGTTATCGATTTTCTTTCTTGAATGTATATTTTATGTTTTGAGTCTCTCTTTGAAAAGTAAATGGAATATCTGTTTGTCTGTCAAAGGAACTGAGTTTCACAAAATGAAACTGCTGCTAAGGATGATGGTGGAAAGCTGGAATGGGAGAAACTGCCCTTTTGGTTCCATACTACTCTTCATCTTCTATTCTGCACCCTTCTGCTAAGAAAATGTCTTTTATTTAATGCTAAAGGGCCAATTGTATAGGCTTCCAACATTATTTGGGTGGCTGTAGGGCTATTCAAAGTCTCAGCTCCATGGTCTTGTGACCTTGGACCTGGAGCTTCAAAGGGTGACTTAACCTACGTCCTTTTCAGTGATGTAGAAACAACCATGCAGACTGCCCCAAGGCCAGAACTAGGCCTTAGAGAAGGGGTGTGCCAGGGTGGGGAAGGGATGAGGCTGGGGCCATAGACTTATGCCTTTTTATATCAGTGTCCCAGCCTCCTCCCCTTTCCTGCTGTAGCACTTTATCCAGATGGCTGAAGGTAGCTGTCTAGACGAAGTACAAGGCCCAGCAACAGTGGAGATCGCCAATTTTGACATAGGATGCACAAATTCAGAGGCTTGCGAGCACTGAGGTTGCAGGATTGCACTCTAAATGTTCACACTTGAGTGTAATAAGAAAGAGAAAGTGTAGGTGTAGGAACACTCTAGGGTATGCCTGTTAGGTGTACTTTTCTGCCCGGTTTACATTCAGCACAGTGGCACCCATAGCAAAATTGGTTCCTGTCCTGTCCTGATGCCAAGTTAAGGAAAAAAAAACATGTAGTTTGCAATGTCAAGATATTTTTTAACATACCTGGCATAACTAAAGTCATCCCTGTAATTTTACCAGGGTTGCAACCTGATCAACTGAAGACGAGATATATTTCAGTCAATGGGTCAACTTATCCATAAGGATAAATACGGTAAACTCTTGTTTAACCGGAACTCAAGCAACCGGCACCCTCAAGCAACCGGCAAAAAATAGAAGAAATAATACTTTAAATAAAAATTAAAACAAAACATTTTTTCAGAGGAAATATAAGTTTAAACGTGGCACACCATGCACCTTGAGTAAGCCCACATGCTAGTCTCCCATTCCCGCCAATTCAATGTGTGTAAACATGCCAGGCATTTGGGATCTATTGCTATTCGAATTTCATGTTCTCACCCAACCCCAAGTATGCCAAACCAGGTCCCAAGTAAGCATAAGCACATAGTGCTTACCATAAGCAGAAGATGGAAATATGAAAGATGCTTGAGAAAGGTGAGTGTCATACATTGCTCATGGAGGAATTTAATGTGGGTTCGTCAACGATCAATGACAGTGGTGGCGAACCTATGGCACACGTGCCACAGCAGGCATGCAGAGCCCTCTCTGGCAGCACATGAGCCAAGTCACCAAATCACCCCAGCAGCCAAGCATTGGATAACAGCATGCATAGGGACCATGTGCATACACAGAAAGGAGTAAAGGTGCCAGGCGATGACATCACAAGCAACGACTCATTAGCCGTGACACGTCCGAGCTTTCACATCACCGGTCAGTGCACTGCCAAGGATGTAAATATATTTGCTTGGACTGGCTGTGAGTTGTTTTTTCTAAACTAAAACTCAGTTTTCAGGTTTTATTGCAGTGTTGGAAATTTGCTATAAATAAGTGAGTTTTGGGTCGCAGTTTGGGCACTTGGTCTCTAAAAGGTTCCCCATCACTGGGTTAGAGTTGGGAAAACGAGGTGTCCTGCTACAATTTTAATGGTTGGAATGTGTTTAGAATGGGAAGAAATTATGAGCTGTGCAGAAAAAGCTCCTCAAGAAAGGTTTTTTCAAAACTGCCCTCTTTTCAATGGAAGTATAGCCCTATGTTAGGGTTAGGGGTGTGCACCAGGGTACGGTTAAGGTTAGAAAAATGAGGTGTCCTGGCATGATTCTGATGGTTGGAATGTGTTGAAAATGGCCAGAAATGAGCTGTGCAGAAACAGCTACTCAAGGCTTTTTCAAAATCTCCCTATTTTCAATGAAACTTTAGCCCCATATTACAATTAAGGGTGTGCACCAGGGTAGGGTTAGGGTTAGCAAAATGAGGTGTCCTGGTATGATTTTGATAGTTGGAATGGGTTTAGATGGGGCAGAAATGATGACCTGTGCAGAAACAGCTCCTCAAGGAGGGCTTTTTCAAAACCGCCCTATTTTCAATGGAACTTTAGCCTCATATTAGGGTTAAGGGCGTGCACCAGGGTAGGGTTAGGGTTCGGAAAACGAGGTGTCCTGGCAAGATTTTAATGGTTGGAATGTGTTTAGAATGGGCAGAAATGATGAGCAGTGCAGAAAGAGCTACGCAAGGAAGGCTTTTTCAAAATCGCCGTATTTTCTATAGAATTTTCGCCCTATGTTAAGGTTGGCGGTGTGCACCAGGGTAGGGTTAGGCTTAGAAAAATTAGTTGTCAGGGCATGATTTTGATGGTTGGAATGTGTTTAGAATGGTCAGAAATGATGAGCTGTGCAGAACAGGCTACTCAAGAAGACTTTTTCAAAATCCTCCTATTTTCAATGGAACTTTAGCCCCATATTAGGGTTAAGGGTGTGCACCAGTGTAGGGTTAGCGTTAGAAGAACAAGGTGTCCTGGCTTGATTTTGATGGTTGGAATGTGTTTAGAAGGGACAGATAATATGAGCTGTGCAGAAACAGCTACTCAAGGAAGGCTTTTTCAAAATCGCCCTATTTTCAATGAAACTTTAGCCCCATATTACAGTTAAGGGTGTGCACCAGGGTAGGGTTAGGGTTGGGAAAACGAGGTGTCCTGGCAAGATTTTAATGGTTGGAATGTGTTTAGAATGGGCAGAGGTTTTTTTTAAGTTTTATTAAAATTTTAAACTATCACTGCAAACATCAAATATCACATACATCGGATTTACTGGGTCAACCCCTTACTACATATTTTTTAACATTCTATAGTCAAATTCAAATCAGTTTATAAGACATCTCTAAATTTACGCCAAGTTCTGTTTCTTCAGCCAATTATAGAAAATATCCCAAGTTCGATAGAAGTCAGTGTCTTCTTTCTCCTTCAATGATAAAATCAATCTATCCATTTCTGCGCAGTCCAAAATCTTTCTTAAAATCAGTTCATCGGTGTGTAGCTCCTCACTTTTCCAGTATTGAGCAAATGCAATCCTTGCCGCTGTGATTAAGTGTAACATCAAATACATTTCCTGTCTGTTGATATCTTCCAGTATGATGCCCAACAAGAAAACTTCAGGTTTAAAAGCAAAGAGTTTTGTAGTATTTCCTCCATCCATTTTTGTATTTTAATCCAATAGTTTTTCGCATTATCACAAGTCCACCACATATGATAAAAAGTACCCACTTTATGTTTACATTTCCAACATCTATTTGATATGTTTGGAAACATCTTAGCTAATCGATTTGGTGACAAATACCATCTATAAAACATTTATATAAATTTTCTTTATACGAAGTTGCTAATGTTACCTTTCCCATAGTTTTTGCCGCTTTTCTAGTTCAACATTAAATCCAAAGTTTTGTGCCCATGTTATCATAGTTTCCTTAACCTGTTCCCCTTACATTTTCTTGTCAAGTAAAAAATCATATAATCTTTTAATAACTTTCTCATCTGTTTTAAGCATCACTTGATCAAACTCTGTTAAGTCTTTGTAAAACACCCATGCTTTACAATCTTTAACATATCTCGATTACAACTGTACCTTATACCACCAGGAGATATTAAGTCCTTGTTCTTGTATTTCTTGATCCAGTTTCAAGCCACCATCCTTATCCAAAATATTGTCATATCTTATGATCCCTTCAAAGTTCAATACATTTGGATATACAAAAGCTTCCATAGGTGAAAGCCATCTTGGTAGTTTATTATACACTTTTAACTTTAGTTATTCCCACACTGACATTAATGTTCTTCTAATAAAATGACTCAGAAAAGACCCATGCAACTTAACTTTCTCGTACCACATATAAGCATGCCACCCCATCTGCAAGTCCTGACCTTCAAGATAGAAGATTCTCTTATGTCACAAAGTTATCCATACTTTTAGCCAAACTGATACAGATGCTTGATAATACAACATCCAATTGGGAAGACCAAAGCCTCCATTCCTTTTAGCTTCCTGTAGCATTTTTAATTTAATCCTTGGTTTCTTTTTCCTCCAGATAAATCTCGAACTTTGAAAGTTTAGGTCATCAAAGAATTTTTTTATCAAGTTTTACGGGAATCATTTGGAACAAAAACAAAAGTTTAGGTAATATATTCATTTTAACAAGTGCTGTTCTTCCCATCAAAGATAATTGTAAATTGGCCCATTTTTCCAAATCACCTTTAATATCCTTCAATAATTTATCATAATTATCTTTTTTCAAAGTAGTACATTTGACTGTAAGATAGATTCCCAAGTATTTAACCTTTTTAACAATATGCAAATCTACTTGTTCCTGGAGTCTTTCTTTTTGGTCTTGCGTAAAGTTTTTAACTAACAGTTTCATTTTTTCTCTATTTATTTGCATTCCCGTAACCTCACCATATTCATCAATCCATTGTAAAATTTTAGGCATTGTTACAAAAGGTTCCTCCATTACTAAAACCAAATCATCTGCAAATGCTTGCAATTTATAACTTTCATCCCGAATTCTAGTGCCTTTGATGTCCTCGTCATCCCTAACACTTATATTCAGTACCTCTAAGATCAAAATAAACAACAGGGGTGACAGCGGACATCCTTGTCTTGTGAGAATGGGCAGAAATGATGATCTGTGCAGAAAGAGCTACGCAAGTAAGACTTTTTCAAAATTGCCGTATTTTCAATAGAATTTTCGCCCTATGTTTGGGTTGAGGGTGTGCACCAGGGTAGGGTTAGGGTTAGCAAAATGAGGTGTCCTGGTATGATTTTGATAGTTGGAATGGGTTTAGATGGGGCAGAAATGATGACCTGTGCAGAAACAGCTCCTCAAGGAGGGCTTTTTCAAAACCGCCCTATTTTCAATGGAACTTTAGCCTCATATTAGGGTTAAGGGTGTGCACCAGGGTAGGGTTAGGGTTCGGAAAACGAGGTGTCCTGGCAAGATTTTAATGGTTGGAATGTATTTAGATTGGCCGGAAATGATGAGCAGTGCAGAAAGAGGTACGCAAGGAAGGCTTTTTCAAAATCGCCGTATTTTCAATAGAATGTTCGCCCTATGTTCGGGTTGGCGGTGTGCACCAGGGTAGGGTTAGGCTTAGAAAAAGTAGGTGTCAGGGCATGATTTTGATGGTTGTAATATGGTTAGAATGGCCAGAAATGATGAGCTGTCCAGAAACAGCTACTCAAGGATGGCTTTTTAAAAATTGCATTATTTTCAGCGGAATTTTAGCCCTATATTTGGGTTGGGGGTGTGTACCAGGGTAGGGTTAGACGTAGAAAAATGAGGCATCCTGGCATGATTTTGATGGTTGGAATGGGTTTAGAATGGGCAGAAATGATGAGCTGTTCAGAAAAAGCTCCTCAAGGAAGGCTTTTTCAAAATCGCCGTATTTTCAGTGGAACTTTAACCCTCTATTAGGGTTAGGGGTTTGCACCAGGGTAGGGCTAGGGTTGGGAAAAAAAGGTGTCCTGGTAAGTTTTTAATGGTTGGAATGTGTTTAGAATGGGCAGAAATGATGAGCCGTGCAGAAACAGCTACTCAAGGAAGGTTTTTTTATTGTAGTGTTTTGGGTTGCAGTTTGGGCACTCAGTCTCTAAAAGGTTCGCCATCACTTATCTATGACATTAAGGCTGAGTCTCAGAAGATCAAAGTTTTTCTTTATTTGTCTTTATTTGCTTTTAATTACTGTACAATGTTAATATCAAGTCAATACTGAGGGTATGGTATGCTATTGTATGGGTGGGGTATAGAATTAGTTAGGCCCAACTCTCCAGCAACCAGAAACTACATTAACCAGCACCTACCAATCCCCATTGGTGCCATTTAACTGAGAGTCTACTGTAGTATTTATGAAGTAAAGAACAGCTTTGTTTCCTCATGTTGCCTATTACATGTATTATTGTCAGAGAAGGGAAACTGTCCCTTTTCGGATAGTGCGTGTCTAAGAACAGTTGAATTAGAAATAATATATTTTTTGAAATTACTGTCTGCCAATGGCCCAGAGTTACATTATACTGAGGATTTAAAAAGTGCTTCAACTCTTGGCAATATCTCAGAGAGATCTGACCCTATTTTAGCTTTGCAGACTATTCAAGATAATCGTGTGTGCAACTTGGGCATGTTGTCAGGATAAAATTAAAAATGTCTGTATGGAAAGTACTGCACAATGTAATCCTATTTAGAGCTATCTGCAGGGTCTGCAGAGACTCACAAGACTGAGACTTCTTTGAAGTGCCTGGGGGTCATTAACTTAATAACTTATGATGTAAATTATATTGATTTTGTTTTATTAACATTTTGAAATTAATAATATCCTGATTTATCAAGAAGGAACCTGAACACCTATGCACTGAAACACTTTAAAAGACTATACAATTTACAGCTTCAAAGAGTTTTAATTTGAAAGCAGATATATTAAATGATATTTATTTAACCTGAGCTCTAACTTTTTTTTTTCCTTTCAAGGAACTTGGGGCTGCCTACCTAATTCTCCCCCTCCTTTCAATCTCATCCTCACAACAAAAACCGTGCTAGTAGAGTTAGGCTAAGAGTCTGGCCCAAAGATACCCAGTGAGCTCCATGTGCCTGAGTCCAGTCCCATATTCTACTTCACCACTCTGGCTGTCATGAAATCATTTTTACTGTTGAAAGAAATATGTCATTAGCCTGCTCAATTTCTGTCAGGATTTCTGTCTTTTAAATTGGGAAAAACTGGTTCCTGCAGGAAAAGTATTATTGTAATATTAGTTTCTGTAATTTATTTTCTTTACCTAGTACAGTACACAATACATTACTGAACTGTGAGATCTCCATTGCAACTGTATGAGTAAAAACAGAAATAGACTTGAATATCATCAGAACCAGTGAACTTTACCAGTTTCTTTTAAAACTTCTATCTGGGATTTGGGAACTGCTTTCTTATCGCTGCAGTCCCCAACCTTTTTGGCACTAGGGACTGGTTTCCTGGAAGACAATTTTTCCATGGACCAGGGGTGCGGGGAGATGGTTTTGGGATGATTCAAGCACGTTACATTTCTAGTCATAAGTCCACTGTTGTAGTATAGGTTAATTTAGAGTAAGCTGGATGAATCACATTTTGCCATTATAGCCAGAAATCAGGAGCGCAGTAGAAACTTGGTAGTGTGGGAGAGGTTGGTTTGAGTATGGGCTGTGTAAATTTTGAGACAGGGTAAGAAGTAGAATTTTTAAGAATTTAAAATTTGACAACTGGCCCCACCAGTTTAACAGGCATTGCCAGTTTTTCTACATAGGTTTTGCTGGTATTAAACTTGTCAGCTGATTTCTTTATTTGCACTGCATATAAAACTGTATATTGTGTAGGTTCAAGGAAAAGGTGTAGCATGTGCTTTGCTCTCTTTGTTATATAACATATTTGCAGTTTTTCTCAGTCCTTCCTTCCATATCTATTTTATCATAAGGTTTGTTTTTCATTTGCCATTTTGTGTTGGCCAGCAGGGAGTTGAGTATAGAATGGAAGTGAGTTTGGCAGTCAGGGAGATGAGAAAGAATGCTGTATGGAGTAGAAAACCTGATTTATCTAGTATAGCAGAGGCAGTAGTTTTCGAGGTTCATGGAACAACTCTGAAACTGTCCCCAGAAAAAAGGCCGAATATAAGCTCTTCCTATTCTTAGGAAAAACAAAGTTTACTGTTTTGAAGAGAGAACCTAAATTATGGCAGGGTTTGAATACCCTCCTTCCAGATCAAGAGATATTGCCATAATACTTGACAATCAGTGTATGTACATCACTTCAAGATAGAACTCTCTGCTGCAGGGAAATTACAATTTCAAAAGAGTTTAGAAATCTTAATGCATGCATTAGATATTAATATCTATATTTTGAGAAAAGCTGAATTATCTGTACTACCACAAAAACAGAAGCTATAGTGATTATTTTTAATACCTATGCAAGTATACATTTGCTGCTGTCACTATACTGTGGTGGGGGGAACCATAATCTGGGCTTTAAATATGTATAAATTAAAAACTAGAGCATTCTGCAATCTGGGATTCCCAAGAGTTTTCCCTGACATAGCCTTCTCTAAGACTGTGTAGGCAGTGGTATTCCTTTATTGAAATTCTTGCACTACTTGTTTGTGAGACAAAAGTCCCAGAATTCTTGTGCCTTCCTATGAGATACAGGATCTTAAAAGCTTCACATCCCAGGGTTCTTTTGTTTATGCTGGCATTTTCTGCATTTTTGCAAGGTCCCTTGCAATTTCACATGAATGGCACTGGTTGTAAGTTGGGCAGTTATAAAATGGCATAGTAGTTTTAGTTAAATGATAGTTTCTGTTGTGCAGACTCACTGTGTCTGTTCCAGTGAATAGATTAATCTGAGACCTGGGCTCACCAATTGGTCCATGTAGTTCCAAAGCAGAAGTGAAGCCTACACCCATGTCATGTCCACAGCTCTCCCTGTTTTAAAATTGTACGCTGCTGACAGTACTGGCCATAGGCTTTTGAGGACCTTTGCACAAGGGGTCTTCAATGGATTCCCTCCTGTAATGAATGTACCTTCTTACCACCATTCTCACCACCCTTTATTGCTCCTCATTCTCTTTCTCATAATTGCTGGCACTTCTTCACTTGACAGGCAGAGAGACCATGAGCAAGTACACAGTGGCATCTGTTGCTGCTTCTCACCACCTCCATTGTCTGAGTCAGATACACAGGCAGCTCAATAACCAATGGTTTCAATAGCAAAGTGCTGGAAGAAATCCTGGGGCTCTTATCACTGGGCCCCTACTGGGTGTGAGCCATCAACAGGTAGCTAGACATGCCTCCTTCCAAGTAAACTAAGGTTACTTTGTCAGTATTAATGCATTCTGTAAAGTAAATATATAGACATGCATCAGTTGTACATTACTTTGAGAAAACATAGAACCCTTAAGTGAAAACATGGACTACTCTCGCTGTTGTTTCCTCTCACACTGGCATAAACAAGAGTCTAGCTATGTAGAATTTCGATAAAGAAATGCGGGCCTTGATTCTTAATAGATGGGGTCACCAGGGAGAGCAATGAATTTTAGTTTCCGTAGTCGCTATTGTAACCCTTTAGTTTTCCTCTGTAAGTAAATGACATGTATCTGTTTCAAAAGAACAAAAGTGAAGAGAGAAACAGGAACATGTCCATTATACGGTATTCCTGACCAGAAAAATTTGCAAAATTGGATTTGCAGAGGGTGGGTGGGGGGAATGAAGGTAATTCAGCCTTTTCTGTTTCTTCTGCACTCATGTTCTAGTTCATGGCTGGGGGTAGGCAGGCCCAACTCCACTAGGCAGAGTATTGGCTATCTTCCAAAAGCCTAACCTGGGAGATCTGAGTTCTAGTCATTCAGTCATGAAACTCACTGAGTGACATTGGGCCAGTCTCAACTCAGATGGTGGTTGTTGTGAAAATAACATGGAGCAGCCTTGAGTTCCTCACAGGAGGGGAAAGGGGGAGGGGGATAAACGTGTGGTGGTAGTGGTGGTAATAGGGCCTGCTGCCCCAACAAGATCACATGGCAGCTAAGATGTCAGAAGCAATGGGATGTTGTACGGTTCTGGGTGGCTGCTTACCTGAGGCAACAAACCACCTTAGCTGGCTTTATACAACAGGATGAGCTGAGTGCAGAGCATAATTGTGCAAATCCCCTGGCACATAAGTAGCATATGCAGGGTAATTCACAGATTGACATGGTTGATTGCCTCTGATTGTGCAAACCCATCCAATGTGAGGAAACATTCCTCCATTCTTCCAAATTAAGGGGGCTCCCTGAGTGTGGTTTTTTCATTGTTTCCAAAATCCTGGCACTGAAGGGCTGTGCTCAGAGTGTTATCTTCTTCTCAAAGCCTGAACTTCACAGTTGCTTCAAGCTAATACAGGCAAGAAAAGGTCCGCCTGGCGCCATCGTTATTTGTTTTTCAGCGCCAGGCTAAGACCTTTTTATTTAAAACTTATTTTAACTGTTAATTATTTATTAACTAGGGTTCTTTGTCGTGGCCTCTGTGCATCACACATATGGGTACTGCGCCTGCGCAGTGCCTGTGGCCGGAAGATTGACAGCTAACGGTTTTTGGTGGGAAGCTCCGCTCCCCCTCCCCCTGTGGCCTATAAAGAGCGGAGCGTCCACCATTTTGTTCAGTCTTTGGGACCGAACGTACACTATCTTATTGAAAAAACTTTGTTTTTTGTTTTTGATGTCGGTACCGTGAAAAAGGGCATAGTCGGTACCAAAAGATGCATTCACTCACCAACACCGAGCGGTCAATGCATTCACTCACCGACACCAAGCGGGGCCGGCGGGTGGGTTGTGTGACTGCACAGATGGCCACTCGAAGAATATCAGTTACAGGTAAGCAACCTGCTTTTCTTCGTCGTGGCCTCTGTGCATCACACATATGGGTAGATTAACAAGCTTGCCATAAAGGAGGAGGGAAGGTGTCCTCATTGAAGAACGGAGGAGAGAACAGCTCTACCGAAGGAGCAATCCCGTTGAGCTCGAACATCGAGACGGTAATGCCTGGCGAAGGTGCAAGGGTTCGCCCAAGTAGTGGCTCGGCAGACGTCATCAGTCGGAACCCCGGATGCGAATGCAGACGAGGTTGCAACAGCTCTAGCAGAATGGTCTCGAGGAACTGAAGGCAGTTCGAGCTTAGCTAATTGATAGCATAAGACTATAGTGTGGACTATCCACTTAGAAAGTCTCTGCGGAGTGACTGGATCGCCCTGATCCCTAGCAGAATATTTGATGAATAGTTTATTGGATTGTCGAATAGACTCCATTCGCGATCGGTAGAAGGCTAAGCAACGGCGAACATCGAGTGAATGCAAAGATCTTTCCAATGGAGTCGACGGTGACGGAAAAAAGGCAGGCAGCACAATGTCTTGTCCCATATGGAAAGGTGTAGACACTTTAGGCAAAAAAGATGGGTCGAGGCGTAAAATGACCTTCTCCCTGTGAAAATTTAAATAAGGAGGGTCTATGCGAAACGCGCAAAGTTCACTGGCCCTCCGGGCTGAAGTGGCAGCTACAAGAAACGCCGTCTTCCAAGAGACCAATCGAAGATCCATCGTCGCCAAAGGTTCAAAGGGGGCCTTCATAAGGGCCTGTAGAACTACAGAGAGGCTCCATGTGGGCATAACCGGTCTAATTGATGGGTTAAGATTATATAGTCCCTTCAAAAATCTTTTGAGGATAGGATGAGAAAACAGAGGTGATCCATCGACTAAGCCACGGCAGTAGGCTATTGCGGCTGTATACACTTTAATGGACCACGGCTTCAGTCCGGAATGGTACAATTCCAGGAGGAACTGAAGAATCTGTTGAATGGATGAGAGGAATGGAGAGAACGAACGCGACTCGGCAAAGGCAGAAAAACGTTTCCATTTAGCCTTATATGACTTCCTTGTGGACGGCTTTAAGGCAGAGTCAATGATATGCTGACTATCAGGGTGCAAAAACGTCGGATTCGGATTCGACGGGTCTTGTCTCGAACTGGATAGTACAGAGAGACCAGAGAGTGGGGAAGCACCCGAGTGATTGGGTTTGACAATCGGATCCGAGGTGGTCGAAGTCATCGTCAGTACCGACGGATTAGTAGAAGCTGTCGGATTCGTAACTTTTGAAACTGTCGTCGGCACTGATGGAACATCAGTCATCGAATTCGCCAGGCTGTTAGGTTCAATGAGAGCAAATCCGGGTGGCGAAGTGTGCCGTCCACCTGTGTTATAAGATATGGGAGCGATGGAAGATGAAGAAATGCCCCGTGAGAGATGTCGAGTAGTTTCACAAACCACGCTTGACATGGCCACCAAGGGGCAACTAGTATCACCGATGCTCGGTCGTGCACTATCTTTGCTATGACCCTCATCAGAAGAGGGATCGGAGGGAAGGCGTAGAAGTTCATATTGTTCCAAGGGATCATGAATGCGTCCCCTAGGGATGCGTGTCCAATTCCCGCTCTCGAACAGTAAGCCTTGCACACCCTGTTCTGTTGGGTAGCAAATAAGTCCACATCGGGAAACCCCCAGCACTTGTGAGAGGTGAACATGTGCCTGCTGAGAAGATCCGCCTGCACATTGTCTACACCAGCTAGATAAACAGCCATCAGCGTGATGTGTCTCTGGATGCACCAGTCCCAAATTTTCATAGAAAGCCTGGCTAGAGTCGGTGACTTTGTTCCCCCTTGCTTGTTCAGATAAAAGACGGTAGCTATATTGTCCAAAGTTATCTGAATGATATGATGAAAGATGCCCTCGAAAGAGCGCAGGGCTTTGAAAACTGCCAGTAGTTCTAGGAAGTTGATATGATTCGTGGATTCTAGATGATTCCATGTACCCTGGGTAGATAGGCCGGAGCATATCGCTCCCCATCCTAGAAGAGACGTGTCGGTGCCAAGGGTAATCATAGGAGGTCACGCCCTGAAGGGGACTCCTATTGTAAGATTGGTCTGTTCCAACCACCAACGCAGAGAGTGAAGCACGGAAGTTGGGATCCGAATCAGTCTCGACTGCGGATCTCTTTGAGGATGGTACACCTTGTTGAAAAAGAGTTGCAGTGGGCGAAGCCGAAGCCTGGCATGTGGAACTACGGCAACTGAGGAAGCCATATGCCCCAGGATCCTCTGGATAGACCTTGCCGGGACCGTTCCCTCTCGTCGGATTCAATGGATGTGGCAAGCAAGAGTCTGTTGTCTGTCCTGAGGGAGGAAGGCTTTTTCCAACGTTGAATCCAAGCGGGCTCCAATGAAGGTGAGCATCTGTGTCGGGAGAAGAGAAGATTTCTCGGTATTAATAAGTAGGCCTAGGCTATTGAGCAAGGCACAAGTTGTATGGATAGCCGCAAGGAGTCCTTCTCTGGACTGCGACACCAACAGCCAGTCATTGAGGTACGGATAAATTTGTATGCCCCGGAGGCATAGGAAGCCACAGACAGGAGCCATGCACTTGGTAAAAACCCTCGGAGCTGTAGCCAGTCCAAAAGGCAAAACTGTAAACTCATAAAGTTGGTTTGCAACTGCAAAATGAAGGAAACGCCTGTAACTTGGGTGAATTGAAATATGGAAGTAGGCATCCTTCAAGTCCAATGAGGCGAACCAATCCTCTCTCCTTAGCAACTGCAAAATGTTTTGAAGGGTAGTCATATGAAACTTTTTTGGTACAATAAACTTATTTAAGTTCCGTAAGTCCAGAATTGGACGTAGACCACCATCCCGCTTATGGGAATACTTGACGAATCGCTCCTTTACGAAGAAGTTGATGTATTTCGTTGAGCAGAACATGAAGTGGACCGGATCGGACTCGACGGAGGAACGATGTTGAATTTTGTTCGATAGACGTATTGAACGATGGACAATACCCACCGATCAGATGTGATGGACTCCCAAATGGGGAGTCGGCTTCGAAGCCGATCCCCAGATGAGAGGGGGGTGGGTATTGGTAGAGCGTGAGGAATGGTTCGCCAGTCCTGTCAACGTTGCCTCCGATCATCGAAACAATGGCGGCCTTGTTGGAAGCGTTGTTGGGGCTGAGGACGGCGGTGCTGCTGTTGCTGACAGTGTTGTGGCTGCTGCCTCAGTTGATATGATTGCCTGTAGGATGGACGATTCCAGGACCACTTACGTCTGGCGTGGGACTGTATCTCCATCCTGCGTGCCGTCATCCTCGATTCATGCAGCTTCTTGAGCTTGTGGTCGGTGCGAGAATGGAAAAGCCCGGATCCATCGAAAGGCATTTCCTCGATCCGGCGCTTGGTTTCTTCCGGAAAATTACAATTCCGAAGCCATGCATGCCTTCGGAGAGAAACGGCACCGACCAAGGCTCATGAGTCAGTATCCACATGGTGCCTTGCCATGGATAACTGCTGCACCGCGACCTGCATGGCTTCCTTAATCAGGACCTTTGCGAGGTCACCCTGGTGGTCCGGGAGGGTGGAGGCGACATTGTGCAGGCGCTGCATAATAAAGTATTGATACCTCGCCAACGTCGCCTCGTAATTTGATATATGGAGCCCCAGGCCTGAAGCAGCGTAGACTCGCCTAGACAGGGAGTCTATTTTTCGGCCCTCTTTATCCCTCGGTGCCATGTGCCCTCGCACCTCTCTGCCCTGCAAGGATTCGACGACCGCAGAGTTCGGTTTGCGATGTTGGAGGAGGAAGAGGATGTCCTCCTCCCGAACCCTGTACATCGACTCATATCTCCTGGACGTCGGCTGAGGATGTGATGGCAAGTCCCAGGGCTGCGTCATCGCCTGCTGCAAGGTGGTTATGAGTGGCAAGATGATGGATGTCGATTGCTCCCTGCGGACGACATCGTAGAACTTGTCCGTCGTCAGTTCTGGGCGCTGGGCAGCATCGATGTCCAGGGACTGGACAAGTCTAGACATCAGCTCCACGAAGGAGACGTGGGACTCATCAGGCGACGCAGGACCCTGGGATGTCACAGCGACGTCCGGAGAGGTTGAGTCGACCTCCGAGTCAGCCGAATTAGCACCGTAGTAGGGTGGGGCCGAAGATGATGACTCCGCCGGGGAGAAGGAGAGGCTGCTTCCCCACTGTGGGGATCAAGGTGATGCCCGCCTTGGATCCAATGAGCACAGTTGGTCACGGGATGGAGGAGAGGATCGTGCCCTGGGAGCAGGGTAGTACCCTACGGAGAGCGGATCACCCCAAGTATGGTAGTAGGGGCGACGCCAGCTCTCCAGACGTTGCTCTACAGAGTGGCTCCTCCGGCTCCCCAGTAGGGACAGTCCAACGTCCGCTTCCATTGTGACCGTGGGCATGGGTGTCGGTGACCTCGCCCTAGGAAGGGAGTCCTGGATTTCCCCGTCGGACATTGAACCACGTAGAGTTGGAAGGGGTGCAGGCGGGAGGTCAACCACACGGCGGGGAGACCCTTGAGGGGTAACCCGCATAGCCTCCTGGAGGACCGGTTCGGGCGGAGTCGGTACTGTAAGCGCCACCGGTACTGAGGGGCCCATCGGATCTGAGTCCCGATGTCGGGGATGGTCCGGACGGTCCGAATTCCTGGGTTTCTTGGGAGGCTTGGAGACCTTCTTCTTCCTGGCATTTTTATGGCCTGCCAACTTCTCGGATTTGGCATGCTTCCGCTTTCCATGCTTCTTTTTAGGTGAAGCAGAGGGAGCCACCGAGGCAGACGCACCTTCATCTGAAGGCCGTGAGGGTGGGGCCACAGAAGCAGAGCCAGGTTTTGGGACGGCAACAAGCGGAGTCTCCGGAGGCAGTTTTCGCGGTTCTTCCTGGCCCGCTTGGAGAAGGCCAGGCAATGCGCGCATTTATCCGTCCTATGCCCCTCTCCCAGGCAGAGGAGGCATAGGTCATGCGGGTCAGTTGGTGCCATTTTTGACCCGCAGTCCGCACATTTGCAGAAAGCCGCTCACTGCGCCATCGCAGAAGTAGAAGAGACGGATAGTGCAGAGGGTAAGTGTGTGTGTGTGTGTGTGTGTGTGTGTGTGTGTGTGTGTGTTTAGATAGATAGATAGATAGATAGATAGATAGATAGATAGATAGATAGATCGAAAGTAGAAATAACAAGAGAAAAACTACGAGGAACAATGAACTGGGTTTTTATTTGCAACGAGAAGGAAACACTGGGAAAGAAGGACAATCAAGAGCAAGGTAACAGCTCTAAGCAAAAGTCGAAAGCAGCACGAGGCACAGCGAACGGCGGTCGCAAAGACTGAACAAAATGGCAGACGCTCCGCTCTTTATAGGCCACAGGGGGAGGGGGAGCGGAGCTTCCTGCCAAAAACCGTTAGCTGTCAGTCTTCCGGCCACAAGCACTGCGCAGGTGCAGTACCCATATGTGTGACTGCACAGATGGCCACTCGAAGAACATCAGTTACAGGTAAGCAACCTGCTTTTTTTTTTTTTTAGCCGAGAATGCACTGGGGGGGGTGTTATTTATTGTATAATTTTAGTATTTATTTATTTTATTACTTCTGTATGTATTTATGTGTTGTGAGCCGCCCCGAGGCTTTGTTGCGATGGGGCGGCATAGAAATATTTTAAGTAAGTAAGTAAGTAAGTAAGTAAGTAAGTAAGTAAGTAAGTAAGTAAGAAAGAAAGAAAGAAAGAAAGAAAGAAAGAAAGAAAGAAAGAAAAGGGTGTGGAAATGGGTGTGCTCATTTCTGGCTTAAGTTCTTGCTGAGCCGGTGGCCTCAGTGATAGATGGGCAGATGAGAGGGCGGTAATAGGAAGTTGCCATCCCTTTTCTCCTTATTCTTGATGAGCCTTTAGTTCAGCCTTTCCCAGTCTGGTCCCCTCCAGATGTTTGAACCTCTATTCACATTTGCCCCATCCAGTATGTCCAAAAACAACAAAAAAGAGTTGTTTTTCAAAATGTCTGGAGGGCACCAAGTTGGGGAGAGCTGCTTTAGGGGTTGCTTGTGTTTCTGAAAGCCAAGTGCTAATTACATTTTTAATTGTTCAGCATGTGTACTTCACTGCATTATAGTGATTTTATGTGTGCTCAACATTTTGTCTATGAAAACAATATTTCTAGTTAATAATTGGGCAGAATGCAGTAGCATTCATTAATGTAGGGTTTATCATTGCAGAATGTTATCAACTCACTGTTTCATTTTTCAAAATTCACGAATGGACAGTGTGATGCATAGCTTACACCCTGAGAGCTAGGAATGCAGTTTGGGACAGATATGACAAAACATAAAATATAATGCCAGCTATTTCAGTTTTCCAGAGACGTTGCTGTTTTCCAGCTGTTTAACCTTGAGATGTAAAATGATAATCTGACATAGACTAGCAACACAGTGTGATGTGAGCATCTGCGTAAAAGGCTGTATATATGGAGCATGCCCAGTGATGTGAAAAGCCTCTTACCCCACCCCCAACAGACACCCGAGCTCTGAAGAGATGAAATGAACTTTGCACTTGCAAATGTTACATTTTGCACAGGATTTGTGAAAGGTTCTTTTTTAAGCACTGTCTTTAATCATTAAAAACTAAAAACGAAGGCAGTTTTAAAAATACGAGCTACAAAGACAGGGTGAGCGTGTGTGTGTGTGTGTGTGTGTGTGTGTGTATGCTGATGATTACATCAGTGTAGCATCTTTTACAATGTACTTGGTCTGCAGTCCCCCCCCATATGAAACATCTATGCTTTTTGGTGCCATGGGAAAATTAAGAATTACACTAAAACAGAAAAACTGAGCAAAGCTGAGGAAAGAGCTTGCAGTAGAGCATGGATAGGCAAAGAGCAGTGATTCTGCAGTGTTCGGTGTGCACATGTTTTATGAGAATCAGTGCAGGGCTCTGCAGCTGCAGACCATAACTAAGCTGTCTGGCTAATGAAGGCCACCTGGATCAGGCTTCTGAAAAGAGCCAAAGGAGGACGGTTGAAGAATTCTGATATCTGTGTAAGCTTTAAATTTCAATTTGCTGGCATATTTTGCTTTTCAGGTCGGGTGGTGGAAGGATGGATTGCATTCGTTCTGTTTGAATTAGCAGGTTTTCATTCTTTTGATTGCAATGGGGGGATGGGGGAGGGAATCAAAGATGTATGTTGTTTACACAGTTATTCTGGCATTGTGACCAGCGGTTGGACATGTGCTTGACTCCAGACATGTTTTGTCAGCTGCTATATGATTTGTGGTCATTTCTGTGTTTTGCTGAAGGGCTGAGATAGATTTGAGCCTTGTTCTTTTTTTCTGATGGGGAAAGAGTGTGTGTCAGGTGAAGAGGTGCTCTGCAGTGAAGAAGGAATTTGCAGTTTAATGCTAAGGCTCTATCCTCATCCAGAGTAAGGATTGTTTTTACCAACTCTGCATTTTTAGTCTGAATGTTGCTTTTAGTGAGACTTAAATGACCTTATTTGTGGTTTTGCTTATCTAAAGCTATCCTTGAAACAGCTGCATGTCCTTCAGCCCTGCACTGCACCATTGGTGTTACTTCACAGAAACTAGCCCTGCTTAGCAAAAGAAATATCCTGATCAGAATGAGGATACAACAAGCATAGAACACTAGTTGTCAGAATGGCTTCAGGATCAAAGCAATGCATATGCTCATTATTTTTCTCATTGATACTGTTGGGAATAATAGGGTTCGTTTGTTTTTGATTTAACAAGGATTTATATCAAAGGTGCTGAACAGGAAAATAAAGGAAGCTTTCTGAGCTTATATGATGAATGCATTAAAAAGCAACAAATCATTTTCTTTATTTCTAATATTGTATCTTCCTCTTGTCCAGGGTTCGGCGGACTCCTACACCAGCCGTCCGTCAGATTCAGATGTATCTCTTGAGGAAGACAGAGAGGCAGTGCGGAGAGAAGCAGAGCGACAGGCCCAGACACAGCTGGAAAAGGCAAAGGTAAGATGCTTTCTTACAGTCTTGAGTGATGGAAATGTTGTTTCTAGTAGAACCTGCTGTCTGCTGAAGTTTCAGCAATGTATTTTCTTTTGTATGAGAAAGATATGCTCAAAACTGTTTACACTGTTTTACTCTGACTCTTACAAAATGTTTATTAAATAAGTAACAAGGAATGTAGTTTGAGTTTTCTTAAGAATTTTTAAGGACTATTTGGATATTGCATATTCAAAACATACATTTTTTCGTAAAATATATAGAGCTGCTGCAGAATCATTTATTATATTGAACAACTTAAGTCTCCACAGTTAAAATTTCTAGTATTGTAAGTTGATTTTATCTTATAAGTATCACTGCACAGTGCCAAAGACATATTTGATAATATTTTAGAGTGATATTATTCAAAAAATTTACATCTCCTGATTCATGCTGATCCTGTAAATTCACTCATTCCCTCTATATATTTTTGTATAATATTTCCAATGTAATTTTGATTCTTTATCATTTATCTATGGCTTTATCTTCCATATTAAGAACATTAGTTAGCATCCTTCTTACCTGGCTCTATTTCTTAAAATAACCGTTTCTCCAATGCATTCTATGTATTCTTTTATTTTATTTCTTCTTTCTTTTCTATATGCATATAGTTTTATATTGAAACTGCATTTCCTGCCTCATTTCAGAAATTGTACCATGGCTTACATTTTTGTGTTGCTTTAAGATATATAGCAACAGCAACACAAAAATGTTTAATAGAAACAATTATATATTCAAAACAGCATATAACTAAACAATCTAAAGGGTTCTACTAACAATGAGAACTCCTAAAAAATCCTTAAAGAGAAGACTTAGCAACCTTTTTTCTTGAACAGTGTGTGTGCACTTAGGTATGTTTGTCTACCCTTAACTTTTCCTTCTTTCAGATGTATATTTTTCAGTTTTAGTAAATTGATGGAAGTTATGGGCTAGAGGATACTTATTGGTCTGGTAATAAATGAAGTTTACTTGGGCCAATCTTTGGCAAAGTTCCCAGATTCACTTTTTAAAACTAAGATACAATGGAGCAATGGTAACATTTCTGAAATGAGATTTGTTCATGCCTTGTGACATTCTTGAGTGGTGAGCCATTTTTGATGACTTTGTTTCCTGGTGATAACTAACTTCTTGAAGACCTATAGATACTGACAGTACCAAAAAGTTGCTAGATGATGATTAGGCCTGTATCTACTTGTTGAATAGGCCTATATCTACCCTGACTGACTAAAATTGCCAGAAGGGGTCTGGCTGCATGAGTAATTAAGATCATAAATGTCTCTTAGAGGACTGCTGTGTTCCGAATAAAAGAAGGCAGTAGTGAGACTTTTACTTAAAACAGCAACCGTAATTATTATCTGGTCTCAGGCATACATTTTTTGGGTAAGGTGTCAAGAGTAAATGGCTATTTAGCTTCAGGCATTCTTGGAGGAAACTTATGCTTGAGATCCTTTTCAGTCTGAATTCAGCCTTTGTTTTGGGACTGAAACAGACCTGGCTGTCATGATACATAATCTTTGCTGGTAGCAAGACGGGGGACATAGAGCCTGGTTGGTTCTGCCTGAACTCTCAGTGGCATTCAAGAATATTGAGCATAGTTTCCTTTTGGGATGTCTGACTCATACAGACCTAGGATTATGTTCTGGTGGTATTCCCAAAAGATAGTGCTGCTGGATTATGGCTCTGTTCCTTGTCCATTGGCTTATATGGTGGTTCTTCTCATGCTGTTGAATATCTACCTAAAACTTTTGAGAGATGTCATGCAGGGTCTTGAGATTTGGTGTCAATAATATGCTGACAACACTGTTTTGCTTTGTCTAAATGATGTCAAGCAGTAAAAGTCCCGAATCAGTATTTAAGTAATTATAGATTTGCTATCAGCTAATAAGATGAGAATATAGAAAAGAATGAAATACTCTTGGTAAATAGACATACTGATCTGCAAATGGAAATGCGGCCCATAGGAATTTACTCCATTTTAAATAAAGGTTTGCAGTGTTGTTCCAGTTAGTTTTGTTGCTTAGGAGTGCTTTTGCCCACCTTTGTTTGGTATGCCAGCTGTTTTCCTTAATAGAGGTGAGTCAGGACACAGTTACATACTCATATCCAGATTAGATTATTGTAGTACCCTTTATGAGGAGCTAACCTTGAGGGTTGTCTAAAAAATGCATCTAGTACAAAATGACCGGAACGGTTTCTGATGCTTGCTATTTGAATTGCATTATACCCATTTCTATCAGCACAGGTGATGAGTATTATCTTAAAAGCCTGAAAGGGTTAGTTTCTGAAGGGCTGCTGCCTCTTGCATAGGCCTGCCTTTCGGTTGCAGTCATCCTTAGATGCCCTGCTTTGTGTTCTGCCATCTAGGGAAGCACACTTGGTGGTGACACAAAACAGAGCTTTTATGTGGTGCAGCCTGTTGCAGAACCCTCTCCTGGAGGACATGTGACTGGCCCTGCCTTTGATAGCTTTTAGGTGGGCAGACAAGGCATTTAATTCTACCAAGATTTTAATACTTTTTGAATAGTTTATTAATCTGTTTCTGTTGATGCTTTTTTCCTTTTCTTTTTTAGTGTCTTATCATTTTATAGTTCACAGTTAATTGTAGTATGATATACAGTTGTATCTGTAAAGCATGCTGGAGGTTGTTTTGAGAGCAAGAGATTGTATATATCTATCTATATCTGATTCAGTTAGCTCAGCAGTCCTCATCTCTTTTTAAGGTTTCCTGCTGTAGTTGTTCTGTTAGTGTTCTGCTCTTGCTTTATTTCTAAGACTTGGTGGTAAAATGCTGCCAAACAGCTCTACACAGTAACACAGTTGGAGTCAGGAGCTCTTCCATCTTCTCATCATGACCATCCTGAGATGTAACTAAGGCATCTGAGTTGGCAAAAATTAATAAATATACACATGTATGTCTCTTTTCCCTTTTTGTTTGATTAGCAACAATTGTAGAAAAGAGAACACATTTTATTAAAGCTATCAGTAAAATTAAATGTCCAAAGAAAAGATTTCAGATAGATTTTTATGTAAATTCATACTGAGTAGCATCATAGCTCTTATTGCTAAGCTGATACATCTCTTACTGATGAGTAAATCTTTGTGATTGTTGCTATGGGAATTTGGCTTAGCAGTGCAGGCTTGAGTCCATGGACTGCCCTTATGTAATATTCATGACCTCTAGCAAAGCTGCCATAGGAGTTTACAGAGGAACTGGCAGCAGACCATGACTTTTTAAAACTGTATTTCCTTGCATCAAAACCGTGTTCTCACTTCAACTAGTTGAAGAATAAACTCCAAGCCTGACTGTGAGACAACTTGTAAACAGCAGAAGTAGGAGGTCATTGGCAATCTCAAGCTGTTACAACAACGGTGTTTCAATACTACATAAATGTTAATAATTTAAATCATTTGTGTATTAATGAAAACAATAGCTGAGGACCAGGAAATCCATGTATTTTAACTAAGTCAACCAAAAATTAAATGTTTTGGCTGAGAACACTTGACAATTCTTTGACATTTTGAAATTTTCTTAAACAGACATGGGAAAAATGAATAGAAAGCACCATGAACCATATGCAATCATATTGTTCTTTCTCTTTACAAAAGACTTAATTGCTTTCACAGCTATGTATGAAAATAATGCCTTTAGGTTAGCACTTTTACAGAGAAACATGTGCCAGTTTTACCTTTTTATTTTGATTTCAGTGATGCATACCTATCCTAGTTTATGCTACATTCTGCATATTTCTTTTGAATGTTTTCCCTCCATCTTTTTTCACAATATATGCTGTCTGCCATGATCAAAATACTGCTGCTGATTATTATTTTTATAACGTTTTAAATGAAATTAGTGATATGCATTAATGTGATGGCAATTTTTTGTTCATAGAAATGTAGAAAATGTTGGCATATAGAAATAATAGAAAGTCAGAAAAGAGATAATTGAAACTTTCAGAGCACAATTAAAAATGTTTGCAGCAGTTAATTTATGCCATGGATTACATATTCATTTTCTTTGCTAACCTGAAGAGCAAAACTCCCCCAGATTATAGATAGAGATGGACATGGTTGAATTAATGTAAAGGAAAGAGATGCATATTTTGGGACCTCTCTTGACACTGACTTCCCTCATTTCAGCTTCTAGTTGAAAGATTAAATTGTAAAACCTGGATAACTCCTATTTAATTGCTATTTAATTGCTAGAGAGATTACCTGAAACTTGAATTTAACTACCAATCTGTATGGGACACCAACTTCCATGTTATCTTTCCCTTATGTTCATGTCACTTTCCCTGGACTTTTTGTTTGTTTTAAATAAAAGTGCATTATTTATTTATTTGGGATATTTTTAACCCATCCAATCACATGCGTCTCTGGACAGCTTACAAATAAAATTCAATAAATACAACAGTATTAAAGATCGTATAATACCCCAAACAATTAGAAGGTTGCTATTCTTGGAGGTGAAAGCATGTTTTCTCTGTGGGAAGAAAAACTAGAAGAATACTTCTGGCAGACAAACAGCAGAATAGGAAAGTATAAGGCAAATTCTTGTGATTTCCTCTGTTTCACACACTGACAGTCTTCCAAGGGAGTTTGCACTATTTATGAAGAGCAGGTTTGGTCCCAACTCTGTTTAGTCCTGATCTCACTGGCAGACTAGGCTGCACAACTGCATGCATATAGACTTGCCACCTAAGCTAGCAAAATAAGTAGCAGATTTGTGATCCCATTATAATCCCAGGTAACCTTATATTAGATGCAGGCTACTTACTTTAAGTTTGAGGAAGTTTCTCTATAATTATGAAAATAGTGTGGGGGGGCGCTTTTATTCTCCTATGTACATATTGTTGCTTTAAATTCCTTAGCGATGAAGGAATTTCACTCTCTGGGTGCATTGTATCAATGTTATGTGATGTAAGTTATAAACAAAAAATGAGAGAGTTTGCTGCTAGTACTGTCACTGCTACAAAGAATATTAGTGGCAACAAGAACAAGTGAACATAATATCATGAATCTGATGAAGTCTCTATCAATGGACGTTTATCTCAAAACTGAGCTGCTAATTGGTTCCAAAATTGGTTCTTCTGTTTGTATTTTGTTAGTATTAAGCCACTCTTACATAACCATGAATGTGTCTAACACACAAATGGGTGCCTGTAAAGCAGGGAAGATGCTGACATATAAAAAAAGTTTGGACCCCTTACTCCGATATTTGTTATATCACAGCAATGTTGTCATAACATGCTTATTAGTTAATATCACAACCAGTCATTTACCTAGAGCAGCATTGAACTGGGCAAAAGGTCTATTGCAGCATTCTTCTCTGCAAGACCCAAGGGCCGCTGACTGCTCCTGGTCACTTTGCTGTCTGCTTCTGTTTCTGATCTGCTCCTTGCAGGTATTCCTCTCTAGTTTTGCTTTGTTGTGTGCCTTAGTGTTGAGTTCAGCTGTTGGATCTACACTGTCGAGATGGCTTCAGGGGTGGAGAATCAGAAGACCTGCTGTTCTACATTTGTAACATGATGGTAGGGAGACTCACACATGAGCAGTCAACCAATTAGCTGTGGTGGGGAAAGAACCCAAGAGTTAAAAAAAAAAAAAAAAAAGCACTGTGCAGGTCCTGGAATAGTGTCATTTGGTAGTTCTGGGAGCCGAAATGCCTCCTGCCTGAAAAACAGTGAAGATCAATTGTACTTATCCCTAGCTAGGTGTGTTAGTATGTGTGTTTGTATGTATGTATGTATTTATGGCACTCATGCTGCCCCATAGTTCAAGGGCTCTCTGAGCAGATCACAAGGATGACAGCATACAGAATAAAATCAGCAGTTATAAAAAGTAGTAATCTAACATCTTAAAAACAATAATTAGCATGGAAACAGGAGACAATGTGTATGGCAAATAAAAGCAGGCAGAAAGAAAAACAAATAAAGCTGTAATTACATGAAAAAGCGATACAAAATAAAAATGACTTCACCTAGTGACAGAAGCTAAACAGTGAGGGCTCCTCCAGGTCACCTCCTTAGAATGGGCATTCCAGAGGCAAGGCGCAGTAACAGAAAAAGCCCTTTTCTTTGTTGTTTCCCCCTGCAGTGGGAGGGGCTCACATGGAAGGGCATCCACAGAAGTCCTTAATGGTCTGGTTGGGATCTATGGAGACTGCAGTCTTTTCTGGGAGCAAGTCTCATTGAACATATTGGGACTTACTTCTTAACACATATAACAGTACTGGAAGTAGAGCCCATTGAGGCACATTGACAGAAAATCATAGCAGTTTTTATTATGTAGATTTTTCTCTCTGGGTTCTTGCTCAGCTGGAGATGGAAAGCTTTCTTATACTCATTACAGAGTTTTAATTTTCAAGCTTATATCTTGCAGATCTTAATAATTAGTCACAGCAGATGTGGCAACCTCACTATTGTTTCTTATTATAATGCGTATATAGTTCACTGAAGTACAAGGTCAATTTGCTACTGACTTCAGTAATCCTATTATTTAATCTTCACAAGTTCAATAAATTCAATGTAAAGAAATTACATAATTATCTAGGATGCATTTTGTATTCACATTATTTATTTATTTCTAAAGGTGCATACCCTGTACTGTCAAGGCCAATTTACATTCCCAGGGCAGCTTACAAACAAATAAAAATAGCAATTCAGAAACCCACACCTTAAAAGATAATAATAGTACAGCAACACAGGGTGTGGGGAACCATTCAATAAAAATAAAAATTTACAGCAGCTTCAAAGAGCGTAAAGAGTTCAGCAGGATTTAAAATCCTGGGAAAACAAACATTTTTGCTTGGTACTGAAATGATGACAAAGCACATGACAAGTTAATTTCCCATGGGAGGGAATTCCAAGTTGCCACTGCCAAAAATGCTCACTCCTTGGGTGTCACCCACCTTATTTCAGACAGCAGGAAGCACCCAGAGAGCACCTCAGATGAAGATCTCAGGTGCATAGATGAGGTGGCGTGAGAGAAGTTAGTGTGATGGATGCCTGGGTCTCAAGGTGGGCAGTGCTCTTATGGCTGGCATCAACATTTTGAACTGAGCCAAAAAGGAGTTGTTTCAGAATAGTTGTGATAGGTTCTCTTGGTCCATGTTAGCAGCCTAGCAACAGCAGTCAAAAACAGCAAAGCAGTCAAAAAGCAACTTCATGTCATTGTAATTCTAAAGAGTATGTATGTGTCCTAGCTCAGGTAAGTGACACTAAGAAATAATTGGCTTTGCATCTCGCTTTATCAAGTCAAGGCATGCATGAGCCTTTTCCTGTTGCATGCATCTCCTTCCTTCCTCCTTTTGCACAAACTGTGATTAAACTAGGATATTTTTGTCAAAACTAGGAACTTTAGCTCACTAGCTTAGGAACAACCCAATATATTCAACTATATGGGTATTAATTGATTTAATATCCTGGCTTGTTCCAAACTAACTCACCATCATTTCCTGGCTTAAGAAAAACTAACAGTAATTATAATTTTCCTGGTTTAATTATAGCTTGCAGGAAGGGAGGAACAATGGGGCAGATGTCAGCTTGATAATAAGCAGAAATATGATGGTCAAAATTGGCCCAATGTGTTTACATTTTCTGAAAGAATGATTCAATTTGGAAGCTCAATTTAAACTGTCTTGATCGTAGCAAACCGAATTACTGCTGTTTGAATGTAATGCAAATATGTTCTGTCATAGCTGTGTCAATACATGACTAGCATTTCACAGGTGCTTAGTGGCTTATTAGAATATATTTCCCTTAGTGGTTCATTAGAATATATTAAAGTTTTCTTTGCTTTATTTCAAAGTGTCCCAAAATGCATAAATATGAAACTGTCCCTGAATGTATGTGTAACTTTATGAATCATATCGTGATACTGTATAATTAAGGGTTTTTTATTTCTGTCATTTAAAAAATCTTAATACTCAGTGTCCTCACTTAAATTATTTTGTTAAAGAATAAGATAACTTTTCCCATATACACAGAATAGGCGAAAATGTGACTTCAGATTTGCTATAATACTATACTATACTATACATAAAAATCTAGTTTCCAAGAGAAAATATGAGAGATGCTCCCTCAGTATTGAGCAGCCTGGAAGTCCATATGGTACTGAATAAGGCATGAACAGGGTTTTACTAGAGTGTACAGAACCTGGCACTGGTGGACAGGATCCAGATATCAAAGAGACAAGATTAAGAGTGTGGGAGCTCCCAAGGAAGAATGAAGTTGTTTTGGCAATCATCCAAATTCAACTGAGAACATAAGTTGGCAACAAAACAGTGTTGAAGGCCCAAGCTGAAACCTAGCAGGGAAAAAGCAGAGCCCTGATGTGGAGCTTCAGGTGTATTCTCTATGAGGAAGTTTTGAAGTGCTGAGTATCTTTGAATGATAATTTTATGGATGGTCTTAGAGGGCCGGGTTCCTCATTTGAGTTACATGAATTCCAGTTTCTAGTCTCTTCTAGTCAAACTTTAGGATGCTTTCCCTTGGATGCTGCTCATCCACATATGTAGAGATTGCGTCTGTCTTGAGATTGCTGTCCAAGGTGTTTAGGAACCAGGACATTTCACCAGCCTCCAAAATATTGGTGTGTGTGTTTTAGGGTAGGATGAGTGTAATACTGGACAAGCCTGGGTGAGGTGCCATGTCAAAAGTTTTAAATTTTCTGTTTAAGGACTACTAGTATCAAGACTCAATTTCTAGTGTGCAATTTCTATTTACTTAATAAGAATTGTATGGTGCATACAGGGCTGTGGAGTCAGTACATAAAACCTGACCCCAACTCCTTGATTTACAGTACCTTGAACTCCGACTCCTTTATTTATATATCAGTATAGGAAATAAATATACTAATTCTTTATTTCCTATATTTATTGAAAGCACTCAACCTACACAGCACTGCAAGTGTCTTGGAATTTGACGCTCTAGTAGGTGCATTTTTATCAGAAGCACAAAAACTACTAATTTTTACAACACATGTTTTCACAATCATCATCTTTTGTAATACATTGACACACACATTTCCCATCTGTTGTTATTATAAAGTGTTCAGAAACAGCAAACTTCATTGACACTTCTTTTGCCATTGTGATTTTTTCCATGGGATGCCATTTTCACTAATATATGAAAGTAAACATATCCTGAAAATATAACCTGAAAAAATAGATTAACTTAATTATCTGTGAAATAGGAAAATTTAACATTTATATTGCAACTTAAATTTATTAGGAGTAAAAATTGGCTCATTTTTACATACTCCGATTCCAGAAACCCAAGAATTGCTTTCAACTCCACAGCCCTGCATACTTTTGTTACATTGCAGTAGTTATGGATTGTAAGAGACGACACTCTGGTATGCTTGGGGTTAGATAGATGTGGGCTACAATGAATCTGCCAAAAATTGTGCAGGTGCAATTCAAAGCAACTACTTTTGATCTGGATTAAAATATTTACTTTGTTTTGTTTTAGAAACTGATTGTAATAGAGGGAAAATGCAAAATGCCTTAACCATTGAAGGTAATTGCTTTTAATTTAATCCTTTGTTTCTCTTACCATTTTATAGAATCCTGAATTTTTTTATTAGCTGCTTTTTCGTAGTGCAGATGTTTCTTTTCAACATTGGTTTAACATTGGTGGGCACTTGTAAGTTTTGTTTATAATATGAAAATTGAATTTAAGTGGCTTGTAATAAATACTGAGATGTTCACAAATGTAAAAGATACATAAGCAATATAATAGGTTAAACAATCCAAAATTGAGTACTGATCCATAGAGATAGATTCTTAAATATTCAATTGAATTTCTTTCTGATGAATGTATATTTAAAAATACATCATGCAACTCTCATCTTACAGTCTCCTTTGTTGCTGTCCTCGGTTTACTTTGCAGTTGAAACTATTTTTTAAATTAGTAACTGCTATTGCATCTTATTTTTAAAATTAAAAATAAAGACCAACAAATGTCCCGCTTACTTGAATTCTGTTGGCTACTTACTTTTTCTTTCTGCTTTCAAATTTATGTGATTCTTAAGGAAATAAACCTAAAACACACATACTACTGGTAAACAAAAATGCCCTGTTGTCTTACTGTTGAGAATAATGCTGAAAGGAACAGCATAATCCTTGTCATTTTTTTTTTTCAAGAATTGAATTTATATGGCATAGTTAATTTTAACCATTCCTGTTACATGAAATGCTTGAAAGGACAGAGTATGAAATAATTTTAGTTGATACTAATGAAAATACTAAACAGATAAACATTGCTTAATGTTTGAACTGATGTTTGAGAAATAAAGGAAATTATCCATAATAAAATGACATGAATTTGTTACAAGCCTCTTCCTTACTTTTCACTACTACAGTTACTTTTATCTGGCATAATGACCAACATGACTGATTAGAAGGGCCTTGAGTATTTCTGCCTGTATTATTTTCCAGTGTGGATTAGTGCAGAAAACATACTTCCCATGATCATAGTATTGGGACTAGGTCCTGGGCTCAACTTTTTTCAGTATTTATATAGTTACCCCTTAACAGACTTTCTTTGGAGAGCTCACAAGAAAATATATCATTAAATACAGCATAGAACAGTAAAAACTATTTAGCTAATGTTTTATTATAACAATCAGAGATGTGCTACAAGTAGATATCCAGATGTTTTGGAATTTAGAAGTGCCAGCCAGCATGACCACTGGTTAGACAGTTGAGGTCCAAAACGTCTGGAATACTGCTTTCCACCCACCCCAAGAAAGATGGATATCTTTTATGGGTTGAGTTTCTATATAAATAGGGATCCAAATGTTTGGTTTTAAGTATACAGCAGGACCCTGTATCTGTGGGGATAAGTTCCAAGCATCCCATGCCTGAAACCATGGTTAATAGTGAACATTATGTACTATACATATACATTTCTTTTTTCACAATTTCACACATATAAGATTAGATCCTAGCAATATCAACATATGATTTTTTTCTTTCTGCATAACATCAAAAATTTTTATTGAAAGGAAGCACTGTACAACTTCTCATTTGGACCGAGGTCAGTTAAGTGAAAACCTGGTAATTCAGCCAGCAGATACAGGAGTCCTGTTGTATTCCTAAGACTTTTGTCATACTCTATTTTGATTTCCTATCTAGCTATAGAGAATTTTCATTTAATAAGGCTCGTTATATGTTACATAAAGATGTATACTTGTAGGATATCTCACTACCTGTAAATTTAAATACAGGTATTTTCTGAAAAATATTTTCCATTGTTTACAGTGGCAAAGCAAATATTTTAAGTTGCAAAATGTTAACAAAAATGTTTAACACTGTTTTTCATTTTTTCCACCCACGTTTTCAGGGCTTGACCCTTCAGTGAGCCACAGTGCACAGGTTGGATGACTTAGGGGATTGAGAGGGGTGGCACATCACGCCCACCTGCACCATGTCCTGTCCTAGTAGGAACAACTGCTGCTACCAGACATCCACTAGCGAATGTGGAGTGCTTTTGACACTTCTGCGCCAGCATGGATTATTCCTTGCAGTTGCATCCTCATAACAACTATGTGGGATGGGTTGGGCTGAGAAATAGCAACTAACCCAATGTCACTCAATGAGCTTCATGGCTGAGTGATGACATAAGTGAATATCGGGCTTGCTATTATTTATTTAAAACTTTTATATGCCATCCCTTATGCATGGCATCTCAGGATGGCTCACAATCAGTAAAATCAAATACATTAAAAACAATCGAAACAATAAATAACATAGAAACAGAGTGACTCAGAAGGGGCCTCCTGGGCCATCTAGTTTGACCCCCGGCTCCAGCAGGCTCCACTCATGACATGTCCACCATATGCATGTCCAGCCTGTCTTTGAACACCCTCATCGATGGGGCCTCAACGACCTCTCATGGAAGCCCATTCCACACCCTCGGGGTCCTAACTGTCAGGAAGTGCTTCTGTTTTCATGTGCCACTCATAGCCAGAGTTGTACAGTGATTACAGTGTGGGACCAGGACTCAGGAGGTCTGGGTCTAGACCTCAGCCATGGAGCCCACTGGGCCAGTCACAGACTCTCAGCCCAACCTTCCTTCCAGGTTGCTGTTGTGACAATAAGATTGAGAGGAGGAGAAGGGGAATCATGTAGCCCACCTTGATTTTCTTGTAGGAGGAAAAAGGCAGGGTGTACATGTAATATAACAACCATCATAATAGTCTTTATGGCCATTGAAACGGTTCTAAGCTGTTTGCTTAAGTTGTACTTGCCTTTTACCCTTAGGCATTTCACTCTGTGATAACTTACAAAGTCTTGCAAAACTATTCCAGCCATAGCACCCTTTACTCCTCATCTCTCTTTTTATTGGTACATTTGATATTTCTGTTTGGATAATTTTATTTGAGTTTAAATTAGTTTCAATTAAAATTTCTTACTTTTTTTTCTTAGCTAGTTGGAACACTGATTTTAGTGTAAACCGAGAAAAACAAATATATACACAAACATTAGATTTTTATTCATCAAAGCATGTCCTGCAGGAATGCAGAAAACTACCCTAAACCAGGTCAGACCATTCATTGGTCCTTTTAGCACAACATTGTCTATAGGTGGAGTTAGATGCATTAGAACAGGGGTCCTCAAACTTTTTCAGTAGGAGGCCAGTTGAAAGGCGGCGGCTATACAGGTGGGCCAGTGAGGTGGGGGCGCCTGGGGGCGCAGGCCGGTGAGGTGCCGTTGGGCACGCGCGAGGTGGCATTGGGCACGCACAGTGGCTTGCTCGCTTGGAGTCCACCTCCGATAGAGCGAGCCACCACCTCCCCCTCTCCACCACCTCCCCCTCTCCCTGCGCTGCGAGGCAGTGGCAAGTGCACGCATACAGGAGGCAGGCAGCAGCGGCTCAGTCGCCTGGAGACCATTTCTGAGCGAGCGAGCGAGCGAGCCACCACCTCCCTGCCTGCGCAGCAAGCACGCAGGAGGCAAACGGCGGCATGGGCCAGATGGATGGCCATGGCGGGCCGGATCCGTCCCGCGGGCCATAGTTTGAGGACCCATGCATTAGAACAATCTGAATTTGACCCAACACTGCTGTGAGGGCTGACTAGTAAAGTGTGCCCCAAAAAGGCAATAGTGGAGAAGAGAAATAGCAAGGCTAGAGACTGGAAGGGAAAGGGGAAAACAGCAAGGCAGAGTATAGAGGAGAGAGAAGAATAAGGCTAGACGCGACAAAGGGAGAGAAGATTGCACTTCCATTTCTTAGGGTGTTTTTTTAAGGGTGCAGGGAGGCAGAACTTCATGAGTACCACTGAAGAACCCTCTGGGCACCACATTGAGAACACCTGTTTTACAACTGCAGCTCCTAGAAGCTGTAGCTAATGGTCAGAAACTATTGGAGTTGTATCCCAGAAACATCTGGAGGGTACCAGATTGCTTATACTTGGTCTCAGCTGATCAGAGTGGATCTCAAGAGTGGCAAAAAGGACTTTTGCCCAGGCTTACCTAGAGATACCAAGCATTTAACAGAGGGTGCTAATGAGCAGTGATGCATGAGAATTAATTATTCTATTAGGAATGTGAAGACATCTTTCAGGGGAGAAACCCCAAGTGATTACTGTTTCCTTCCAATATCTTCCTTGTCTTCATTACACAGAGCTCTGCATCCTTATCCAAAGCTTTAACTAGAATAAATGGGAAAATGAACACAGTGTAACTTACACTTTAACTGCAGTTATAAACATGGTGGTACTTCTTTCCCATTTAATATCAACCCCCAACCATGACTGTATCTTCTCATGACTGGCCTAGCAAACCAGCTGGCCAACTGGAGGCCAGCACTGAGAGCTTTTTCCCACCCACCTCACTGTCCACCTCCACAAATTGTCCTCATTTGCTTTGTGCTAGCAATATTTAGTCCTTTTCTGAATTAATAGGACATAGGATTACCTAGCTTGCTAAACTCTAAAGTTAAAATTGCCCCTGGGAATGGGCAATACCTAAGAAGCTTCAATGGACTGGTGGAAGTGAGTAAAGTACATACCAGTTATCTTTGAATTTCATGAGAATAACTGCCTGCTTTGAAGTGTCAGTCTTTTCTTCTGGAGATGGGATTGAGTTCACATCAGTGTTCAGAGGTGATGCTGCACCGTTCTGGCACAGTGTGGTCTCAAATTTCTGCATGGAAAGCCCATGCTATGCCATAGAGCTACAGCTATTCAGTGTAGAAGGGAAGTTGCTTGATACCAGTTTTGGCAGCAGCCATCAGTTTTAATTTTCTGTGCTTTCAGTGGTGCTAGAACGGTAGGGAAAGAGATGTGGCTAAATGGTAGTGAAATTGCTTTAAAATTAACATCTTGTAATTAGCAGTGGAAGATACCAAGCACTCTGGGATAGCATGACTTACGTTGCCATATAATTGCTAGTGATGATACAAATTAGGCAAGCAATCATACAAAATATTTAAATGATTTTAGTTTATGAATCGTGAATTAGCACTTTGAAAGACAGATCAGCTGGGTAGTCATTTTAGAAGTTTTAAAATGAATATAATCGGACCTCTTGCTACCCAGCCATCAAACCTGTGCACAATGGATTTGTGAGAATTTATAAATGAATGGACATATTTCTAAACTCAAGTATTAGTCATTCACTAAGTTGCCATTGTGAAGACTTTACAGAATTGCAACAATTGTTTGTACCTGTTGTTTTAAGTTAGTTAATGCTTTCACTCCCCCGGTGAAAAAACACCATCCCTCCCTAAATGTTCTTTAACACATTAATGACTAGATGATTTACAACAGATTTGTCCTTAGTATGTTGTTCATTGTGGAAATCAGAAGTCAAAAGTTAACACTGAAATGAATTTCTTATCAACAGAAACCATGTTAACATTACAGCTGGTCATGAGCTGGATGAGATACTTGACATAACATTCTTTGCCTCCTAAGACTTTTAAAACTCATACAACAGTTTATATATTATATAATCAGTTATTAGTCTTGTAGGAAAAGGATCAAAATCTCACCTTTTTCAATAGTTAACCAGCGTGGGAGGTGCCTTCTGTGTCTCTTATGCAGGGGTGGCTGCCACCATATTATCCACTCTGGATCTGACTGCATGGAATCCAGATCCACTGTATGTATTTATGAGGAAAGACCTTTTGTACACACTTCTGTTAAGCTCTTCTTAAGAGTCTGCAGCGTGGACAATGGCTAGGCCTATGTATGAGGCAAATCCTGTGATTTAGCATAGCTTTTAGTCAACTGCAGAATTATAATTGGTCTTTTGTTACAGGGGCTCAGGTAAGAGTTTCTAGATAGTTCCCACCTTTCATAATGAATAAAATTCCTGCATGCTTCATTCCTTTTTTTTTTTTTTTTTTTTGCTCAAGATAGGAGGTTCTTAGCAGGGAATGAATTCCTTGAAGCAGTTTTTCCCAACCTTCATATTAGCAAAATGTTTGTAATTCATATAGTTGCTGTTATTCCAAATCTATATGATGTACCTGCAAATAAATAGCCCAATAATGGGATTAAAAGGCAATGGAAAACTAAGGTGAACAGACAGTGCATATATATTTACATTCAAAACTCAGAAGAGATTTCCACCTTTTTTTTTTTTGGCATACTTCTAAATGTTCTGGCTCATACCTGTGCTTGATTTTATTACCCCCCCCCCCTCTCTCTCTCTCTCTTTGCAAGAACGAAAACTTATATGATCATTTGGCATGGATGGCTCCCACAATTCCACTAATCTCATAAACAGCCTTTTCTGTTCTGTGAAT